>NW_027675321.1:1472500-1642500 GCF_965601325.2 Salmo salar | reverse complement strand
ATATCAGATATTAAGATGACTTTTTATAATGCATGTATACTAAGGTTGAGGTTCTGACTAGTGATAATTTACCCGGGGTTCAATACCTGCTATAGTCACTATTATTTTGCTCTCCCAAAAGCAACACAGCCCTAAAACGAGATATATAGCTAACTAAAGTAATGAGTGACCATTTTAGAAAATCATGGGACATATAGTCTGTGGTTGCATGCTATTTTATGTTAATCATATTGCTGCTTGTAGCCTATAACTGATGCTTCGTGGTCTTATGCTGCCATCTATTGGAAATATTTAGCAATTAAAAGGTATTAATTTACTTACAGACATTGGTGAGCTAGCTAGGATAACTAGGATGCTGCTGGTAGAGTAGCTAGCTAGCTTACCTAGCAGTACCGACTAGCTAGTATATCTAGGATGCTGCTGGTAGAGTAGCTAGCTAGCTTACCTAGCAGTACCGACTAGCTAGGATATCTAGGATGCTGCTGGTAGAGTAGCTAGCTAGCTTACCTAGCAGTACCGACTAGCTAGGATATCTAGGATGCTGCTGGTAGAGTAGCTAGCTAGCTTACCTAGCTGTACCGACTAGCTAGGATATCTAGGATGCTGCTGGTAGAGTAGCTAGCTAGCTTACCTAGCTGTACCGACTAGCTAGGATAACTAGGATGCTGCTGGTAGAGTAGCTAGCTAGCTTACCTAGCAGTACCGACTAGCTAGGATATCTAGGATGCTGCTGGTAGAGTAGCTAGCTAGCTTACCTAGCAGTACCGACTAGCTAGGATATCTAGGATGCTGCTGGTAGAGTAGCTAGCTAGCTTACCCACGCTGTACCGACTAGCTAGGATAACTAGGATGCTGCTGGTAGAGTAGTTAGCTAGTTTACCTAGCTGTACCGACTAGCTAGGATAACTAGGATGCTGCTGGTAGAGTAGCTATCTAGCTTACCTAGCTGTACCGACTAGCTAGGATAACTAGGATGCTGCTGGTAGAGTAGCTAGCTAGCTTACCTAGCAGTACCGACTAGCTAGGATATCTAGGATGCTGCTGGTAGAGTAGCTAGCTAGCTTACCTAGCAGTACCGACTAGCTAGGATATCTAGGATGCTGCTGGTAGAGTAGCTAGCTAGCTTACCCAGCTGTACCGACTAGCTAGGATAACTAGGATGCTGCTGGTAGAGTAGTTAGCTAGTTTACCTAGCTGTACCGACTAGCTAGGATAACTAGGATGCTGCTGGTAGAGTAGCTATCTAGCTTACCTAGCTGTACCGACTAGCTAGGATAACTAGGATGCTGCTGGTAGAGTAGCTAGCTAGCTTACCCAGCTGTACCGACAAGCTAGGATAACTAGGATGCTGCTGGTAGAGTAGCTAGCTAGCTTACCCAGCTGTACCGACTAGCTAGGATAACTAGGATGCTGCTGGTAGAGTAGCTAGCTAGCTTACCTAGCTAAACCGACTAGCTAGGATAACTAGGATGCTGCTGGTAGAGTAGCTCGCTAGCTTACCTAGCTGTACCGACTAGCTAGGATAACTAGGATGCTGCTGGTAGAGTAGCTATCTAGCTTACCTAGCTAAACCGACTAGCTAGGATAACTAGGATGCTGCTGGTAGAGTAGCTCGCTAGCTTACCTAGCTGTACCGACTAGCTAGGATAACTAGGATGCTGCTGGTAGAGTAGCTAGCTAGCTAGCTTACCTAGCTGTACCGACTAGCTTGGCTAGCTAGCAGGACGTTCGTCTGTCGTTTGTCTCGATGATGATGACGAATCCGGTGAACCACAAAATGAAACAAGGATAGAGAGTGAGAAGGATCTGGCTACAGTCATACTGTCCCTGACCGTAAAGCTAAAAGCTAATTGAACAATAAACTTCAGCGTCTCAACACTGTAACAAACTCAGTCGTTAGATCACCTCAGCCAACTCTGCACGTAACCGGACAATATGTTTGGCGCCACACCGGACGAGGACAGTTCTGTACGGGGACGCGGACAGTTCCAGAACGTGGACATGAGCAGTGCCACACAATCAACTAAACCCAGTCTTTACAGTGGGTTACATTAGTAATATTCATTTTTCTTTATGTTAAACAAACATTTATTATAACAATATTTTGAGATCTGGGCCCATATCCACAAAGCGTCTCAGAGTAGAAAATTGGTCGTATAAGTGCTGAGAATACAGACATTTTACACTTCTGGGTATAAATGAAAGCTATGCATGAAGTCTCTACTCCCACCTAGTCAGCAGATATTTAGGACACCTCGTGAGCTGTCCTAAGTAGTTAAGAGTTAACAGCAGGTGTCTTGATAATACTATAGAATAATGCAGCGAGTCAGTGGTTCCTGCACCACATGTAAATACTTTGGGGTAGTAAAAATATTGTTTTCTATTTCTATATGATCAATCCATTAATAATATAGACCTACATGCAACAGTATGTCTTGTGCTTTTGACAATGATTTATGTATAATAATTATGGAAATTTATTATGAATAATATGTATGTGTAATATTTATGTATAATATTTATGTATTATATTTATGTATTATATTTATGTATAATATTTATGTGAAATATTTATGTATACTATTTATGTGTAATATTTATGTGTAATATTTATGTATAATATTTATGTATAAAATTTATGTATAATATTTATGTGTAATATTTATGTATGATATTTATGTGTAATATTTATGTATAATATGTATGTATCACAAGTGATACCATGTATGTCTGCATAGCATTTTGTCTTCATTTTGGCAGATTAACTCATGCTTATTTCTGAAGATTATCTCTGGTTTTCACCCAGAGGCTAAGGAGTTGGAGCTGTGGCGGGATTTGAACCTGTGTTTGAAAGGTGGCTGGTTCGAATCCTTGGCCGAGTGCTGAAATAAACAGGTGGAATTGATCTGACCACTGCAGGGCTGCTGGGTTCACATCCTCAAAACAATCACCATTCGTTGATCAGAACTCTAGAGGTTCTTCTTCACTGAACCCAAAAATATATATCACTTTTAGTGGTTCCATATATTAAGGAAGTGATATAAGCCTTTTTGGTTCTATAAGGAACCTTCTTTTCTAAGAGTGTATAATAAACACGTTTTTCATTTGATTATTTAATTATCTACATCATGTTATTTCAAGATAACCCTTTGGAGCGCAACATCACGTTGTTAAAAAATTATCCTAAATTGGGCATGGCTATAAATTGGCTTTAAAATTGGCAATTGAAGGCATCTAGGGTGTTCCAGCTAAACAATGGATGTATAGCGTTTTGCAATAAAAATTAAAATTATACACAATCCTAAGCTATTAATTAAAAATCTGAGAACAGTAATATTGAAGGTACCCATAAGCAGCCATTTCTGATTAAAAACAAACGTGAACATTTTTGGAAATATCATTTTTGAAATAAACTATTAATAATTCTTAAACAAAATTGTCATCTCACCTCTTAGATTTGGTGTCATGTTCCCCAGAAAGACTCATTTTAGAGGCAGGGTCCCCCTCCTCTCTCTCCCCAAAGAGACTCATTTTAGAGACAGGACCCCTAAACAGAGATCCAGCATGTTGGTTGTGGTTAACACAGTAACAACTAAACAGAGATCCAGCATGTTGGTTGTGGTTAACACAGTGACAACTAAACAGAGATCCAGCATGTTGGTTGTGGTTAACACAGTAACAACTAAACAGAGATCCAGCATGTTGGTTGTGATTAACACAGTGACAACTAAACAGAGATCCAGCATGTTGGTTGTGGTCAACACAGTGACGTCCTAAACAGAGATCCAGCATGTTGGTTGTGGTTAACACAGTGACAACTAAACAGAGATCCAGCATGTTGGTTGTGGTTAACACAGTGACAACTAAACAGAGATCCAACATGTTGGTTGTGGCTAACACAGTGACAACTAAACAGAGATCCAGCATGTTGGTTGTGGTTAACACAGTAACAACTAAACAGAGATCCAGCATGTTGGTTGTGGTTAACACAGTGACAACTAAACAGAGATCCAGCATGTTGGTTGTGGTTAACACAGTGACAACTAAACAGAGATCCAACATGTTGGTTGTGGTTAACACAGTGACAACTAAACAGAGATCCAGCATGTTGGTTGTGGTTAACACAGTGACAACTAAACAGAGATCCAGCATGTTGGTTGTGGTTAACACAGTGACAACTAAACAGAGATCCAACATGTTGGTTGTGGTTAACACAGTGACAACTAAACAGAGATCCAGCATGTTGGTTGTGGTTAACACAGTGACAACTAGTTCTTGACTGTCAATAGTTCTCATGTATTCATTATCTCTTAGAGAAATAAAACATTTACTAACAGACATAGAAACAGTCAGGTGATTTAATGCATCACATGAACATGTAGTTGTGACATTTCATCTCCATGGTAACTGTCAATAATAATAATTATAAGTCACTGTTTGTTAAGGTAGTTATAGACAGAACAGCAACAATAATAATAATAATAATAATAATAATAATAATAATTAGTCTCTGTTTGTTAAGGTAGTTATAGACAGAACAGCAACAATAATAATAATAATAATAATAATAATAATAATAATAATAATTAGTCTCTGTTTGTTAAGGTAGTTATAGACAGAACATCAACAATAATAATAATAATAATAATAATAATAATAATAATAATAATAATAATAATAAGTCACTGTTTGTTAAGGTAGTTATAGACAGTACAGCAACACAAGGCCATGTCTCACACTTATTTGTATTCACTAACAGTAGGCTATTTATTGTCTTTCAATCTGTTATTTTCTAAATGTATCTGAGAATGTAGACAGAAGGGCTAAAACGGACATGATTGATCTGAGGGGGAAATCATTGATCCATTTAGAAAGGTTTTTTGCATCAAGTAAGAGATTTTAAATAATGTAAAGTAGGCTAGGTTATAATGTATAATAGTGGTTTGTTAGTGATATGTAGATCAAGGTCTATACCTCGGCTATAACCTACTTATCTTAGATGACCAGCCTAAACCTGTTCAAGTCAGTTCACATAATGTTATAGGCCTACCAGTAGCAGGACAGAGCATGTACACTATATATACAAAAGTATGTGGACACCCCTTCAAATTAGTGGATTCGGCTTATTCAGCCACACCCGTTGCTGACAGGTGTATAAAATCGAGAAGACAGCCATGTAATCTCCATAGACAAAAATTGGCAGTAGAATGACCCGTACTGAAGAGCTCAGTGACTTTCAATGTGGCACCATCATAGGATGCCACCTTTCCAACAAGTCAGTTTGTCAAATTCCTGCTGTAAGTGCTGTTATTGTGAAGTGGAAACGTCTAGGAGCAACAACGGCTCAACCGTGAAGTGGTAGGCCACACAAGTTCACAGGCCTGCCGAGTGCGGAAGCGCTGTCCTCGGTTGCAACACTCACTTCTGAGTTCCAAACTGCAACGTCAGCAAAATAACTGTTCGTTGGGAGCTTCATGAAATTAGTTTCCATTGCCGAGCAGCCGCACACAAGATCACCATGCGCAATACCAAGCATCGGCTTGAGTGGTGTAAAGCTCGCCGCCATTGGACACTGGAGCAGTGGAAACGTGATCTTTGGAGTTATGAATCACGCTTCACCATCTGGCAGTCCGACGGACAGGTGGAGGAGGAATTATGGTCTGGGGCTGTTTTTCATGGTTCAGGCCCCCTAGTTCTAGTGAAGATAAATCTTAACGCTACAGAATAAAATGACATTCTAGACGATTCTGTGCTTCCAACTTTGTGGCAACAGTTTGGGGAAGTCCCTTTCCTGTTTCAGCATGACAATGTCCCCGTGCACAAAGCGAGGTCCATACAGAAATGGCTTGTCGAGATCGGTGAGGAAGAACTTGACTGGCCTGCACAGAGCCCTGACCTCAACCCCATCGAACACCTTTGGGATGAATTGGAACACCGACTGCGAGCCAGGCCTAATCACCCAACATCAGTGCCCGACCTCCCTAATGCTCTTGTGGCTGAATGGAAGCAAGTCCCTCCAGCAATGTTTCAACATCTTGAGGAAAGCCTTCCCAGAAGAGTGGAGGCTGTTATAGCAGCAAAGCGGGGGACAAACTCCATATTAATGCCCATGATTTTGGAATGAGATGTCCTGCTATATTCTCGACTAGCAGGTGTCCACACCATAATGTATATAACCTAATCAAAATCAAATCAAATGTTATTGGTCACAAGGTCTGAGCGGCATAGACTAAGATACAGTAGAAAAGTATTCTATTTTTAACAACTTTTACTTTTACTTCACTACATTCTTAAAGAAAAATATGTACTTTTTACTCCATACATTTTCCTGACACCCAAAAGTGTCAACATTTTGAATGCTTAGCAGAACAGGAAAATGGTCCAATTCACACACTTATCAAGATAACATCCCTGGTCATCCCTACTGCCTCTGATCTGGAGGACTCACTAAACAGAGAACATCCCTGGTCATCCCTACTGCCTCTGATCTGGAGGACTCACTAAACAGAGAACATCCCTGGTCATCCCTACTGCCTCTGATCTGGAGGACTCACTAAACAGAGAACATCCCTGGTCATCCCTACTGCCTCTGATCTGGCAGACTCACTAAACAGAGAACATCACTGGTCATCTCTACTGCCTCTGATCTGGAGGACTCACTAAACAGAGAACATCCCTGGTCATCTCTACTGCCTCTGATCTGGAGGACTCACTAAACAGAGAACATCCCTGGTCATCCCTACTGCCTCTGATCTGGAGGACTCACTAAACAGAGAACATCCCTGGTCATCTCTACTGCCTCTGATCTGGAGGACTCACAATACAGAGAACATCCCTGGTCATCTCTACTGCCTCTGATCTGGAGGACTCACTAAACAGAGAACATCCCTGGTCATCCCTACTGCCTCTGATCTGGAGGACTCACTAAACAGAGAACATCCCTGGTCATCCCTACTGCCTCTGATCTGGAGGACTCACTAAACAGAGAACATCCCTGGTCATCCCTACTACCTCTGATCTGGAGGACTCACTAAACAGAGAACATCCCTGGTCATCCCTACTGCCTCTGATCTGGAGGACTCACTAAACAGAGAACATCCCTGGTCATCCCTACTGCTTCTGATCTGGAGGACTCACTAAACAGAGAACATCCCTGGTCCTCCCTACTGCCTCTGATCTGGAGGACTCACTAAACAGAGAACATCCCTGGTCATCCCTACTGCCTCTGATCTGAAGGACTCACTAAACACAAATGCTTTGTTTTTAAATGATGTCTGAGTGTTGGAGTGTGACCCTGTCTGACCATAAGTTAAAATAACAAGAAAATTGTGCCGTCTGGTTTGCTTAATGAAAGGAATTTTTAATTATTACTACTTTACTTTTACTTTTGATGCTTATTATGTATATTTTAGCAATTACATTTACTTTTGATACTTAATCATATTTGAAACCAAATACTTTGACTTTTACTGAATAAGTATTTTACTGGGTGACTTTCCCTTTTAATTGAGTCATTTTCTATTAAGGTATCTTTACTTTTACTCCAGTATGAGAATTGAGTACTTTTTCCACCGCTGTTCTATCGTTCTAGAGACATATGAGCCACAGTTTCAACAGACATTTTGTAACTGCGTAGGCTACAAAGTTACTTTCAGTTTCATATAAGGAAATAAAGCAACGGTCACTGGGTGAATTCGTTTTGCATTGCCCGGCTCCCCGGGTGCGCAGAGTTTACGCATTTTAGACCATTCCATTGTTCCTTAAAATAAAACTCCACTCACCTGTAGCACCGGGCCATGCAAAACGAACTTCCCACTGTCGCAGGGCACTGAGACACAGAGTTCTAAACCCAGACGCGTTTCTTCAAGACATCTCTCTTACATTATTTTAGCTAAACATATAATTTACTGGAAACCAAGTTTAGCTGTGTTTTTCCCTCCAGAATGTGAGTTATTGTAGGACTTTAATAATTGTTAACAGGCCTACAAACCCAAAAGGGTTTAATTTGAGAATGTTAATTTGTATGCCTCAAATATTAAACTGTCTTAAAATATTTAATGATTAGTTGAATCAGGTGTGTAAGTGCTGGTAAGAACAAAAGGATTGAGAAACCCTGAGATAAACATAAAACCATATAATGTAAAAGCTCCTCCGCCATCTTTACCAGACGTTTTACTGATAACATGTAGACCTACTGATTAGTTTCCACTTTGAAAACTGCTGTCTGTCAGCAACTCAGCTCAAGTAGCAGTTCTACTAACTAGTAATATCTCATTCCTAGTATTCATTCTCTTACTCTGTCCATTAGAATAAATTAATGTTCAGAAATACTTACTTTATTTTTCAATAATCTCCATATAGTGTTTTCTGCTCTGTCGTCTCAAAATGGATCCTGAACAAAAGAACAACTTTACTTTCTGTTTCAATCAGCCGTCTCCCCACCCTGAAAATAAAGTGTTTTATTGGTATCTTCCACTAGATGGCAGTAAACACCTGCTGTAACTACACTTTATAACTATGTGTTCGGTTTCATACAGGCAGTGTCCCAGAGTTGGATTGCTGATCTAGGATCAGGTCCCCCTCTCCATGTAATCTGATTCATTATGATCTAGGATCAGGTCCCCCCTCTCCATGTAATCTGATTCATTATGATCTAGGATCAGGTCCCCCCTCTCCATGTAATCTGATTCATTATGATCTAGGATCAGGTCCTCCTCTCCATGTAATCTGATTCATTTTGATCTAGGATCAGGTCCCCCCTCTCCATGTAATCTGATTCATTATGATCTAGTATCAGGTCCCTCCTCTCCATGTAATCTGATTCATTATGATCTAGGATCAGGTCCCCTCTCTACATGTAATCTGATTCATTATGATATAGGATCAGGTCCCTCCTCTCCATGTAATCTGATTCATTATGATATAGGATCAGGTCCCCCTCTCCATGTAATCTGATTCATTATGATCTAGGATCAGGTCCCCCCTCTCCATGTAATCTGATTCATTATGATCTAGGATCAGGTCCTCCTCTCCATGTAATCTGATTCATTATGACATAGGATCAGGTCCCCCCTCTCCATGTTATCTGATTCATTATGATCTAGGATCAGGTCCCCCCTCTCCATGTAATCTGATTCATTATGATCTAGGATCAGGTCCCCCTCTCGATGTAATCTGATTCATTATGATCTAGGATCAGGTCCCCCCTCTCCATGTAATCTGATTCATTATGATCTAGGATCAGGTCCCTCCTCTCCATGTAATCTGATTCATTATGATCTAGGATCAGGTCCCTCCTCTCCATGTAATCTGATTCATTATGATCTAGGATCAGGTCCCCCCTCTCCATGTAATCTGATTCATTATGATCTAGGATCAGGTCCCCCCTCTCCATGTAATCTGATTCATTATGATCTAGGATCAGGTCCCCCTCTCCATGTAATCTGATTCATTATGATCTAGGATCAGGTCCCCCTCTCCATGTAATCTGATTCATTATGATCTAGGATCAGGTCCCCCCTCTCCATGTAATCTGATTCATTATGATCTAGGATCAGGTCCCTCCTCTCCATGTAATCTGATTCATTATGATCTAGGATCAGGTCCCTCCTCTCCATGTAATCTGATTCATTATGATCTAGGATCAGGTCCCCCCTCTCCATGTAATCTGATTCATTATGATCTAGGATCAGGTCCCCCCTCTCCATGTAATCTGATTCATTATGATCTAGGATCAGGTCCCCCCTCTCCATGTAATCTGATTCATTATGATCTAGGATTGGGTCCCCCCTCTCCATGTAATCTGATTCATTATGATCTAGGATCAGGTCCCCCCTCTCCATGTAATCTGATTCATTATGATCTAGGATCAGGTCCCTCCTCCATGTAATCTGATTCATTATGATCTAGGATCAGGTCCCCCCTCTCCATGTAATCTGATTCATTATGATCTAGGATTGGGTCCCCCCTCTCCATGTAATCTGATTCATTATGATCTAGGATCAGGTCCCCCCCTCTCCATGTAATCTGATTCATTATGATCTAGGATCAGGTCCCCCCCTCTCCATGTAATCTGATTCATTATGATCTAGGATCAGGTCCTTCCTCTTCTTGAGAGAACTAATCCAAAATGAGTCGAAAGGTCAAGTGATTCTCTTCCTGAGAAGAAGCTGACAGCCTTCAAACAGAGCAAAAAAAGTGGTCCCAAAAAATATGTCAAAATGAATAAAAAAATTATACAGCTGTCTTTAATAAGATCAAACTGAACTAACTGCTATCTTGAAATGTTGAAAAATTGTTTTTAAATCGCTCAGTCTTATCACTCAATATGAGTCAAAATCTGTCACTTCCAGGAGTGCTCATTTTGTCAAAAATGAAAAAATGAAAAAAAGAACAACTCACAGCTGTGTTAATAGACCCAACTCAAACATCTGCTATCTTGAAATGTCCAAAAAAGGTATTTAAATGGGCCTACCAGTAGGGCTGGGCGATATATCGATATAAAAAATATATCGATATATTTTAAATGTGATATGAAATTAGACCATTTCGCATATATCGATATAGTTGAAATTTGCGCTTTGATCCTAGCTCCAAGCAAGCTGCAGACCCGGAGCTCTCTGCGCTGCTCCCCGCGCCTCCTCTTTCATGCACAGAGGGCGGAGGGGCAGGAACAGACACTTCAACAAACATGGAGGAAGCAACAGCGTCTGCGGAGCGTTTTGACGAGGAATTGGTTAGTAAAAGAAAAAGCATTGGCTCAGTAATTTGGAGATGGTTCGGATTCAAAGTATCAGATGAGCAACAAAATCACGTTATATGTAGGCAGTGCCATAAAAAAGTTACAGCCAGGGGTGGAAGCACTACAAATCTTTTTCACCACCTAAAACAGTGGCACAAACTGCAATACGAAGAGTGTGTGAAACTGCGCGCTGCAGAAGCCCCAGCCGCAAGCCGTCGACAACCCGGAAAAGCCCCGAAACAAAGCTCACTGCAAACTTCATTTTCCCGCAGTGTGCCTAATGAAAAGAAAATTGGCAAGTGGTGTACTATAACTACAGCGGTGTCCTATCACATTGCTAAAGATATGGTCCCTGTTGCAACTGTGGAACAAGTCGGATTCAAAAAAGCTACTGAAAACTATGGACCCGAGATATGAGCTTCCCAACTACTTTACACGAGAAGCACTGCCACAAATGTCCACTGAAGTCAGGCAGAGCCTTGCTGACCGGCTCGCTAACGGGACCCATTTTGGCGTTGACCAGCGATATGTGGTCGAGCAGGACAATGTGAGCCTTTACATGAAGCGTGACATGTTCACTTCATTCAACGACTGGGGGAGATGAAAACAGCGTCGTGTCTCCAAAACAAGTTATTTCCCCCCAGGATCACACCGGTGAGCATATAGCTGAGGCCTCGCAGGACGCAAGCTGGGAAACTCCAAGAAAAGCATCCGGTTGCTATAACAACCGCCAACGGGAGCGACGTGGTCAGAGCGGTGGAGCTGAACGATGAGGATGCAGTGCTTCGGTCAGACTACACTTGGCTATTGGGGAGTGCAGTGTTTTATTAAGGAGTATTCACATATTTTACTTTAAAGAAAAAAACATATTAAAATATTAGTTTTTTATTATTTTCCTTTGTGTCTGTCTGCAACTTGTTTTGTTTTATGCTGCTGTCTTGGCCAAAAATGGATTAATAAAACACAAAACATAAAGTGCTAAAAGTAAAATCCCTTACAATACAGGATGGTAGATTTCAGAACCATATTTATTAGGTTATTGGATAAGAATTAGTGATGCATTGATGTGTTTACCACTTTAATGTTACAGCTGGTAAAGGTGAGGTAATTATGACTTTAAAATGCTGGTTAGCCTGTTGATATCATCAAGGTAACATATTTAGTTATTATGATAGACTATAGTTTTTTCTCTGGATTGAAGAGCCAACTGCAAAGTAACTAGAAACTAATGTTGACACGTAGGTAGGCCTAAACATTGTGGAGTTTTTAGTGGAGTAGAAATATGAAGTAGCATTAAATACTAAGCATAAATACTAAGAACAACAACAAGAACGAAACATCAGTAAATGTACATACAGTATAGTCATCATTTATAAATTATACACAAATAATAATACATACAAATCACTTACAGGATTAAAATTCACAAAATAAATGAATATAATATTTGATATTTATGATTAGGACTGGCGTTGATTAAAAAAATAAACTATGAAACAAGAAAATATTAATGTAGAATATTTCTAAAGCTTGATTTTGGAAAGCACTTAGTTGTATGAGTGTGTTAAAGTGAAAACAGAGTCAAATTTCTCGCATAAGCACATTTGTTTAATAGTTTTTTTTATGATTCTGACAGGACATGGCATGAATGACAAGCGCGTCACCCGGGCCATTTCTCTGTGCAAGAGAATTGTAAGCTGTTTTTGGTACAGCTGGAAGAAAAGGAGACATCTTGCTGAAGTCCAGATTCAGCTGGGTCTGCCAAGTCACCAACTCATAACCGAGTCTGCCACACGCTGGGGATCAAGGCAGCAGATGATAGAGAGAGTCCTGGAGCAGGAAGGAGCACTGGCCAAAGTCCTGTCTAATGACAAAAAGACCAGGCACCTTGTCCCTACCTGGCAGGACTTAGAGGTCCTAGAAGCAGTCCAAAAGGTCCTGAAACCTCTCCAGGACTTTACCGATGCTTTGTCAGGTGAGGAGTACGTCACTCTATCATATGTAAAACCTGTGCTGCACCTTTTTAACGACAGTCTCCTGGCATGTGATAGCGAGCTTTGCAAATCGATCAAGACCAGCATTGTTGAGTACCTCAACCGCAAGTATTCTGACCCAGCCACTACTGACCTATTGGAGATGGCTTCATTTGTGGATCCACGCTTCAGGGCCACCTATATCCCAAGTGAAAAAGTTGATGCATTGAAGCACAGAGCTGTCTTGGAGGTGGAGACGCTACTGGCTGATCAGAGCAGCTGTCAACCGCCTCACCTACGTGTGCCAACTGAGCCTGCAGATGGAGAAGCAGCAGTGGCACCAAAAGCTAAGACACTGGCAAGCTTCTTCAAGCAGCGCACAGCCACCACCACTGCGCCACCAACCAAGAGGGAGGCTATTGAAAATGAACTGTCAAGTTACTTGCAGTCAGCAAGTGTGGAGAGTGACACTGATCCCCTCAAGTGGTGGAAGGATCATGAAGTTGTCTTTCCAGCTCTGAGCCACCTGGCAAAAAAAGTATCTCTTGGTACCAGCTACCAGTTCACCCTCCGAAAGGGTTTTCAGCTGCAGTGGCAATATCGTGACCTGCCACAGAGCATCTCTGAAGCCGGATGCCGTTGACAGGCTGGTGTTTCTCGCACAAAATCTTTAAACGAAGGAGGACACGCTTGTCTTCTAATGTCTACCTCAAGACAGCATTACTGTTTATCAAAGTAAAAAAAGAGGGGGAAAATGTTTATTGAGTTGATAGTCTGTTTCTTGTGCAACTGGTTGAGGCTGTTCAGATAAGAAATTGAGTTAACAAAAAGCAAATGGTAATCTCAGGCTGATGTTTAAAACACATTTTCTCAAACTGAGCACTTTATTTTGTTCTTTATTTATATATAATTGCTGCCCTTACTAGGGTTTGTCATATTTTATTATTTTGTAATGTTCGTTATTTGCATCTGTGGATTTGTTAGAAAGGAGAAGAAATCTGTAATTTGATTTTAATAAGCCATTTAAAGTTGTCAAATGAAAAAAAAGTTGACTTTTCTCATAAATATATATAATATTTATTTCAGAAAAAGATAGGCCTATTTTATTTTATAGGCTATTTTTGTTTAAGATATTTTTATTTATTTAAATGTGCACCTTATGGAGCTTTGATTTCCAAAAAGGTCGTCCTGTTGTTCTACAGTGTTTATGTTTACATGTTGTTGTTATTTGAACAGCTGAGCATTTAATCTGAACCAGGTGAAGAGCCCTGTTTATTATTTATTCATTTGATTTTTCAACTGTTCACTGAAATAGCCGCTTTCAATAAAACTACTTGAGACATGTCATATCTGGCTTTGACTTTGACTGAACATTTGCTCTCACTTTGCAGAAAAAAATATCAGGATATATATCTTATATCGATATTCAGCCTAAATATATCACACACAGGAATACACTCTGAGCCTGCACTTGCATGTTTTGCTCACCTCATTCTTAAAAAAAAACTAGGTTTGAGTTGTGGTATCCACTCAGATTAAAGGTGGGTTCATCTGCTCTGTTCCCGAAGTGTGGTCTCCCTCAGATCCCAAGTTAGAGGGATCCCTCGTGCACCATTTACCCAGGTCGTCAGGAGCCAGGTCATTTACCCAGGTCGTCAGGTCATTTACCCAGGTCGTCAGGAGCCAGGTCATTTACCCAGGTCGTCAGGAGCCAGGTCATTTACCCAGGTCGTCAGGTCATTTACCCAGGTCGTCAGGAGCCAGGTCATTTACCCAGGTCGTCAGGTCATTTACCCAGGTCGTCAGGAGCCAGGTCATTTACCCAGGTCGTCAGGAGCCAGGTCATTTACCCAGGTCGTCAGGTCATTTACCCAGGTCATCAGGAGTCAGGTCATTTACCCAGGTCACAAGGAGCCAGGTCATTTACCCAGGTCGTCAGGAGCCAGGTCATTTACCCAGGTCACCAGGAGCCAGGTCATTTACCCAGGTCGTCAGGTCATTTACCCAGGTCATCAGGAGTCAGGTCATTTACCCAGGTCGTCAGGAGCCAGGTCATTTACCCAGGTCGTCAGGAGCCAGGTCATTTACCCAGGTCATCAGGAGTCAGGTCATTTACCCAGGTCGTCAGGAGTCAGGTCATTTACCCAGGTCGTCAGGAGCCAGGTCATTTACCCAGGTCGTCAGGAGCCAGGTCATTTACCCAGGTCATCAGGAGCCAGGTCATTTACCCAGGTCGTCAGGAGCCAGGTCATTTACCCAGGTCGTCAGTCACCAAGTCAAGATTCACGTTCCCATCGCCAAATGTGGTTGTTAATTTCTTTAATATCAAATGAGACAAACTTATCACACAAGTCAGAGTTATACTTAAACTAAATCTTTATTCACTTAATAATAAGGGAGCAGGTCAATACAACATACAATTATAAAGTGAATCAATTGAGTGCTCTACGATAATGATGGCTGGTCGACGAATCACCCCCAGATGATTCATTGAGAGCCATGAGACAAAAGTACCAAGGTCTTTTGCACCCCTTTCAACCTACATGACCAACAACAGATGTATAGAACGGGTCACAAGGTTAAGATTTGTATGAAAGATACTTATAATTCTCAGCAGACAGTATCTGCTGTAAAAACAGTACTCTTTATGTAGAGACCAGGGTCTGGCCCTGAGGTCATCTCTCCCTGGTACCATATAGAACAGAAACATTAACTCATGCTCTGGAATGCAGTCTCTTTAGGTTTTATCACCCAAAAGACATTGTAAATCTCCTGACAGTGTTTTCTCCCAGAGGCCCATCCTCAGTAGAACACAGACACAATAGTTCTAAGAACCCTCTATTCTGTTGCATAAAACAACCATTTGATGCAATAAAAGTATTATAACATAATCTTGCAGTTTTGCTCTCAGTGTCCACTGAAAGTTGACTAGTAACAACAACTGGGACATAAAAGACACCCACCATGAGACCCACTAAATCTGCCCAAGAAGAGTAAAACAAAATAAAAACCCACACCAAACTTAAAGACAGGAAGCAAACCAAAAAGGTGGAGCAACTAAAGGTGTTGACTCTCCACATGTATCAAGACAACTGGAGCACTGGGCCAGACACTCTTAAATAGAACCTGGACCAGCTCAGGTGAAACACCTTCCCACTAACGAGATGGACAAGCCAGCACAGGTGTAACACATACTGACTAACGAGGTGACACCAATCAGTGCGTCCTACGTGCTAACGAGCTAGACGAGCTAAACGTGCTAACGAGCTAGACGGGCTAACGAGCTAGACGTGCTAACGAGCTAGACGGGCTAACGAAGCTAGACGGGCTAACGAGCTAACGAGCTAGACGTGCTAAATTCCAAACCTCAAAACATAAATGGAAAAACCAAAGACGGTAACACCTTAAGAGAATGCTTACCAACAACAGAAAAAAACTTCCAATTCACATTATAATCAACTACAATGCTTCACCTTCACCAATATAAACATGGTGTCCACTGGCTGTCAACAATTCAAGACAATATATATACACTTCTAGAACTCTCGTCATCCTAAATCCCACTAGCTTCTAGAACTCTCGTCTCCTTGGAACGAGCCCAAACAAAACTCATCTCCAATACGGAAAAACATGCAGTTATAATAAATTGTGATCCATGGCTACGCACTGGCTAAACGCAAAACACAAAACTTTTTAACTGCCCACCCTTGAGACAATCAGCAACCAAGTTGTCCTCACCACTGACATGTCTGATTTCAAGAGGAAACTACTGCAATATCCATATTAACTTTCCACCTCACTGCAGAGCTTCTCTCTCTTTTCAGTGTTCACTAGATAGGCATGTTGTTGGATCGGGGCCCAGTCCCCAATGTCATGGTCTAGTACATTTGGGTTGGCACATCTGAGAATGAACCCTGATATTATAAAAGCAGGGTAACAATGTCAATATAATAGTCAGTTGGTTACATAAATAATTATTACTAAATGTTACATGAAATGTAAATATGAAATATTTGGTTGCATAGTCTACTTTCAACAGCTTTTCAATGACATGTTGCTAGGTGGGATATCCCCAATGTCAAAACACAGTTTTAATGGGTCCAAATCAATAACCAATATGCAGAAAGAGTTTGTGATATTGAAAACCTAAACATAAAATGTGCAATATACACAAACATCAGCCATAATAATCATATTACTTGGATTTTTTTTAAACAAGCACCTTTATAAAACTGCACAAGTAGCAATAAATCACTGATATCGATTAGGGGGGAAATCAGGTTGTACGGGATGTTGAAACTAACACAACTAAAAAACACATGGAAATGGGAGATATATTTCACCTCACTGGTTAGAGGACAACCTGCAGAAGACAGTCAGCTACATTTTGGAGTGATGCATTTAAATTTAGGGGTCGCTAAACAAAGGAACACAACACTTATTTGTCATAACTCATAGATATCATGTTGAAATCAATTGTGCGAGAGGAGGGAGATGAGGTTGCACGTCCTGTTAAAACTAACAGCTCAAAAAGCACACAGAATCTGGGAATAATGTGTACATCACTGGTTAAAGGACAACTTGTAGAAAACAGCTAGCTACATTTTGAAGTGGTGCATTTTGATTCCAGTGGGTCACCAACATGGTAAATGTAACACAGCTCTTTTTGTGTTAGTCACTTTTAGTTAAATCACATAAATAGTAACTCTTCCATTTCAGAGCCTGGATTTTCCCCCTGAGGCTAATATCCATATCATGTTGAAATCATTAGAACAGGGGACAAACGTTTAGGGTTCTACATTGTGACATCATTAAAATACTCCTACTACAATGTTAAAACATTCTACATTGAGACATTAATTCATTGATATCATGAAACAACTCCTTCATGTATTTTCTGATGTTTGATCAGAAGTCTTTTATCAGATTATCTCTGGTCACAGCTATAAGATTTCTCTCCTGTGTGTATTCTCTTGTGTACTGTCAGACGGCTAGATTGACTAAAACTCTTCCCACATTGACCACAGATACAAGGTTTCTCTCCTGTGTGCGTTCTCTGGTGCATTGTCAGATAGCTAGATTGACTAAAACTCTTCCCACATTGACCACAGATATAAGGTTTCTCTCCTGTGTGCGTTCTCTGGTGTGAAGTCAGAGAGCCAGATGTGGTAAAACTCTTCCCACATTGATTACAGCTATACGATTTCTCTCCTGTGTGCGTTCTCTGGTGTGAAGTCAGATCGCAAGATGTAGTAAAACTCTTCCCACATTGATCACAGCTACAAGGTTTCTCTCCTGTGTGTCTTCTCTGGTGCACTGTCAGATGTCCAGATTGACCAAAACTCTTCCCACATTGATCACAGCTATAAGGGTTCTCTCCTGTGTGTATTCTCTGGTGTTGAGTCAGAGTGCTAGATGCAGCAAACCTCTTCCCACATTGACCACAGCTATAAGGTTTCTCTCCTGTGTGTGTTCTCTGGTGTAGAGTCAGAGTGCTAGATGTAGTAAAACTCTTCCCACATTGATCACAGCTATAAGATTTCTCTCCTGTGTGTATTCTCTGGTGCACTGTCAGCTGTCCAGATTTACCAAAACTCTTCCCACATTGACCACAGCTATAAGGTTTCTCTCCTGTGTGGGTTCTCTGGTGTGATACCAGATGGCGAGATTGACCAAAACTCTTCCCACATTGACCACAGCTATAAGATTTCTCTCCTGTGTGTATTCTCTTGTGTACTGTCAGACTGCTAGATGAGCTATAACCCTTCCCACATTGAGTACAGGTAAAAGGTTTCTCTCCTGTATGGATTCTCTGATGAATTTTAACCTGTTAGGGCTAGGGGGCAGCATTGACACGGCTGGATAAAAAAACATACCCGATTTAATCTGGTTACCACTCCTACTCAGTAACTAGAATATGCATATACTTATTACATATGGATAGAAAACACCCTAAATTTTCTAAAACTGTTTGAATGGTGTCTGTGAGTATAACAGAACTCAAATGGCAGGTCAAAACCTGAGAGATTCCTTTACAGGAAGTGGCCTGTCTGACCATTTCTGGAACTTCTTTGCCATCTCTATCATTTACTAAGGATCTCTGCTCTAACGTGACACTTCCCACGTCGTCCATAGGCTCTCATAGCCCGGGAAAAAAGAGAATGTCGTCATTCCAGCCCCAGGCTGAAACACATTATCGCCTTTCTCAAGTGGCCCATCAAGAGACACTAGCTTATGCGCGTGACCCCGACCGCCCCCGCCTTTGGGATTTTTTCCTCTGTTTGCCGAAAAGGAGATTCCCTGTCGGAATTTTATCGCTTTTCTACGAGAAAAATGACGTAAAAATTGATTTTAAACAGCGGTTGACATGCTTCGACGTACGGCAATGGAATACTTTGAATTTTATTGTCAGGAATTGCGCCAAGCGCGCGACACTTCTTTACTATTTCGGATAGTGTCTGGAACGCACGAACAAAACGCCGCTATTCGGATATAACGATGGATTATTTTGGACCAAACCAACATTTGTTATTGAAGTAGACGTCCTGGGTGTGCATTCTGACGAAGACAACAAAAGGCAATGACATTTTTATAATAGTAAATATGATTATGGTGAGTGCTAAACTTGCCGGGTGTCTAAATAGCGAGCCCGTGATGCCTGGGCTATCTACTGAGAATATTGCAAAATGTGCTTTCACCAAAAAGCTATTTTAAAATCGGACATATCGAGTGCATAGAGGAGGTCTGTATCTATAATTCTTAAAATAATTGTTATGCTTTTTGTGAACGTTTATCGTGAGTAATTTAGTAAAATGTTAGCGAATTCCCCGTAAGTTTGCGGGGGGTATGCTAGTTCTGAACGTCACATGCTAATGTAAAAAGCTGGTTTTTGATATAAATATGAACTTGATTGAACAAAACATGCATGTATTGTATAACATAATGTCCTAGGGTTGTCATCTGATGAAGATCATCAAAGGTGAGTGCTGCATTTAGCTGTCTTCTGGGTTTTGGTGACATTATATGCTGGCTTGAAAAATAGGTGTCTGATTATTTCTGGCTTGGTACTCTGCTGACATAATCTAATGTTTTGCTTTCGTTGTAAAGCCTTTTTGAAATCGGACAGTGTGGTTAGATTAACGAGAGTCTTATCTTTAAAATGGTGTAAAATAGTCATATGTTTGAGAAATTGAAGTAATATGATTTTGAAGATTTTGAAAATCGCGCCACAGGATGGCAGTGGCTGTTACGTAGGTGGGACGAATTCGTCCCGCCGGTCCCATAGAGGTTAATGCCTGCTGAGGAGGTGAATCTCTTCCCACACTCAGAGTAGCAGTTAGATTTCTTCCCTGTGGATCTCTGCAGGTGTTTCTTGAGGTGTTGTGATCTGGAGAGACTCTTCTCTGCCTCTTCAGCATCATGAGGTTGTTGAGGCTCCCCAGAGGATCCACAATAGTGAAGTTTCTCTCCTGTGTGAACAACAAAGTCAGACAGATGATTAAAGGCCCACAACAGCAGAAATCCACTGTAAAAGGTGATGCCAACAGCGGAGCCATGATGTTGGACAACAATTGACGTCTGTAATGAATGTTAAAATTATTTGATATTTGCCTTAAAATGAGCAAGAAAAGTTATATTTTGTCTTGTTTTCACATTAGTAGTAACATCGATGATTGTAGGCTAGAAATAAGTTATTAAAGTTGTTGAAACTCTAAGCAGTGTGCCAGACGACTTTTGGTCTCCAATATAGGCCCCTTTCTGTGTTTAATAAAATTGCAACACGAGGGCAATGCGCACACAATTTGATTGCAGAAACACCTCCCTGCTAATGAGGAAACCACTAGTTATGGATGTACTATATCTGGTAATGAAGAAAGCACTAGTTATGGATGTAGTATATCTGGTAATGAGGAAACCACTAGTTATGGATGTAGTATATCTGGTAATGAGGAAACCACTAGTTATGGATGTAGTATATCTGGTAATGAGGAAACCACTAGTTATGGATGTAGTATATCTGGTAATGAGGAAACCACTAGTTATGGATGTAGTATATCTGGTAATGAGGAAACCACTAGTTATGGATGTAGTATATCTGGTAATGAGGAAACAACTAGTTATGGATGTAGTATATCTGGTAATGAGGAAACCACTAGTTATGGGTGTAGTATATCTGCTAATGAGGAAACCACTAGTTATGGGTGTAGTATATCTGGTAATGAGGAAACCACTAGTTATGGATGTAGTATATCTGGTAATGAGGAAACCACTAGTTATGGATGTAGTATATCTGGTAATGAGCAAACCACTAGTTATGGATGTAGTATATCTGGTAATGAGGAAACCACTAGTTATGGATGTAGTATATCTGGTAATGAGGAAACCACTAGTTATGGATGTAGTATATCTGGTAATGAGGAAACCACTAGTTATGGATGTAGTATATCTGGTAATGAGGAAACCACTAGTTATGGATGTAGTATATCTGCCTGGAGCAAAAATGGTGAGCAAAGATTTTAGTTTTTCACAATGTATTCTGAATGTGAATGGGGGAAAACTCAGGGGAGTAACCTCCATTTCCAGGTTGCTTATGAGTACATTTCACACTACCTTGGATTATAATTGTAAAGCTCATCTGAATCTCCTGCTTAATATGTTTGTGTTATTGTCGCAAATCAACCGCTTTACACTTAAAAAAACACTACAACCAGAAAAAATGCTCTTTGGCTTTTCCATCAGCCTGACAATGAGGGTGTGTACACTGTTTGGTTGCAAAATTGGCCCATAACTTCACCTAACAACATAGACCTACTGTAGGACCCATAACTTCACCTAACAACAAATATAGGAAAATAGCTCTGCGTGTTGTACAATAGCCTATCCATCAAGAAACAGTTCTCTACACATTATGACCAAAGTAGGAATGTTGGATCCAACGTGGAGCACGGCATAACAGTCTTTACCAGAGTAATGAATAAAGAAGCACTTTGGTTGTTGTTGCATGTCGTGATGTTTGTCATGTGACTGTCATTCAGAAAATGATTTCCTGGATCAGCTGATGATAGTTGAACATGTGACTGGAACTAAACAACTACAGTATTAAGAATTATGTGTAAATATTGAAGAACCACATTAATGACAGTATCCATTTGGGTGTTGTCAATAAAGTTACTATATATATATATTTTACCTTTATTTAACCAGGTAGGCCAGTTAAGAACAAGTTCTCATTTACAACTGTGACCTGGCCAAGATAAAGCAAAGCAGTGCGACACAAACAACAGTTACACGTTGAATAAACAAACGAACAGTCAATAACACGACAGAAAAGTCTATATACAGTGTGTGCAAATGGAGTAAGGCAATAAATAGGCCATAGTAGCGAAGTAATTATAATTTATTAATTTAGCAAATTAACACTGGAGAGATAGATGTGCAGATGATGATATGCAAGTAGAAATACTGGTGTGCAAAAGAGCAGAAAAAGTAAATAAAAACATGGGGATGAGGTAGGCAGTTGGATGGGCTATTTACAGATGGGCTGTGTACAGCTGCAGCGATCGGTAAGCTGCTCAGATAGCTGATGCTTAAAGTTAGTGAGGGAGATGTATGTCTCCAACTTCAGCGATTGTTGCAATTCGTTCCAGTCATTGGCAGCAGACAACTGGAGGGAAAGGCGGCCAAAGGAGGTGTTGGCTTTGGGGATGACCAGTGAGCTATACCTCCTGGAGTGCGTGCTATGGGTGGGTGTTGCTATGGTGACCAGTGAGCTGAGTTAAGGTGGAATAGCAAAGACTTATAGATGACCTGGAGCCAGTGGGTTTGGCGACGAAAATGTATCGAGGGCCAGTCGACAAGAGCATACAGGTTGCAGTGGTGGGCGGTATATGGGGCTTTAGTAACAAAACGGATGATAGACTGCATCCAGTTTGCTGAGTAGAGTGTTGGAGGCTATTCTGTAAATGACTTCGCCAAAGTTAACCTGTTGGGTCTAGGGGGCAGCATTTGCACGTCTGGATAAAAAAAATGTACCCGATTTAATCTGGTTACTAATCCTACCCAGTAACTAGAATATGCATATACTTATTATATATGGATAGAAAACACTCTAAAGTTTCCAAAACTGTTTGAATGGTGTCTGTGAGTATAACAGAACTCATTTGGCAGGCAAAACCCTGAGACATTTTCTGACAGGAAGTGGATACCTGATGTGTTGTATTGACTTTAAACCTCTCCCATTGAAAAACACAGGGGTTTAGGAATATTTTGGCACTTCCTATTGCTTCCACTAGATGTCACCAGCCTTTACAAAGTGTTTTGAGTCTTCTGGAGGGAGATCTGACCGAACAAGAGCCATGGAACGGTGATGTCCCATTAGACACCTGGCGCGCTACTTCATGTTGGGTACCCTCGTTCCAATACGTTATAAAAGGCTATGCATTCGTCCACCTTGAATATTATTCATGTTCTGGTTAAAAAAGGCCCTAATGATTTATGCTATACAACGTTTGACATGTTTGAACGAACGGAAATATATTTTTTCCCCTCGTTCATGACGAGAAGTCCGGCTGGCTTACATCATGTGCTAACGAGACGGAGATTTTTGGACATAAATGATGAGCTTTTTTGAACAAAACTACATTCGTTATGGACCTGTGATACCTGGAAGTGACATCTGATGAAGAGAATCAAAGGTAATGGATTATTTACATAGTATTTTCGATTTTAGATCTCCCCAACATGACGTCTAGTCTGTATCGCAACGCGTATTTTTCTGGGCACAGTGCTCAGATTATTGCAAAGTGTGATTTCCCAGTAAGGTTATTTTTAAATCTGGCAAGTTGATTGCGTTCAAAAGATGTAAATCTATAATTCTTTAAATGACAATATAATATTTTACCAATGTTTTCTAATTTTAATTATTTAATTTCTGACGCTGACTTGACTGCCGGTTATTGGAGGGAAACGATTTCCTCAACATCAATGCCATAGTAAAACGCTGTTTTTGTATATAAATATGAACTTGATAGAACTAAAAATGCATGCATTGTCTAACATAATGTCCTAGGAGTGTCATCTGATGGAGATTGTAAAAGGTTAGTGTATCATTTTAGCTGGTTTTATGGTTTTGGTGACCCTGTCTTTGACTTGACAAAACATTACACACAACTCTTGTAAATGTACTGTCCTAACATACTCTAAATTTATGCTTTCGCCGTAAAACCTTTTTGAAATCGTAAAACGTGGTTAGATTAAGGAGATGTTTATCTTTCAAATGGTGTAACATAGTTGTATTTTTGAAAAATTTGAATTTTGACATTTATTTGGATTCAAATTTGCCGCTCTTGAAATGCACCTGCTGTTGATGGAGTGCACCACAGGTGGCACGCTAGCGTCCCACCTAGCCCCAAGAGGTTAAGGATCGGTAGGAAAGTCAGTTTTACGAGGGTATGTTTGGCAGAGTGAATGAAAGAGGCTTTGTTGCGAAATAGGAAGCTGGTTCTAGATTTAATTTTGGATTGGAGATGCTTAATATTAGTCTGGAAGGAGAGTTTATAGTCTAACCAGACACCTAGGTATTGTAGCTGTCCACATATTCTAAGTCAGAACCATCCAGAGTAGTGATGCTAGTCGGGCGGGTGTAGGCAGCGATCGGTTGTTGATTGATCGGTTGTTCTTATCAGCTGATGAGTCTGCCAATAAGAATACGGTGATTGACAGAGTCGAAAGCCTTGGCCAGGTCGATGAAGACGGCTGCACAGTACTGTCTTTTATCGATGGCGGTTATGATATTGTTTAGTACCTTGAGCGTTTCTGATGTCCACCCGTGACCAGCTCGGAAACCGGATTGCACAGCGGAGAAGATACGGTGGGATTTGAAATGGTCAGTGATGTTTGTTAACTTGGCTTTTGAAGACTTTAGAAAGGCAGGGCAGGATGGATATAGGTCTGTAACAGTTTGGGTCTAGAGTGACACCCCCTTTGAAAAGGGGGATGACCGCGGCAGCTTTCCAATCTTTAGGAATCTCAGACGATACGAAAGAGAGGTTGAACAGACTAGTAATAGGGGTTGCCACAATGGCGGCAAATAATTTTAGAGAGGGTCCAGATTGTCTAGCCCAGCTGATTTGTACAGTTCCAGGTTTTGCAGCTCTTTCAGAACATCAGCTATCTGGATGAAGGAGAAGCTGGGGAGGCTTGGGCAAGTAGCTGCGGAGCTGTTGGCCGGGGTTGGGGAAGCCAGGAGGAAAGCATGGCCGGCCATAGAGAAATGCTTCTTGAAATTCGCGATTATCGTGGAGTTATCGGTGGTGACAGTGTTTCCTAGCCTCAGTGCAGTGGGCAGCTGGGATGAGGTGCTCTTATTCTCCATGGACTTTACAGTGTCCCAGAACTTTTTGGAGTTAGAGCTACAGGATGCAAATTTCTGTTTGAAAAAGCTAGCCTTTGCTTTCCTAACTTACTGTGTGTATTGGTTCCTGACTTCTCTGAAAAGTTGCATATCGCGGGGACTATTCGATGCTAGTGCAGTACGCCACAGGATGTTTTTGTGCTGGTCGAGGGCAGTCAGGTCTGGGTTGAACCAAGGCCTACATCTGTTCTTAGTTCTACATTTTTTGAAAGGGGCATGCTTATTTAAGGTGGTGAGGAAATTACTTTTAAAGAACAACCAGGCATCCCCTACTGACGGGATGAGGTCAAAATCCTTCCAGGATACCCGGGCCAGGTCAATTAGAAAAGCCTGCTCGCAGAAGTGTTTTAGGGAGCGTTTGACAGTGATGAGGGGTGGTCGTTTGACCGCGGACCCATAACGGATGCAGGCAACGATCGCTGAGATCCTGATTGAAAACAGCAGAGGTGTATTTGGAGGGCAAATTGGTCAGGATAATATCTATGAGGGTGCCCATGTTTAGGGATTTAGGGTTGTACCTGATGGGTTCCTTGATAATTTGTGTGAGATTGAGGGCATCGAGATTGACGGCCGGGGTGTTAAGCATATCCCAGGTTAGGTCACCTAACGGAACAAACTCTGAAGATAGATAGGGGACAATCAATTCACATATGGTGTCCAGGGCACAGCTGGGAGCTGAGGGGGGTCTATAACAGGCGGCATCAGTGAGAGACTTATTTCTGGAGAGATTCATTTTGAAAATTAGAAGCTCGAACTGTTTGGGCATGGACCTGGGAAGTATGACAGAACTTTGCAGGCCATCTCTGCAGTAGATTGAAACTCCTCTCTTTTTGACAGTTCTATCTTGACTGAAAATGTTGTGGTTGGGGATGGAAATTTCAGAATTTTTGGTTGCCTTCCTAAGCCAGGATTCAGACACGGCCAGGACATCACACAGGGCCTGGGTTAACCTCTACATCACCCGAGGAACAGAGGAGTAGGATGAGGGTACGGCTAAAGGTTATCAGAATTGGTCGAATAGTGTGTTGGGAACAGAGAATAAAAGGAGCAGATTTCTGGGCGTGGTAGGATAGATTCAAGGCATAATGTACAGACAGGGGTATGGTAGGGTGCGGGTACAGTGGAGGTAAACCTAGGTGTTGAGTGACGATGAGAGAGGTTTCTCCTCTGGAGGCACCAGTTATGCTAGGTGAGATCACCGCATGTGTGGGAGTTGGGACAAAAGAGTTCTCTGAGCCATGTTGAGTAGGACTAGGGGCTCTGCAGTAAAATAAAACAAGGATAACTACCCTAAACAACAGTATACATGGCATATTGACATTAGAGAGACATAAAGCGAGGCATAAAGCAATCACAAGTGTTGATTGGGAGAGCTAGCTAAGACAACAACGGGTAAGACAACAACAGTTAATCAGCTAAGACAACAACAACAGGTAAAGTGGCGATGAATGGGCAGAGAGGGTCGATTAACTACACACAGGGCCTGAGTTCTAGGCTTGGGCCAACAGATAAACAAAATGGAGTACCGTGATTAATGAACAGTCCAGCAGGCATCAGCTATGTAGCCAAGTGATCATAGGGTTCAGTGAACAGCAATATATGAAACAGGAGGGAAACTAGGTACAACATACAATCAAATCCACGCCTCGCTGGAAGCCCCGCCTTCCACAGGTGATGAGAGTGAGGCTTGGATTTATTCCTTAAATGTAATACCGCTCTTCACCGACCCAGGAAGGTGTTGTACCTCGTTTCCCTCCTTCAGGGAACAGTAATTATAGTCATAAAGTTACACTCCCTTTCAGTTGGTCAACATCGGTACAACATACTATGGGGAAATACAATCATTCCCCAACTGACCCAAACGGATACTAAATGAAACGGCCCCTGGCAGACCACCCAGACCTGACCCCGCAAGATTCTTGTCAATTTATTAATTGTCTTTTGTTTGAAACACTCCTGTCAATGTTGAGTAAGGACGCACACCTGAATACGCATATAGAAGTAGGACTAGTCTACCTGGTTACACATATAGAAGTAGGACTAGTCTACCTGGTTACCCATATAGAAGTAGGACTAGTCTACCTGGTTACACATATAGAAGTAGGACTAGTCTACCTGGTTACACATATAGAAGTAGGACTAGTCTACCTGGTTACACATATAGAAGTAGGACTAGTCTACCTGGTTACACATATAGAAGTAGGACTAGTCTACCTGGTTACACATATAGAAGTAGGACTAGTCTACCTGAATACACATATAGAAGTAGGACTAGTCTACCTGGTTACACATATAGAAGTAGGACTAGTCTACCTGGTTACCCATATAGAAGTAGGACTAGTCTACCTGGTTACACATATAGAAGTAGGACTAGTCTACCTGGTTACCCATATAGAAGTAGGACTAGTCTACCTGGTTACACATATAGAAGTAGGACTAGTCTACCTGGTTACACATATAGAAGTAGGACTAGTCTACCTGGTTACACATATAGAAGTAGGACTAGTCTACCTGGTTACCCATATAGAAGTAGGACTAGTCTACCTGGTTACACATATAGAAGTAGGACTAGTCTACCTGGTTACACATATAGAAGTAGGACTAGTCTACCTGAATACACATATAGAAGTAGGATTAGTCTACCTGGTTACACATATAGAAGTAGGACTAGTCTACCTGGTTACACATATAGAAGTAGGACTAGTCTACCTGGTTACACATATAGAAGTAGGACTAGTCTACCTGGTTACACATATAGAAGTAGGACTAGTCTACCTGGTTACACATATAGAAGTAGGACTAGTCTACCTGGTTACACATATAGAAGTAGGACTAGTCTACCTGGTTACCCATATAGAAGTAGGACTAGTCTACCTGGTTACACATATAGAAGTAGGACTAGTCTACCTGGTTACCCATATAGAAGTAGGACTAGTCTACCTGGTTACACATATAGAAGTAGGACTAGTCTACCTGGTTACCCATATAGAAGTAGGACTAGTCTACCTGGTTACACATATAGAAGTAGGACTAGTCTACCTGGTTACACATATAGAAGTAGGACTAGTCTACCTGGTTACACATATAGAAGTAGGACTAGTCTACCTGGTTACCCATATAGAAGTAGGACTAGTCTACCTGGTTACACATATAGAAGTAGGACTAGTCTACCTGGTTACCCATATAGAAGTAGGACTAGTCTACCTGGTTACACATATAGAAGTAGGACTAGTCTACCTGGTTACACATATAGAAGTAGGACTAGTCTACCTGGTTACACATATAGAAGTAGGACTAGTCTACCTGGTTACACATATAGAAGTAGGACTAGTCTACCTGGTTACACATATAGAAGTAGGACTAGTCTACCTGGTTACCCATATAGAGGTAGGACTAGTCTACCTGGTTACACATATAGAAGTAGGACTAGTCTACCTGGTTACCCATATAGAAGTAGGACTAGTCTACCTGGTTACCCATATAGAAGTAGGACTAGTCTACCTGGTTACACATATAGAAGTAGGACTAGTCTACCTGGTTACACATATAGAAGTAGGACTAGTCTACCTGGTTACACATATAGAAGTAGGACTAGTCTACCTGGTTACACATATAGAAGTAGGACTAGTCTACCTGGTTACCCATATAGAAGTAGGACTAGTCTACCTGGTTACCCATATAGAAGTAGGACTAGTCTACCTGGTTACCCATATAGAAGTAGGACTAGTCTACCTGGTTACCCATATAGAAGTAGGACTAGTCTACCTGGTTACACATATAGAAGTAGGACTAGTCTACCTGGTTACACATATAGAAGTAGGACTAGTCTACCTGGTTACACATATAGAAGTAGGACTAGTCTACCTGGTTACACATATAGAAGTAGGACTAGTCTACCTGGTTACACATATAGAAGTAGGACTAGTCTACCTGGTTACACATATAGAAGTAGGACTAGTCTACCTGGTTACACATATAGAAGTAGGACTAGTCTACCTGGTTACCCATATAGAAGTAGGACTAGTCTACCTGGTTACACATATAGAAGTAGGACTAGTCTACCTGGTTACACATATAGAAGTAGGACTAGTCTACCTGGTTACACATATAGAAGTAGGACTAGTCTACCTGGTTACCCATATAGAAGTAGGACTAGTCTACCTGGTTACCCATATAGAAGTAGGACTAGTCTACCTGGTTACACATATAGAAGTAGGACTAGTCTACCTGGTTACACATATAGAAGTAGGACTAGTCTACCTGGTTACACATATAGAAGTAGGACTAGTCTACCTGGTTACACATATAGAAGTAGGACTAGTCTACCTGGTTACACATATAGAAGTAGGACTAGTCTACCTGGTTACCCATATAGAAGTAGGACTAGTCTACCTGGTTACCCATATAGAAGTAGGACTAGTCTACCTGGTTACACATATAGAAGTAGGACTAGTCTACCTGGTTACACATATAGAAGTAGGACTAGTCTACCTGGTTACACATATAGAAGTAGGACTAGTCTACCTGGTTACACATATAGAAGTAGGACTAGTCTACCTGGTTACACATATAGAAGTAGGACTAGTCTACCTGGTTACACATATAGAAGTAGGACTAGTCTACCTGGTTACACATATAGAAGTAGGACTAGTCTACCTGGTTACACATATAGAAGTAGGACTAGTCTACCTGGTTACCCATATAGAAGTAGGACTAGTCTACCTGGTTACCCATATAGAAGTAGGACTAGTCTACCTAATTACACATATAGAAGTAGGACTAGTCTACCTGGTTACACATATAGAAGTAGGACTAGTCTACCTGGTTACCCATATAGAAGTAGGACTAGTCTACCTGGTTACCCATATAGAAGTAGGACTAGTCTACCTGGTTACACATATAGAAGTAGGACTAGTCTACCTGGTTACCCATATAGAAGTAGGACTAGTCTACCTGGTTACCCATATAGAAGTAGGACTAGTCTACCTGGTTACACATATAGAAGTAGGACTAGTCTACCTGGTTACACATATAGAAGTAGGACTAGTCTACCTGAATACACATATAGAAGTAGGACTAGTCTACCTGGTTACACATATAGAAGTAGGACTAGTCTACCTGGTTACACATATAGAAGTAGGACTAGTCTACCTGGTTACCCATATAGAAGTAGGACTAGTCTACCTGGTTACACATATAGAAGTAGGACTAGTCTACCTGGTTACACATATAGAAGTAGGACTAGTCTACCTGGTTACACATATAGAAGTAGGACTAGTCTACCTGGTTACACATATAGAAGTAGGACTAGTCTACCTGGTTACCCATATAGAAGTAGGACTAGTCTACCTGGTTACACATATAGAAGTAGGACTAGTCTACCTGGTTACACATATAGAAGTAGGACTAGTCTACCTGGTTACCCATATAGAAGTAGGACTAGTCTACCTGGTTACCCATATAGAAGTAGGACTAGTCTACCTGGTTACACATATAGAAGTAGGACTAGTCTACCTGGTTACCCATATAGAAGTAGGACTAGTCTACCTGGTTACCCATATAGAAGTAGGACTAGTCTACCTGGTTACACATATAGAAGTAGGACTAGTCTACCTGGTTACACATATAGAAGTAGGACTAGTCTACCTGGTTACACATATAGAAGTAGGACTAGTCTACCTGGTTACACATATAGAAGTAGGACTAGTCTACCTGGTTACACATATAGAAGTAGGACTAGTCTACCTGGTTACACATATAGAAGTAGGACTAGTCTACCTGGTTACACATATAGAAGTAGGACTAGTCTACCTGGTTACCCATATAGAAGTAGGACTAGTCTACCTGGTTACCCATATAGAAGTAGGACTAGTCTACCTGGTTACACATATAGAAGTAGGACTAGTCTACCTGGTTACCCATATAGAAGTAGGACTAGTCTACCTGGTTACACATATAGAAGTAGGACTAGTCTACCTGGTTACACATATAGAAGTAGGACTAGTCTACCTGGTTACACATATAGAAGTAGGACTAGTCTACCTGGTTACACATATAGAAGTAGGACTAGTCTACCTGGTTACACATATAGAAGTAGGACTAGTCTACCTGGTTACCCATATAGAAGTAGGACTAGTCTACCTGGTTACACATATAGAAGTAGGACTAGTCTACCTGGTTACCCATATAGAAGTAGGACTAGTCTACCTGGTTACCCATATAGAAGTAGGACTAGTCTACCTGGTTACACATATAGAAGTAGGACTAGTCTACCTGGCCTGTGTGCAAATGTAGGTCTATAAATGTGCCCATTTGTGGATGTCTGATAGTATTTCTGATTGTCTTAATGCACCACCACTAATGAGTTGTGGAGGTTCTCAAAACAAATGTTTCTTCACCTCAAACAGCAACTGCACCTCAGCCACGCTCAAGGTCCTAAACGATATCTTAACCGCCATCGATAAGAAACAATACTGTGCAGCCGTATTCATTGACCTGGCCAAGGCTTTCGACTCTGTCAATCACCACATCCTCATCGGCAGACTCAATAGCCTTGGTTTCTCTAATGATTGCCTCGCCTGGTTCAACAACTACTTCTCTGATAGAGTTCAGTGTGTCAAATCGGAGGGCCTGTTGTCCGGACCTCTGGTAGTTCTATGGGGGTGCCACAGGTTTCAATTCTTGGGCTGACTCTCTTCTCTGTATACATCAATGATGTTGCTCTTGCTGCTGGTGAGTCTCTGATCCACCTCTACACAGACGACACCATTCTGTATATTTCTGGCCCTTCTTTGGACACTGTGTTAACAACCCTCCAGACAAGCTTCAATGCCATACAACTCTCCTTCCGTGGCCACCAACTGCTCTTAAATACAAGTAAAACTAAATGCATGCTCTTCAACCGATCGCTGCCTGCACCTGCCCGCCTGTCCAGCATCACTACTCTGGACGGTTCTGACTTAGAATATGTGGACAACTACAAATACCTTGGTGTCTGGTTAGACTGTAAACTCTCCTTCCAGACTCACAATAAGCATCTCCAATCCAAAATTAAATCTAGAATTGGCTTCCTATTTCGCAACATAGCATCCTTCACTCATGCTGCCAAACATACCCTCGTAAAACTGACCATCCTACCGATCCTCGACTTCGGCGATGTCATTTACAAAATAGCCTCCAACACTCTACTCAGCAAACTGGATACAGTCTGTCACAGTGCCATCCGATTTGTCACCAAAGCCCCATATACTACCCACCACTGCGACCTGTAAGCTCTCGTTGGCTGGCCCTCGCTTCATACTCGTCGCCAAACCCACTGGCTCCAGGTCATCTACAAGACCCTGCTAGGTAAAGTTCCCCCTTATCTCAGCTCGCTGGTCACCATAGGAGCACCCACCTGTAGCACGCGCTCCAGCAGGTATATCTCCCTGGTCACCCCCAAAGCCAATTCCTCCTTTGGCCGCCTCTTCTTCCAGTTCTCTGCTGCCAATGACTGGAACGAACTACAAAAATCTCTAAAACTGGAAACACATATCTCCCTCACTAGCTTTAAGCACCAGCTGTCAGAGCAGCTCACAGATCACTGCACCTGTACATAGCCCATCTATAATTTAGCCCAACTACCTCTTCCCCTACTGTATTTATTTATTTATTTTGCTCCTTTGCACCCCATTATTTATATTTCTACTTTGCACTTTCTTCTACTTCAAATCTACCATTCCAGTGTTTTACTTGCTATATTGTATTTACTTTGCCACCACTGCCTTTTTGTCATTACCTCCCTTATCTCACCTCATTTGCTCACATTGTATATAGACTTATTTTTCTACTGTATTATTGACTGTATGTTTGTTTTACTCCATGTGTAACTCTGTGTTGTTGTATGTTGTCGAACTGCTTTGCTTTATCTTGGCCAGGTCGCAATTGTAAATGAGAACTTGTTCTCAACTTGCCTACCTGGTTAAAAAAGGTGATTTAAAAAAAAAAAAAAAAAAGATCAATGTCCCTGTTTTATAAGATAGTACTCACTGTATTTACTGGTGTTAATCAGATCAATGTCCCTGTTTTATTAGATAGTACTCACTGTATTTACTGGTGTTAATCAGATCAATGTCCCTGTTTTATTAGATAGTACTCACTGTATTTACTGGTGTTAATCAGATCAATGTCCCTGTTTTATAAGATAGTACTCACTGTATTTACTGGTGTTAACCAGATCAATGTCCCTGTTTTATTAGATAGTACTCACTGTATTTACTGGTGTTAATCAGATCAATGCCCCTGTTTTATTAGATAGTACTCACTGTATTTACTGGTGTTAATCAGATCAATGTCCCTGTTTTATTAGATAGTACTCACTGTATTTACTGGTGTTAACCAGATCAATGTCCCTGTTTTATTAGATAGTACTCACTGTATTTACTGGTGTTAACCAGATCAATGTCCCTGTTTTATTAGATAGTACTCACTGTATTTACTGGTGTTAATCAGATCAATGTCCCTGTTTTATTAGATAGTACTCACTGTATTTACTGGTGTTAATCAGATCAATGTCCCTGTTTTATTAGATAGTACTCAATGTATTTACTGGTGTTAATCAGATCAATGTCCCTGTTTTATAACATTTTAGACATTTACATTTTAGTCATTTAGCAGACGCTCTTATACAGAGCGACTTACATTTCATTTCATACATTTTTTATTTTTTTTCCCGTACTGGCCCCCCGTGGGAATCGAACCCACAACCCTGGCGTTGCAAACACCATGCGTTGCAAACACCATGCTCTACCAACTGAGCTACAGGGAAGGCCGTACTCACTGTAAGATAGTACTCACTGTATTTACTGGTGTTAATCAGTTCTCCAGTCTTCTCTTCTTCGTCCTCCTCTAATGTGACAGTAATCTCCCCCTCTTCATCCTTCATTCCAAAAACGTCTTCATTTTCTTTCACTTCCTCCTCTTCTTTCACAATAACATCCTCCTCCTCTTTCACTCTGAACGTGTCTTCCTCTTCTTTCTCTGTAACGTCTTTCTCTTCTTCTTTCACGGTAACAGCCTCACCCTCTACTTCTTGTTTTACTGTGACATCCTCCTCTTCCTTCTCCTCTTTCACGACAACGTTCAGCCCCAGAGCTTCTTTCTCCGTCCAACAGACCTCCTCTTTAGCAGGAGGAGAGTAGCTTAGTGAGCGCATGGTCGGAGATGTTAGCTAGCTAGGCTAGTGCTAACTTAACCAGCCAGCTAGTTGACTTACAACGTAAATATTAAATTAAATGGGGTAGCTAGTTGTTTACACATAAGTATGTTTAAATCACAGTTACAATTAAACCAGGAAAGTGTCTAAAGAACTTGAATGTTCCGACTTTGTCGGCTAGCGAGCTACCGAGGTGGCTGCAGTTGTTGAAGAGTTCCGTCCACTAGATTATACGTCACACTAGAAACATCGCCTGAAAGACTCATATCGCCATCTGCTGTCTGGAGGGAGGAAACGCAGTTGAGGAGGGACAACTATTTTTATTCTTCATTGAATTATAATATTATAAAGCAGTTTAGGGAAACGTTTTTTTCCTCTCCATTAAATATGAATATTATATCAACACGTACAAAGAGCAACAAGTGTTGTTTGATTAGTTCATTTTTTTATGAGAATTTAAAACAAACTACATCTACTCCACATCTGTATTTCTGATTCAGTCAAATAACTACATATCAAAATAAGCACCTAGTTATTGATACTATTGATAAAGACGAGAAAAAATGACTGTATAAAATAAATAAATAAACTTTACCCACTACCAGGATATTTTAGCCCAAAACCTGGTTACCTCTCTGCTAGGAGGCTGAAACTTGGCCATAAGTGGATCTTCCAGCAAGACACATCAACATCCACAAAGAAATGGTTAATTGGGCACAAAATCAACATTTTCAGTGGCCATCTCAGTCTTCGGACTTGAACTCCATTGAAAACCTGTGGTTTGAATTGATCAGGGCAGTCCATAAGACAGACTAAAAAAATCAAGGACCTGGAGAGATTCTGTATGGAGGAATGGCTTGTTCGACATTGCAAGCGACTGCCGATTGACTGATCTACAAATTCCCTGTTGCTGCTGTTGAAAGAAGCGTTCCGTCCACTACATTATACGTCACACTAGCATCGCCTTAAAGCCCCACATGATGTATTGTTACACCATGTAAGATCAGTATAGACCTAGTCTGTTCATTATATACATCTACATGATGTATAGTTACACCATGTAGGAGCAGTATAGACCTAGTCTGTTCATTATATACATCTACATGATGTATTGTTACACCATGTAGGAGCAGTATAGACCTAGTCTGTTCATTATATACATCGACATTATGTATTGTTACACCATGTAGGATCAGTATAGACCTAGTCTGTTCATTATATACATCTACATGATGTATTGTTACACCATGTAGGAGCAGTATAGACCTAGTCTGTTCATTATATACATCTACATGATGTATTGTTACACCATGTAAGATCAGTATAGACCTAGTCTGTTCATTATGTACATCTACATGATGTATTGTTACACCATGTAGGAGCAGTATAGAGCTAGTCTGTTCATTATATACATCTACATGATGTATTGTTACACCATGTAGCAGCAGTATGGAGGTACAGTGGGGGACAAAATTGTTGACACTCTTGATAAAGATGAGCAAAAACGACTCTATAAAAAAAATTCAAATACTGAGCTATATTGTGTCAAAAATACAGGGAAATGATTTTATACTAATACAATAGCTCAGAGAAAGATATTTAGTTTAACATGTAATTCTCAAAAGGTAGGGGTCTGAATTATTGCCACCCATGTTTTCAATACTCCAGCACCTTCCCCTTGGGAGAATAAGGACACTGAAATGTTTTATGAGATTAGAGAACACATTGGGTGGGATCTTCAAGCCCAATACCAAACCAATCAGGTGGTTGTTTGATGAAATGAAGCTTCAGACGCCATTGATGACGTGCTGCTGATAAAGTGATACAGGCATCGGTACACTGCTTTGAAGTTTACTGCTTAGCGATTTGGACGCAGGCCTCGTAGCTCCGGTATCAAAAGTAACATCCCTACTGACAACAAGGCAGCAGAGTCTACCGTGCTAATGCGTTCCCACTAGATATCACAACCACACAGTATATGAAAGCATGAGGTGTGGCTGACGTTTACAAGCTGGAGCTAGATACCGAGCTAGCATACAAACTCTGTAGCACATAGTGCATTGTGGGTAGTTTAGAAGATATCCGGAAATAAGTCAAGAAATATGTAACAACGCAAAAACATAACTGTTTGTACTTATAGGGAACCATATCGTGACTACAACTAGCTTACTACGTCTTTAACCACACTGTGTTGTTACACTAGCGAGTAAAAACGAATGCTTCCTACACTTTAACTTTTTGTCTGACAATAAAATAAACATTTTACTCAACTGCGTTACCCACTCCAGTCAGCAGATGGCGGTGTGGGAATTTAAGGTAATGCTGTTGGTGTGACGTATAATGTAGTGGACGGAACGCTTCTTTCAACAGTTATTCAGCCACCTCGGTAGCTTGCTAGACAAAATAGCCGAACCAATAAAGCTCTTTAGACGCTTTCGTGTATATTAGCCACTGTGTTTTAAACCCACTTCTGTCGTCTAGTTAGTTATCAGATTTAATTTCATATTTGCGGTGTTGTTGTTATTAGTCAGCTAGCGGGCTGGTTAAGTTAGCATTAGCCTAGCTAGCTAACATCTCCGACCATGAGTTCACTAAGCTACTCTCCTCCTGATAAAGATGATGTTGTTGTTGAACTGATGTGTGGTGTTAGAGGGGAAATATTCAATAGCTACATCAATATTTTGACTTTTAAATTATTTATTTATGGCCATTGATTCTTGAAGAATATAACACATGCCTCATGAGCTTAGTTCAACTGTTGTACCCCATCAGAACCCCAAATAAGCTTTTTATACTCCAATGTCTAGAAACAATTTAAATGATAAACAAACACTGTAAACACTCACACTCAAAACATGGTTAAAACTATGTTGATATCATGGATGGTCAGTCCTTGCATCCATAGGTCCGTCTATGAATTTGAGAGTAGTTACATTTCTCCAGCCCCATCATCATCTTATTACCAAATCAGTGGTGGAATTACAGCTTTGTTATTGTTTGAACTGCAGATGAATTGGTTGATTGTGTGGCTTGTTTAAAGGGACAACCTAGTTTTTAAACAGAAACAAAATGGCTGCCCAGAGGCTTGGTTTGGTAAGCAGCTGAGGGATGGGGGAAGGAGAATTGTAACCACTCTGAAATTCATAGAGAAAGCTATTGTAGCAACCGTAACCCAATACCTAGCGACCTCGTCAAGAAGTTCAGACATCTTGGCGTAACAGTTATAAGCTGTTGACTTGACAGTCGCTGGACCCAGGTTTGAGTTCAGTCCAGGACTACCCCCTGAATTGACTACACTATAAATACAAGCACTGGCCATTCATAAGGTCAAAATGATAGTTTTAACCAGATTTCAAGGCTATACAGTGCTTGTTAACAAACAGTGGTGTTTTTCAAGCTTATGTTTTGGTTTCTGATGGGGTAATACAGTTGAAACATTTGAGGCATTTATAAGTTATATTCTTCAAGAATCAATGGTTATATAGTAAATGGGTCTTTCTATAACTGCCAGTGTAGATTTTCCTGTGGGGGTCAAATTGTTAGAGCTGTTGATAAGTCATTAGCTGTGTTAGAATACTCATACTAACCGTACTATTTGTGATGTTAATTGAGTATATAGTGTGCTTATTGGTCATAGTATGATATAGTTAGTATTTTTTTGTTCATTTTTTTTGTTCATTTTTTTTTTTATTATTTTTTTTTATTTTTTAAGTTTGCACAAATCTTTATTTAACTAAGTTTGACATATTATTTTACTACACTGATTCCACAATTGAACGTGAGTATGTCATAAATCTCTTTATTTTATTAGGAAAATCTTTCATCCACAAATCAAAATTTATGAAGAAAAAGCCCCTTTTCTTAATTTTTTTATCTGATTTGGAACAGTACTTAGAATCTTTAAAACGTATACAAAACAATATGTCAAAAAAATGATATAGTTAGTATGCCAAAACCTCCCGGATGTCGTACTAAATTCGCCATAATATGACGTAAACACGCAGTACGTTAGGGTCCATAATGCAATTCTTCAGGAAATGGGCGTGGCTTCCCGTTGTTTTTTAGATTTGTAGAAAATGGCGGAAAATATGCAGCCGAAGTCCAACGAGAGCCGATACAAATTCATTGCTTTAACTAATTATGACAAATGTTAAGAAAATGTTGAGCAATGTAATAAAATAATTACTTTTCAAATAAGTTACTTTACACGTCATTTTGGCTGACTATTTGCAAGTATGTTATTACAGCAGTATGTACCGGTATGTTAACTAGCTACCTAACGTTAGTTGGCTACTTATACATCAAACTTGCCAGTATATGAACTATATTCTATCTAACTAACTACCCAACGTTTATTGACTTGATTATTCCCGTCATTCTTAGCTTAGCTAAATGGTATAGTCGTTGTGCTTTCTCAATGGACATTCGGGTGCTTTCATAAATTCACACTGTTGTCAGTGACTCTTTGTTAGTTCCCTCTTCAATTTAAGGGACGTTTCTGGTTTCTTGCTGGTGAACGTAACAACAAACAATGGAGTAAAACAACCTTATATTTTGGGTTGGATCCATCCAATAAATATTTTAATCAATGGATTTTCCTTAGAATCTTCATTAGTCTTTCAGATGTTATTCTTTTTTTTAATCCTCTTCTTTTCATTTTTCCTGTCAAGCCATTGTGTTGCATCCATGTCTGAAATGTGCTGTATAAATAAAGCTTGATTTGAACATGTTGTAAAACAAATGAACCCAATGACTGACCAATCAACACTAAGCAAACCAATGAACAAATGTGCAAAAGCAACACATAACTTACTATGAAAAACAATATACATTCAGTATATTTTCCACTATGTCAAAATAGTGCATGGTATGTAGATTTAGTATCACTTTTCAACCAACCCAGTAGATTTGCTGAAAATGATAAATGCCCCTGCAACACAGAATCACATTTAGTCATATTCTATAAAACACTCAAAGTAATGGATAGTCTATGGCCTCAGTTACACCTGGCACCTAAATGTGACTTCCGTCATCCGATCACTCCAAGCTGCATTAGGTTCAGATCTACCAGGACGGGCCTTTGATGTAGTCTGGACGCAGTCAGGCCACTGAATATGCGTAAGATATGACAAAGAATAACAAATTACTCATGTGTGCCTGAGGGGAAATTAACTTTCATACAGACAAAATGGGTGATAAATTACACCAATATCAGGGGACAATTTGCACTGCTGCTGAAAAACATCTCCACAGTAATGATGTTGCCAACACCATGCTTCACTGTAAGGATGGTGCCAATTTTCCTCCAGACATGACACTTTGATTTCAGGCCAAAGAGTTCAGTCTTGGTTTAATCAGACCAGAGAATCTTGTTTCTCATGGTCTGAGAGTCTTTCAGGTGCCTTTTGGCAAACTCCAAACGGGCTGCCATATACCTTTTACTGAGGAGTGGCTTCCGTCTGGCCTCTCTACCATAAAGGTCTTATTGATGGAGTGCTGCAGAGATGGTTGTCCTTCTGGAAGCTCTGTCAGAGTGACCATCGGGTTCTTGGTCACCTCTCTGACTAAGGCCCTTCTCCCCTGATTGTTCAGTTTGGCCGGGCGGCCAGCTCTAAGAGGAGTCTTGGTGGTTCCAAACGTCTTCCATTTAAGAATGATGGAGGCCACTGTGTTCTTGGGGACCTTCAATGCTGCAGACATTTTTTGGTACCTTTTTGGTACCTGTGCCTCGACACAATCCTGTCTCAGAGCTCTACGGACAATACCTTTGACCTCATGGCTTGGTTTTTGCTCTGACATGCACTGAACTGTGGGACCTGATATAGAGAGGTGTGTGCCTTTCCAAATCATGTCTAATCAATTGAATTTACCAGAGGTGGACTCCAATCAAGTTGTAGAAACATCTCAAGGGTGATTAGTGGAATCAGGATGCATCTGAGTTCAATTTCGAGTCTCATAGCAAAGGTTCTGAATACTTAAGTAAATACATTTGTAAAAATGTCTAAAAACCTGTTTTGGGTTTGTCATTGTGGGGTATTGTGTGAAGATTGATGAGGATGAAAAATTATTCACCATTTTTCTATTTAATCCATTTTAGAATAAGGCTGTAACATAACAAAATGTGGAAAAAGTGAAGGGGTCTGAATACTTTACGAATGCGCTGTATACCGCTGGCAGAGTTTTCTACCACTGCAGAGTTTTCTATCATTGGCAGTTTTGTACACAGTCACGTGATACGTGGTAAAGAAAAACCCAATCTTAGGAGAGTACATGGGAGGCACTATACTGTGTGTCTGCAGGTGTCTATCTGGTCAAAACCACTGTTACAGGAGCCCCTCCACCCTCTGGTGGGATGGATCATGTCTACAGAGAAACCTAGATTCAAATACTTAGATGTGTGTGTATTGGGTATATGTTGTGAAATTGTTAGATATTACTTGTTAGATATTACTGCACTGTCGGAGCTAGAAACACAGGCATTTTGCTACACCTGCAATAATATCTGCTAAACACGTGTATGTGACCAATAAAATGTGATTTTGATTTGAAATAAACGTCCTATTTATCAAAGGTGCTTTTGTCTGGGGTCAAAATGACTCCAAAGGATTTGAATTTGTTAAAAGTCCATATTGATACAGAAACACTAAACCATGATTTAGATTTATTAACAACCAGTTGATTGACAAAGTCATGAAAAATTGGAAGAATTGAATAAAATACATTTTGGCCATGATAAAAGATATGCCTCTGGGGTCAAAATGATCCATGTCAGAAGTATGGTTCAATGCAAATATGTAGTGGGTGTAAAGTTTGTTTTAAATTCTCACTCATTAAAAACGAATCAATCAACACATGCTTCTCTTTGAACGACTTAATATAATATTAAACTTTTCTGAAATAAATGAAAAATAAACGTTTGGTTCCTCAACTGCGTTGCCCTCCAGTCAGCAGATGGCGATGTGCGTCTTTTAGGTTCAGGCGATGCTGCCAGTGTGACGTAGAATCTAGTGGACGGGACGCTCCTTCAACAACAACAGCTAGTCAGACACCTCGGTAGCTTTCTAGCAAACATAGCTACAACATTCACGCTCTTTACACTGTTTTGGTGTATATTAGTCGCTGTGTATTAAACACACTTCTGTCGTATGTACTTGTTGACCCATTTAATTATATATTTACGTTGTTTGTAAGCTAGCTGGTTTGCTAAGTTAGCTTAGAACTAGGCTAGTCGCTAATGCTAACTAGCTAACATCCCCGACCATGAGTTCACTAAGCTACTCTCCTCCTGTTAAAGAGGAGGTCTGCTGGACGGAGAAAGAAGCTCTAGTGAAAGAGGAGGAGGAAGAGGAGGCTGTTACAATGCAAAAACAAGTAGAGGATGAGGCTGTTAGCGTGAAAGAAGAAGAGAAAGACGTTTCAGTGAAAGAAGAGGAAGACGCGTTCAGAGTGAAAGAGGAGGAGGATGTTACAGTAAAAGAAGAGGAGGAAGAGAAAGAGGAGGCAGTTTTTGGAGTGAAAGAGGAGGAGGGGGAGATGACTGTCACATCGGAGGAAGAAGAGGAGGTTGGAGATCTGTTTAACACCAGTAAGAACCGTCTCTGCAGTAAAGGGGTTCTACACTTTAATGTTGTTCTGTAGGAATGGCTGAAGCTACACTGTAACGTGTAGAACATCAAGAGTGGACCATCAACAAAACGTTAACAATTGATCAAATGCATCCAATGACAATGCCTGAAATACTGTAGTCCTCAATATCTCCTATTAGATTAGCCCAAGATGTTCTCTTAAAGGGGCAATCAGCAGTTGTTACATCCATTTTGGGACTTATACATTAATGATATGTACCCATCTGTTTCTTGAAGAAATCACTTATAATCATGAGCTTAGTTCAACTGTCGTACCCCATCAGAACCCAAAATAGAAGCATTTTTTTACTCCAATGTTTGTCAGGAAATATTAACAAACACTGTATATCCTCAAAACATGGTTAAAACTATAATGTTGATATCATGGATGGTTACATTTCTCCAGCCCCATCCCTCAGCTTTTTACTGAAACGGGCAGGGAGTACGCTTTGATATTGTTTCTACTGCTGATTGCTGCCCCCGTTACTCCTCAAGGTCCAAGGACTGTATGTTATTTTCAGAGGTAGACTCGCTCTGGCAGTCAAAATAATCAAATATTCCATCATCAAATCAAATGTATTTATATAGCCCTTCTTACATCAGCTGAGTGGCAAGTTATCTGACCATTTCTACCAATCTGTGTGCCAGTTGTGATTTTCATATGTACATTTTACTGGAACAGTTTCATTTCATTTATAATAGTATCTCAAAATCATTGCCTGTGATTAATCTACATTCTATCTAAATGAAAATTATACAAATCTAAAAGTAACTTTTATTGCCATCTATGTAAAAAAAAACGCAAGTAAAACTAAATGCATGCTATTCAACCGATCGCTGCCTGCACCTGCCCGCCCGTCCAGCATCACTACTCTGGACGGCTCTGACTTAGAATACGTGAACAACTACAAATACCTGGGTGTCTGGTTAGACTGTAAACTCTCCTTCCAGACTCACATTAAGCATCTCCAATCCAAAATTAAATCTAGAATCGGCGTCCTATATCGCAACAAAGCATCCTTCACTCACGCTGCCAAACACACCCTCGTAAAACTGACTATCCTACCGATCCTTGACTTCGGCGATGTCATCTATAAAATAGCCTCCAACACTCTACTCAACAAACTGGATGCAGTCTATCACAGTGCCATCCGTTTTGTCACCAAAGCTCCATATACTACCCACCACTGCGACCTGTACGCTCTCGTTGGCTGGCCTTCGCTTAATACTCGTTGCCAAACCCACTGGCTACAGGTTATCTACAAGTCTCTGCTAGGTAAAGCCCCGCCTTATCTCAGCTCACTGGTCACCATAGCAGCACCCACTCGTAGCATGCGCTCCAGCAGGTATATCTCACTGGTCACCCCCAAAGCCAATTCCTCCTTTGGTCGTCTTTCCTTACAGTTCTCTGCTGCCAATGACTTGAACGAACTGCAAAAATCTCTGAAGCTGGAGACTCATATCTCCCTCACTAGCTTTAAGCACCAGCTGTCAGAGCAGCTCACAGATCACTGCACCTGTACATAGCCCATCTGTAAACAGCCCATCTATCTACCTACCTCATCCCCATACTGTGTTTATTTATTTATCTTGCTCCTTTGCACCCCAGTATCTCTACTTGCACATTCGTCTTCTGCACATCTACCATTCCAGTGTTTAATTGCTTTATTGTAATTATTTGACCACCATGGTCTATTTATTGCCTTAACTTACCTCATTTGCACTCACTCTATATAGACCTTTTGTTTTCTTTTGTTCTACTGTATTATTGACTGTATGTTTTGTTTATTCCATGTGTAACTCTGTGTTGTTGTATGGGTCGAATTGCTATGCTTTATCTTGGCCAGGTCGCAGTTGCAAATGAGAACTTGTTCTCAACTAGCCTACCTGGTGAAATAAAAAAATAAATGATGGGTCCTACAGTAGGTCTATGTTATTGTTAGGTGAAGTTATGGGTCCTACAGTAGGTCTATGTTATTGTTAGGTGAAGTTATGGGTCCTACAGTAGGTCTATGTTATTGTTAGGTGAAGTTATGGGTCCTACAGTAGGTCTATGTTATTGTTAGGTGAAGTTATGGGTCCTACAGTAGGTCTATGTTATTGTTAGGTGAAGTTATGGGTCCTACAGTAGGTCTATGTTATTGTTAGGTGAAGTTATGGGTCCTACAGTAGGTCTGTTGTTGTTAGGTGAAGTTATGGGTCCTACAGTAGGTCTATGTTATTGTTAGGTGAAGTTATGGGTCCTACAGTAGGTCTATGTTGTTATTAGGTGAAGTTATGGGTCCTACAGTAGGTCTATGTTATTGTTAGGTGAAGTTATGGGTCCTACGGTAGGTCTATGTTATTGTTAGGTGATGTTATGGGTCCTACAGTAGGTCTATGTTGTTAGGTGAAGCTATGGGTCCTACAGTAGGTCTATGTTGTTGTTAGGTGAAGTTATGGGTCCTACAGTAGGTATATGTTGTTAGGTGAAGTTATGGGTCCTACAGTAGGTCTATGTTATTGTTAGGTGAAGTTATGGGTCCTACAGTAGGTCTATGTTATTGTTAGGTGAAGTTATGGGTCCTACAGTAGGTCTATGTTATTGTTAGGTGAAGTTATGGGTCCTACAGTAGGTATATGTTGTTAGGTGAAGTTATGGGTCCTACAGTAGGTATATGTTGTTAGGTGAAGTTATGGGTCCTACAGTAGGTCTATGTTGTTCGGTGAAGTTATGGGTCCTACAGTAGGTCTATGTTGTTAGGTGAAGTTATGGGTCCTACAGTAGGTCTATGTTGTTAGGTGAAGTTATGGGTCCTACAGTAGGTCTATGTTGTTGTTAGGTGAAGTTATGGGTCCTACAGTAGGTCTATGTTGTTAATAGGTGAAGTTATGGGTCCTACAGTAGGTCTATGTTTTTAGGTGAAGTTATGGGTCCTACAGTAGGTCTATGTTGTTGTTATGGGTCCTACAGTAGGTCTATGTTATTGTTATGGGTCCTAGAGGACACTATGTGTGTCATGCAACAACAACCAAAGTGCTTCTTCGTTCATTACATAGGTATGATTGTTGTTAGGTGAAGTTATGGGCCAATTTGGCAAAGAGTGTACAAACCCTCATTGTCAGGCTGATGGAAAAGCCAAAGAGCATTTTACTGGTTGAAGTGTTTTTTTAAGTATAAAGCAGTTGATTTGCGACAATAACACAAACATATTAAGCAGGAGATTCAAATGAGTCTTACAATTATAATTCAAAGTAGTGTGAAATGAACTCATCATCAACCTGGTAATGGAGGTTACTCCCCTGAGTTTCCCCCATTCACATTCAGAATACATTGTGAAAAACTAAAATCTTTGCTCACCATTTTTGCTCCAGGCAGATATACTACATCCGTAACTAGTGGTTTCCTCATTACCAGATATACTACATCCATAACTAGTGATTTCCTCATTAGCAGGGAGGTGTTTCTGCAATCAAATTGCCCTCGTGTCGCAATTTTATTAAACACAGAAAGGGGCCTATATTGGAGACCAAAAGTCGTCTGGCACACTGCTTAGAGTTTCAACAACATGAATAACTTATTTCTAGCCTGCAATCATCGATTTCACTACTAATGTGAAAACAAGACAAAATATAACTTTTCTTGCTCATTTTAAGGCAAATATCAAATAATTTTAACATTCATTACAGACGTCAATTGTTGTCCAATATCATGGCTCCGCTGTAGGTATCACCTTTTACAGTGGATTACCGCTGTTGTGGGCCTTTATATCATCTGTCTGTCTTTGTTGTTCACACAGGAGAGAGACGTGACTATCGTGGATCCTCTGGGGAGCCTCAACAACCTCATGATGCTGAAGAGGCAGAGAAGAGTCTCTCCAGATCACAACACCTCAAGAAACACCTGCAGAGATCCACAGGGAAGAAATCTAACTGCTACTCTGAGTGTGGGAAGAGATTCACCTCCTCAGCAGGCATTAAAATTCATCAGAGAATCCATACAGGAGAGAAACCTTTTACCTGTACTCAATGTGGGAAGGGTTATAGCTCATCTAGCAGTCTGACAGTACACAAGAGAATACACACAGGAGAGAAACCTTATAGCTGTGGTCAATGTGGGAAGAGGTTTGCTGCATCTAGCACTCTGACTCAACACCAGAGAACACACACAGGAGAGAAATCTTATAGCTGTGGTCAATGTGGGAAGAGTTTTACTACATCTAGCACTCTGACTCTACACCAGAGAACACACACAGGAGAGAAACCTTATAGCTGTGGTCAATGTGGGAAGAGTTTTGGTCAATCTGGACAGCTGACAGTGCACCAGAGAATACACACAGGAGAGAAACCTTATAGCTGTGATCAATGTGGGAAGAGTTTTACTACATCTAGCACTCTGACTCTACACCAGAGAACACACACAGGAGAGAAACCTTATTGCTGTGGTCAATGTGGGAAGAGGTTTGCTGCATCTATCACTCTGACTCAACACCAGAGAATACACACAGGAGAGAACCCTTATAGCTGTGATCAATGTGGGAAGAGTTTTGGTCAATCTGGACATCTGACAGTGCACCAGAGAAGACACACAGGAGAGAAACCTTATAGCTGTGATCAATGTGGGAAGAGTTTTACTACATCTTGCGATCTGACTTCACACCAGAGAACGCACACAGGAGAGAAACCTTATATCTGTGGTCAATGTGGGAAGAGTTTTAATCAATCTAGCTATCTGACAATGCACCAGAGAACGCACACAGGAGAGAAACCTTATATCTGTGGTCAATGTGGGAAGAGTTTTAGTCAATCTAGCCGTCTGACAGTACACAAGAGAATACACACAGGAGAGAAATCTTATAGCTGTGACCAGAGATAATCTGATAAAAGACTTCTGATCAAATATCAGAAAATACATAGATGGAGTTGTTTCATGATATCAATGATATAATGTCACAATGTAGAATGTTTTATCATTGTAGAAGGAGTATTTTAATGATGTCACAATGTAAAATGTTTTAACATTGTAGAAGGAGTATTTTAATGATGTCACAATGTAGAATGTTTTAACATTGTAGAAGGAGTATTTTAATGATGTCACAATGTAGAACCCTAAACGTTTGTTCCCTGTTCTATTGATTTCAGCATGATATGGATATTAGCCTCAGGGGGAAAATCCAGGCTCTGAAATGGAAGAGTTACTATTTATGTGATTTAACTAAAAGTGACTAACACAAAAAGAGCTGTGTTACACTTACCATGTTGGTGACCCACTGGAATCAAAATGCACCACTTCAAAATGTAGCTAGCTGTTTTCTACAAGTTGTCCTTTAACCAGTGATGTACACATTATTCCCAGATTCTGTGTGGTTTTTGAGCTGTTAGTTTTAACAGGAGGTGCAACCTCATCTCCCTCCTCTCGCACAATTGATTTCAACATGATATGTATGAGTTATGACAAATAAGTGTTGTGTTCCTTTGTTTAGGGACCCCTAAATTTAAATGCATCACTCCAAAATGTAGCTGACTGTCTTCTGCAGGTTGTCCTCTAACCAGTGAGGTAAAATATATCTCCCATTTCCATGTGTTTTTTTAGTTGTGTTAGTTTCAACATCACGTTCAACCTGATTTCCCCCCTAATCGATATCAGTGATTTATTGCTACTTGTGCAGTTTTATAAAGGTGCTTGTTTAAAAAAAATCCAAGTAATATGATAATTATGGCTGATGTTTGTGTATATTGCACATTTTATGTTTAGGTTTTCAATTTATCACAAACTGTTTCTGCATATTGGTTATTGATTTGGACCCATTAAAACTGTGTTTTGACATTGGGGATATCCCGTCTAGCAACATGTCATTGAAAAGCTGTTGAAAGTAGACTATGCAACCAAATATTTCATATTTACATTTCATGTAACATTTAGTAATGATTATTTTTAATGCAACCAACTGACATTTTTGGTACAATTATATTGACATTGTTGCCCTGCTTTTAGAATATCAGGGTTCATTCTCAGATGTGCCAAACCAAATGTACTAGAGCATGACATTTTGGACTGGGCCTGATCCAACAACATGCCTATCTAGTGAACCCTGAAAAGAGAGAGAAGCTCTGCAGTGAGGTGTGGAAAGTTACTATGGATATTGCAGTCCATGGTGAGTGTCCATGGTGAGGACATCTTGGTTTCTGATTTTCTCAAGGTGGGCTGTTTTGTGTTTTGCGTTTAGCCTGTGAGTTGTCATGGATCTTATCTTGACTGCACGTTTTTCCGTTTTGGATATGTGTTGTTTGGGCTCGTTCGAGAGTTCTAGAAGCTAGTGGGATTTAGGAAGACGAGAGTTCTAGAAGCTAGTGAGTTTTAGGAAGACGAGAGTTCTAGAAGCTAGTGGGATTTAGGATTCTATAGAAAGAAAAAGGAGAAACAAATAATCCTATTGTATATTATTATTTAGAAATACGTGTTTTTTTCTTGTTTTTAATTGTTGACAGCCAGTAGACACCATGTTTATATTGGTGAAGGTGAAGCATTGTAGTTGATTATAATGTGAAATAAAAGTTGTTTTCTGTTGGTGGTGAGCATTCTCGTAAGGTGTTACAGTCTTTGGTTTTTCCATTTATGTTTTGAGGTTTGGATTTTAGCTCGTTAGCGCGTCTAGCTCGTTAGCAGGTATAGCTCGTTAGCCCGTCTAGCACGTCTAGCTCGTTAGCACGTCTAGCTCGTTAGCCCGTCTAGCCCGTCTAGCTCGTCTAGCTCGTTAGCCCGTCTAGCTCGTTAGCACGTAGGACGCACTGATTGGTGTCACCTCGTTAGTCAGTATGTGTTACACCTGTGCTGGCTTGTCCATCTCGTTAGTGGGAAGGTGTTTCACCTGAGCTGGTCCAGGTTCTATTTAAGAGTGTCTGGCCCAGTGCTCCAGTTGTCTTGATACATGTGGAGAGTCAACACCTTTAGTTGCTCCACCTTTTTGGTTTGCTTCCTGTCTTTAAGTTTGGTGTGGGTTTTTCTTTTGTTTGCCTCTTCTTGGGCAGATTTAGTGGGTCTCATGATGAGTGTCTTTTAGGTCCCAGTTGTTGTTACTAGTCAACTTTCAGTGGACACTGTGAGCAAAATTGCAACATTATGTTATAATACTTTTATTGCATCAAATGGTTGTTTTATGCAACAGAATAGAGGGTTCTTAGAACTATTGTGTCTGTGTGTTCTACTGAGGATGGGCCTCTGGGAGAAAACACTGACAGGAGATTTACAATGTCTTTTGGGTGATAAAACCTAAAGAGACTGCATTCCAGAACATGAGTTAATGTTTCTGTTCTATATGGTACCAGGGAGAGATGACCCCAGGGCCAGACCCTGGTCTCTACACAGAGTACTGTTTTTACAGCAGATAGTCTCTGCTGAGAATTTATAAGTATCTTTCATACAAATCTTAACCTTGTGACCCGTTCTATACATCTGTTGTTGGTCATTTAGGTTGAAAGGGGTGTGTCTTGGCTGTAAAAGACCTTTGTACTTTTGTATCGTGGCTCTCAACGAATCATCTGGGGGTGATTCATCTCAACGAATCATCTGGGGTTGATTCATCTCTCAACGAATCATCTGGGGTTGATTCATCTCTCAACGAATCATCTGGGGTTGATTCATCTCTCAACGAATCATCTGGGGGTGATTCATCTCTCAACGAATCATCTGGGGTTGATTCATCTCTCAACGAATCATCTGGGGGTGATTCATCTCTCAACGAATCATCTGGTGGTGATTCATCTCTCAACGAATCATCTGGTGGTGATTCGTCGACCAGCCATCATTATCGTAGAACACTCAATTGATTCACCCTATATTTGCGTGTTGTATTGACCTGCTCCCTTATTAATAAGTGAATAAAGATTTAGTTTAAGATTAACTCTGACTTCTATGATAAGTTTGTCTCCTCATTTGATATTAAAGAAATTAACAACAGTTGACGACGGGGATGTGAATCTAGACTTGGTGACCGCTCCTGATGACCTGGGTAAATGGTGCACCAGGGATCCCTCTAACTTGGGATCTCAGGGAGACCAAACTTCGGGAACGGAGCAAATGGACCCACCTTTGATCTGAGAGGCAGCGAACCGAGTGGATACCATCAGTATAGTATATATAGTGGATACCATCAGTATAGTATATATAGTGGATACCATCAGTATAGTATATATAGTGGATACCATCAGTATAGTATATATAGTGGATACCATCAGTATAGTATATATAGTGGATACCATCAGTATAGTATATATAGTGGATACCATCAGTATAGTATATATAGTGGATACCATCAGTATAGTATATATAGTGGATACCATCAGTATAGTATATATAGCGGATACCATCAGTATAGTATATATAGTGGATACCATCAGTATAGTATATATAGCGGATACCATCAGTATAGTGTATATAGTGGATACCATCAGTATAGTATATATAGTGGATACCATCAGTATAGTATATATAGTGGATACCATCAGTATAGTATATATAGTTGATACCATCAGTATAGTATATATAGTGGATACCATCAGTATAGTATATATAGTGGATACCATCAGTATAGTATATATAGTGGATACCATCAGTATAGTATATATAGTGGATACCACATCTTGAACATAGTTTTAAAAAAAAAAGGTGAGCGAAACACGCAAAGTGGAGTTTTTAGAAAAGCCTTGTAGGCTCTGAGTGTGTATTCCTGTGTGGAGGTGTAAACAGGGCCCAGTCAGGAGGCTCTGAGTGTGTATTCCTGTGTGGAGGTGTAAACAGGGCCCAGTCAGGAGGCTCTGAGTGTGTATTCCTGTGTGGAGGTGTAAACAGGGCCCAGTCAGGAGGCTCTGAGTGTGTATTCCTGTGTGGAGGTGTAAACAGGGCCCAGTCAGGAGGCTCTGAGTGTGTATTCCTGTGTGGAGGTGTAAACAGGGCCCAGTCAGCTATCTTTGTGAACTGGATGAAAACTAGAATCTGTGTTTACTAGTTAAGACCATTTATGATAGTACGGTGCACCTGTAATTGTTTTAAACCTGTAATTATTTTAAACCTGGACACCATTTTAGAAGTATTGAAAGATGTAAATGTATGAGTTTCATTATCCTAGGAACTAACCATTAGATAAATGTGAAAATATTCCTGCAGGTTAAAATATTGTTGAAAAACAACTAATTGATTAGGTATGTTTGGGAATAGCATTGTGTGACTGTGATATGAGAGTTGTGTGACTGTGATATGAGAGTTGTGTGACTGTGGTATGAGCGTTGTGTGACTGTGATATGAGAGTTGTGTGACTGTGATATGAGAGTTGTGTGACTGTGATATGAGAGTTGTGTGACTGTGATATGAGAGTTGTGTGACTGTGATATGAGAGTTGTGTGACTGTGATATGAGAGTTGTGTGACTGTGGTATGAGCGTTGTGTGACTGTGATATGAGAGTTGTGTGACTGTGATATGAGAGTTGTGTGACTGTGGTATGAGCGTTGTGTGACTGTGGTATGAGAGTTGTGTGACTGTGGTATGAGAGTTGTGGAAATGAGTCTTAATCTGATGTTTGGATAGTAACATATAGAAATATGCTGAATCAGATGATTGAAATGTGGATAATAAATGATGATATTTTAGAAAGCAGCGGAAGGTCTATAGTTCCTGGGAGGCTTGATTTTTGCCGTGGTCTCTGGGAGGTTAGAGAACCGTTGAGGATCCCATGGTCATTGTCATGGAAACTAAAGTTTATTTTTGGTTCTGCTGGGAGGATGTTTGGAGAGATGCTTCGTAGCTATGGAGAGTCCCTGAAAAAGCAAATGGAATGGTTGTCGTGACTACCTGAGAATTTCTTACGTTTTATATGGATTCTGTGAATATATGAAAATATGATGAATTGTATGTGTGTATAATGATTACTAGAGATTTGATGAAGTAATACTGGGAATATAATTAGATACAATTTAAACAACCCATATGTAGACGAACGTAGGCTTTGAGTTGGTATCTTTAATGGATCATTTGATAAAGATGAGGTTTAAGCATTATTAAACTGTCTACAAAGTCTGAGCAGTTGTCTCAGAAACTGATGGGAGTGTGTCCACTTTAGGTTAAGTTACTCTAAGGATGAAACTATAAAACGCTTTTTGGACTTTCTCCATCCAGGTACTACATTTGAAATAAACTGCCCTTAACCTGTTATGGCTAGGGGGCAGTATTTTCACGGCTGGATAAAAAACGTACCCGATTTAATCTGGTTACTACTCCTGCCCAGTAACTAGAATATGCATATAATTATTGGCTTTGGATAGAAAACACCCTAAAGTTTCTAAAACTGTTTGAATGGTGTCTGTGAGTATAACAGAACTCATTTGGCAGGCAAAAATCTGAGAAGGTTTCATTCAGGAAGTGGCCTGTCTGACAAGGTGTCGTTCTTCTTGTCTCTGTTTATTGAAGAGTGAGGATCTTAGCTGTCCCGTGACACTTCCTACGGCTGCCATAGGGTCTCAGAAGGCGGCAAAACGCTGAATCGTGGCTTTGCAGGCTCTGGCTGAAACAAAGTAGCGCGTTTGGGTAGTGGCTGGTTACAGTACTGTGAGACTCAGGCCCGTGCCCGCGTCGACCGAAAGCTTTGTTTTCTTTCCTCTGTTTAGCTAAATGGACATTCCCGGTTGGAATATTATCGCTTTTTTACGAGAAAAATGGCATAAAAATGGATTTTAAACAGCGGTTGACATGCTTCGAAGTACGGTAATGGAATACTTAGAATTTTATTGTCACGAATTGCGCCATGCACGCGACCCTTCTTTACCATTCGGATAGTGTCTGGGACGCACGAACAAAACGCCGCTATTCGGATATAACGATGGATTATTTTGGACCAAACCAACATTTGTTATTGAAGTAGCAGTCCTGGGAGTGCATTCTGACGAAAACAACAAAAGGTAATCAAACTTTTATAATAGTAAATCTGATATTGGTGAGTGCTAAACTTGCCGGGTGTCTAAATAGCTAGCCCGTGATGGCTGGGCTATGTACTTAGAATATTGCAAAATGTGCTTTCACCAAAAAGCTATTTTAAAATCGGACATATCGAGTGCATAGAGGAGTTCTGTATCTATAATTCTTAAAATAATAGTTATTCTTTTTGTGAACGTTTATCGTGAGTAATTTAGTAAATTGTTAGCAAATTCAGACGCTGTCAGTGTACCAGGTGGACATTGGGTTTGATTCAGACCCTGTCAGTGTACCAGGTGGACATTGGGTTTGATTCAGACCCTGCCAGTGTACCAGGTGGACATTGGGTTTGATTCCGACCCTGCCAGCATGGCCAGAAATGTATTCCAAGGTCAGTAACTTATAACCACAGAACCACCCCAGACCTTTCATGCCTGACTAAAAACACCAAAGTATTAGATTTACTGCTATGGTCTAGTATGTCACTGCATCAGACACCATTCACAATACTAGCTGAGGTACTAGTAAAACATGACATATTATTTCCTAACCATTCACAATGCTGGCTGAGGTACGAGTAAAACATGACATATTATTTCCTAACCATTCACAATGCTGGCTGAGGTACGAGTAAAACATGACATATTATTTCCTAACCATTCACAATGCTGGCTGAGGTACTAGTAAAACATGACATATTATTTCCTAACCATTCACAATGCTGGCTGAGGTACGAGTAAAACATGACATATTATTTCCTAACCATTCACAATGCTGGCTGAGGTACGAGTAAAACATGACATATTATTTCCTAACCATTCACAATGCTGGCTGAGGTACTAGTAAAACATGACATATTATTTCCTAACCATTCACAATGCTGGCTGAGGTACGAGTAAAACATGACATATTATTTCCTAACCATTCACAATGCTGGCTGAGGTACTAGTAAAACATGACATAGTATTTCCTAACCATTCACAATGCTGGCTGAGGTACTAGTAAAACATGACATATTATTTCCTAACCATTCACAATGCCGGCTGAGGTACTAGTAAAACATGACATATTATTTCCTAATTGTAAAAAAATCCCCACTCCTTAATCAACTAGTCTCTCACTGTTTAACCAGAATAACAGGAGTTGTGTCCTTCAAACTGTTAGATTGTTAGTCCAAAAGAATATTCAGCTACTTAGATGTCATGTATTGTCATGTTATGCTCACTATAAGAAGTCCTGAATGTATTTTAATGCCTGGAGGGGATGTGTTAATTCATAACCCATCATTTATACCTGTTAATTCATAACCCATCATTTATACCTGTTAATTCATATCCCATCATTTATACCTGTTAATTCATATCCCATCATTTATACCTGTTAATTCATAACCCATCATTTATACCTGTTAATTCATAACCCATCATTTATACCTGTTAATTCATAACCCATCATTTATACCTGTTAATTCATAACCCATCATTTATACCTGTTAATTCATAACCCATCATTTATACCTGTTAATTCATAACCCATCATTTATACCTGTTAGTTCATAACCCATCATTTATAACCCATCATTTATACCTGTTAGTTCATAATCCATCATTTATACCTGTTAATTCATAACCCATCATTTATACCTGTTAATTCATAACCCATCATTTATACCTGTTAATTCATAACCCATCATTTATACCTGTTAGTTCATAACCCATCATTTATACCTGTTAATTCATAACCCATCATTTATACCTGTTAATTCATAACCCATCATTTATACCTGTTAGTTCATAATCCATCATTTATACCTGTTAATTCATAACCCATCATTTATACCTGTTAATTCATAACCCATCATTTATACCTGTTAGTTCATAACCCATCATTTATACCTGTTAATTCATAACCCATCATTTATACCTGTTAGTTCATAACCCATCATTTATACCTGTTAGTTCATAACCCATCATTTATACCTGTTAATTCAGGGGTGGTTCAGACAGGCTGGCACGCTCCCTGACCATACTCGGCAGGAACTAATCGGGATCCATAATAAACCCCATGAAGAGTAGCTGCTGCCTTGGCAGGAACTAATGGGGATCCATAATAAATACAAATACTTTATCAATATATTTGTGTCTCTTTACTCTCGGATTCTAAAATGCTAATTAGCATCAAAGTAGACGACATGCAAGACTACAAATCCCTGCAAGCTCCTTCATGTCATCTCTAGCCAACACCTTTCACAGAACAGGTCACTGAATTGTCCATTGAAATACATTTTGACACTTTAATCATTGCTACATTAAGGCCTGATTGGTGGAGTGCTGCAGAGACGGTTGTCCTTCTCGAAGGTTCTCCCTTCTCCAGAGAGTAACTCTGGAGCTCTGTCAGAGTGAACATCGGGTTCTTGTTCACCTCCCTGACCAAGGCCCTTCTCCCACGATTTCTCAGTTTGGCCGGGCAGCCAGCTCTAGGAAGAGTCTTGGTGGTTCCAAACTTCTTCCATTTAAGAATGATGGAGGCCACTGTGTTCTTGGGGACCTTCAATGCTGAAGAAAGTTTTTGGTACCCTTTCCCAGATCTGTTTCTCGACACAATCCTGTCTCAGAGCTCTATGGACAATTCCTTTGGACCTCATGGCTTGGTTTTTGCTCTGACATGCACTGTAAACTGTGGGACCTTACATAGACAGGTGTGTGCCTTTCCAAATCATGTCTAATCAATTGAATTTACCGCAGGTGGACTCCAATCAAGTTGTAGAAACATCTCAAGGATAATCAATGGAAACAGGATGCATCTGAGCTCAATTCTGAGTCTCATAGCAAAGGGTCTGAATACTCAAGTAAATACATTTGAAAAAATGTTTTAAAAAAAAAACTGTTGTTGGTTTGTCATTATGGGGTATTGTGTGTAGATTGATGAGGGGAAAAAATTATTAAATTTTAGAATAAGGCTGTAATGTAACAAAATGTGGAAAAGTGAAGGGGTCTGAATACTTTACGAATGCACTGTATACCGCTGGTAGAGTTTTCTACCATTGGCAGTTTTGTACACAGTCATGTGATACGTGGTACAGAAAAGTCCAATCTTAGGAGAGTACATGGGAGGCACTATACAGTGTGTCTGCAGGCGGCTATCTGGTCAAAACCACTGATACAGGTGCCCCTCCACCATCTGGTGGGATGGATCATGTCTACAGAGAAACTTAGATTCAAATACTTAGATGTGTGTGTATTGGGTCTATGTTGTGAAATTGTTAGATATTACTTGTTAGATATTACTGCACCGTCTGAGATAGAAACACAAGCATTTCGCTACACCCGCAGTAACATCTGCTAAACATGTGTATGTGACCAATAAAATGTGATTTTGATTTGAAATAAACGTCCTATTTATCAAAGGTGCTTTTGTCTGGGGTCAAAATGACTCCAAAGGATTTGAATTTGTTAAAAGTCCATATTGATACAGAAACACTAAACCATGATTTAGATTTATTAAGAACAAGTTGATTGACAAAGTCATGAAGAATTGAATAAAATACATTTTGGCTATGATAAAAGATATGCCTCTGGGGTCAAAATGATCCATGTCAGAAGTATGGTTCAATGCAAATATGTAGTGGGTGTAAAGTTTGTTTTAAATTCTCACTCATTAAAAACGAATCAATCAACACATGCTTCTCTTTGAACGACTTAATATAATATTAAACTTTCCTGAAATAAATGAAAAATAAACGTTTGGTTCCTCAACTGCGTTGCCCTCCAGTCAGCAGATGGCGATGTGCGTCTTTTAGGTTCAGGCGATGCTGCCAGTGTGACGTAGAATCTAGTGGACGGGACGCTCCTTCAACAACAACAGCTAGTCAGACACCTCGGTAGCTTTCTAGCAAACATAGCTACAACATTCACGCTCTTTACACTGTTTTGGTGTATATTAGTCGCTGTGTATTAAACACACTTCTGTCGTATGTACTTGTTGGCCCATTTAATGATATATTTACGTTGTTTGTCAGCTAGCTGGTTTGCTAAGTTAGCTTAGAACTAGGCTAGTCGCTAATGCTAGCTAGCTAACATCCCCGACCATGAGTTCACTAAGCTACTCACCTCCTGATAAAGAAGAGGAGGTCTGCTGGACGGAGAAAGAAGCTCTGGTGAAAGAGGAGGAGGAGGAGGAAGAGGAGGCTGTTACAATACAAAAACAAGTAGAGGGTGAGGCTGTTACCGTGAAAGAAGAAGAGAAAGACGTTTCAGTGAAAGAAGAGGAAGACGCGTTCAGAGTGAAAGAGGATGTTACAGTAAAAGAAGAGGAGGAAGAGAAAGAGGAGGATGCAGTTTATGGAGTGAAAGAGGAAGAGGGGGAGATGACTGTCACATCGAAAAAGGAGGAGAAGAGGATGAAACTGGATATCTGGGCTCGGTTTCCAAAAGGCATCTTAAGGCGTCCAATGGTTCTAACGACGAACGTTCCCCGATTAACACTAGTAAGTACTGTCTTTAATACAGAGGCACAAACTCTGCAGTTGTTGAACTGATGTGTGGTGTTAAAGCGGAAATCTGCAATTGTTACATCCATATTTGGACTTTAAATTATTTATTTATAGCCATTGATTCTTGAAGAATATAACACATGCCTCATGAGCTGAGTTCAACTGTTGTACCCCATCAGAACCCCAAATAAGCTTTTTTTACTCCAATGTTTAGAAACAATGTAAATCAACACTGTATAGCCTCAACATGGTTAAAACTATAATGTTCATATCATGGATGGTCAGTCCTTGCATCCATAGGTCTGTCTGTCTGTAGTTACATTTCTCCAACCCCATAATCATCTTATTACCAAAACAGTGGTGGAATTACAGATTTGTTATTGTTTGGACTGCAGATTGATTGATTGTTGTGTGGCTTGTTTAAAGGGGCAACCTAGGATTTAATCCGAAACAAAATGGCTGCTCAGAGACTTGGTTTGGTAAACAGCTGAGGGATGGGGGAAGAAGTGTAACCACTCTCAAATTCATAGAGAAAGCTATTGTAGCAACCGTAACCCAACACCTAGAGACCTCTTCAAGAAGTTCAGACATCTTGGTGTAACAGTTGTAAGGTGTTGACAGTTGCTGGACCCAGGATTGAGTTCAGCTCAGGACTACCCCCTGAATGGACTACACTATAAATACAAAGACTGGCCATCCATAAGGTCAAAATTATAGTTTTTAACCAGATTTCAAGGCTATATAGTGCTTGTTTACAAACAGTGGCATTTTTCGAGCTTATGTTTTGGTTTCTGGTGGGGTAATACAGTTTAAACATTTGAGGCATTTATAAGTTATATTCTTCAAGAATCAATGATTATATAGTAAATGGGTCTTTCTATAACTGCCAGTGTAGATTTCCTGTGGGTGTCAAATTGTTACAGCTATTGATAAGTCATTGTATAATATTCAGCCAATTTATATATGCAGCCGAAGTCCAACGAAAGCCGGTACAAATTCATTGCTTTAACTAATTATGCCAAATGTTAAGAACATTTTGAGCAATGTAATAAAGTAATGACTTTTCAAATAAGTTACTTTACATGTTATTTTGGCTGACAATTTGCTAGCATGTTATTACAGCAGTATGTACCGGTATGTTATCTAGCTACCTAACGTTAGTTGGCTTCTTATACATCAAACTTGCCAGTATATGAACTATATTCTATCTAACTAACTACCCAACGTTTATTGACTTGATTATTCCCGTCATTCTTAGCTAAATGGTATAGTCGTAGTGCTTTCTCAATGGACATTCAGTTGCTTTTATAAATTCACTCTGACTATCTACTCTGATTTCAGAGCACTCTCGTCTGAGTACCAGAGAGCAGAATAATGAATTTACTAGTGCTCAACACCCGTTCAATATGTCCAGGTGTCAGTAAACGTAGGCAACAAAAACCGTAAATAAATGTTTTCCAGCAGCACAGTTACAGTCACCCTGGATAACATGAAAACTGCCTAACAGCTCTGCTAGGGCGAGTAAAATGGTCAGAGTCTCATTTGTGTCTGGAAGTAGCAAAGATAATATTCAGAATACATTGTGAAAAACTAAAATCTTTGCTCACCATTTTTGCTCCAGGCAGATATACTACATCCATAACTAGTGGTTTCCTCATTACCAGATATACTACATCCGTAACTAGTGGTTTCCTCATTACCAGATATACTACATCCATAACTATCGGTTTCCTCATTAGCAGGGAGGAGTTTCTGCAATCAAATTGCCCTCGTGCCACAATTTTAGCAAACACAGAAAGGGGCCTATATTGGAGACCAAAAGTCGTCTGGCACACTGCTTAGAGTTTCAACAACATTAATATCTTATTTCTAGCCTACAATCATCGATGTTACTACTAATGTGAAAACAAGACAAAATATGACTATTCTTGCTCATTTTAAGGCAAATATCAAATAATTTTTACATTCATTACAGATGTCAATTGTTGTCCAACATCATGGCTCCGCTGTAGGTATCACCTTTTACAGTGGATTACCGCTGTTGTGGGCCTTTAATCATCTGTCTGACTTTGTTGTTCACACAGGAGAGATATGGGACTATCGTGGATCCTCTGGGGAGCCTCAACAACCTCTTGATGCTGAAGAGGCAGAGAAGAGTCTCTCCAGATCAGAACACCTCAATAAACACCTGCAGACATCCACAGGGAAGAGAACTCACTGCTGCTCTGACTGTGGGAAGAGATTCACCTCATCAGGCATTAAAATTCATCAGAGAACACACACAGGAGAGAAACCTTATTGCTGTGGTGAATGTGGGAAGAGTTTTACTGACTCTAGTGGTCTGACGAAACACCAGAGAATACACACAGGAGAGAAACCTTATATCTGTGGTCAATGTGGGAAGAGTTTTGGTCAATCTTGCCATCTGACTCAACACCAGAGAACACACACAGGAGAGAAATCTTATAGCTGTGATCAATGTGGGAAGAGTTTTGCTCGATCTGGAGAGCTGACATCTCACCAGAGAATACACACAGGAGAGAAATCTTATAGCTGTGATCAATGTGGGAAGAGTTTTACTACATCTTTCTATCTGACTAAACACCAGAGATTACACACAGGAGAGAAATCTTATAGCTGTGATCAATGTGGGAAGAGTTTTACTACATCTTTCTATCTGACTAAACACCAGAGATTACACACAGGAGAGAAATCTTATAGCTGTAATCAATGTGGGAAGACTTTTACTCAGTCAACCAACCTGGTATCACATCAGAGAACACACACAGGAGAGAAATCTTATAGCTGTGGTGAATGTGGGAAGAGTTTTACTCAGTCAAACAGCCTGGTATCACATCAGAGAACACACACAGGAGAGAAATCAGTGATTTTATTGCTACTTGTCAAAACAACAGCGTTTTTGGTGTTTGTGCAGTTTATAAGGTGCTTGTTTTAAAAAATACAAGTAATATGATTATTGTGGCAGATGTTTGTCTATGTATTACATTTTATGTTTAGGTTTTCAATTTATCACAAACTGTTTCTGCATTTGGACTATTGATTTGGACACGTTTAAACTGTGACATTGGGGATATCTCACCTAGCAAAATGTCGTTGAAAATAAGACTATGCCAGACATACAATATAAGTTTGGTTTTAGTTGAAAGTGAAAGTTGAAAAGAAAACAATTTAATTTCAACATACTTACAGCCTAAACACATAGTCACAGTACAATAATCAATTATATGAACAATCCTACATCACTCCAGTATTTATTTACAACATTCAAGTACTAATTGTCTTTATTCCACTACTGAAGAAGCAGGACTCAAACATTCAGCCTGACAAAAGATACATTTTATGCCTCACCATTAAGTGAATTATTGCTAATACATATTAACAAAGGGGTGTACATTTGGTTTTTATATTTCATGTTTAATATTCATGTAAGATTTAGTAATCATAATTATTTATGCAAACAACTGACAATTTTTGGTACAATTATATTGACATTGCTGCCCTGCTTTTAGAATATCAGGATTCATTCTCAGATGTGCCAACCCAAATGTACTAGAGCATGACATTGGGGACTGGGCCCTGATCCAACAACATGCCTATCTGGTGAACCCTGAAAAGTGAGAGAAGCTCCGCAGTGAGGTGGAAAGTTACTACGGATATTAAGGAGCTAGTTCTAGAAGCTAGTGAGTTTTAGGAAGACTAGAGTTCTAGAAGCTAGTGAGTTTTAGGAAGACTAGAGTTCTAGAAGCTAGTGAGTTTTAGGAAGACAAGAGTTCTAGAATCTAGTGAGTTTTAGGAAGACGAGAGTTCTAGAAGCTAGTGAGTTTTAGGAAGAAGAGAGTTCTAGAAGCAAGTGAGTTTTAGTAAGACGAGAGTTCTAGAAGCTAGTGAGTTTTAGGAAGATTAGAGTTCTAGAAGCTAGTGAGTTTTAGGAAGATGAGAGTTCTAGAAGCTAGTGAGTTTATATTTACACCATGTTTATATTCTAGAAGGTGAAGCATTGTAGTTGATTATAATGTGAAATGGAAGTTGTTTTCTGTTGGTGGTGAGCAAACTCGTCCAACAAAAATATAGGATATATTTGTTGTCTTAAGGGGTAAGGTGTTACAGGCTTTGGTTTTTCCATTAATGTTTTGAGGTTGGACTTTAGCTCGTTAGCACGTCTAGCTCGTTAGCAAGCTCGTTAGCACGTCTAGCTCGTCTCGCTCGTTAGCACGTCTAGCTCGTTAGCCCGTCTAGCTCGTTAGCAAGCTCGTTAGCGCGTCTAGCTCGTTAGCGCGTCTAGCCCGTTAGCACGTCTAACTCGTTAGCAAGCTCGTTAGCACGTCTAGCTCGTTAGCAAGCTCGTCAGCACGTCTAACTCGTTAGCAAGCTCGTCAGCACGTCTAACTCGTTAGCACGTCTAGCTCGTTAGCCCGTCTAGCCCGTTAGCACGTCTAACTCGTTAGCAAGCTCGTTAGCACGTCTAACTCGTTAGCAAGCTCGTCAGCACGTCTAGCTCGTTAGCACGTCTAGCTCGTTAGCCCGTCTAGCCCGTGAGCCCGTCTAGCTCGTTAGCACGTAGGACGCACTGATTGGTGTCACCTCGTTAGTCAGTATGTGTTACACCTGTGCTGGCTTGTCCATCTCGTTAGTGGGAAGGTGTTTCACCTGAGCTGGTCCAGGTTCTATTTAAGAGTGTCTGGCCCAGTGCTCCAGTTGTCTTGATACATGTGGAGAGTCAACACCTTTAGTTGCTAACGAGCTAGACGGGCTAAAGTCCAACCTCAAAACATAAATGGAAATACCAAAGCCTGTAACACCTTAAGACAACAAATATATCCTATATTTTTGTTGGACAAGTTTGCTCACCACCAACAGAAAACAACTTCCATTTCACATTATAATCAACTACAATGCTTCACCTTCACCAATATAAACATGGTGTCTACTGGCTGTCAACAATTAAAATCAAGAAAAAAACACCTATTTCTAAATAATAATATACAATAGGATTATTTGTTTCTCCTTTTTCTTTCTATAGAATCCTAAATCCCACTAGCTTCTAGAACTCTCGTCTTCCTAAAACTCACTAGCTTCTAGAACTCTCGTCTTCCTAAAACTCACTAGCTTCTAGAACTCTCCTCTTCCTAAAACTCACTAGCTTCTAGAACTCTCGTCTTCCTAAAACTCACTAGCTTCTAGAATACTCCTCTTCCTAAAACTCACTAGCTTCTAGAACTCTCGACCCCTTGGAACGAGCCCAAACAAAACTTATCTCCAATAAGGAAAACCATGCAGTCATAATAAATTATAAATTGTGATCCATGGCAACGCACTGGCTAAACGCAAAACACAAAACTTTTTAACTGCCCACCCCAGAGACAATCAGCAACCAAGTTGTCCTCACCACAGACATGTCTGATTTCAAGAGGAAACTCCTGCAATATCCATAGTAACTTTCCACCTCACTGTGGAGCTTCTCTCTCTTCTCAGGGTTCACTAGATAGGCATGTTGTTGGATCGGGGCCCAGTCCCCAATGTCATGCTCTAGTACATTTGGTTTGGCACATCTGGGAATGAACCCTGATATTCTAAAAGCAGGGCAACAATGTCAATATAATTGTACAAAACAATTGTCAGTTGGTTACATTAATAATAATCATTACTAAATGTTCCATGAAATGTAAATGTGAAATATTTGGTTGCATGTCTTATTTTCAAAGTCTTTTCAATTACATGTTGCTAGGTGGGATATCCCCAATGTCAAAACACAGTTTTAACGTGTCCTAATCAATAACCAATATGCAAAAACAGTTTGGGATAAATTGAAAACCTAAACATAAAATGTGCTATATACACAAACATCTGCCACAATAATCATATTACTTGTATTTTTTTTAAACAAGCACCTTGTTTTGACAAGTAGCAATAAATCACTAATATCGATTAGGGGGGAAATCAGGTTGTTCGTGCTGTTGAAACTAACACAACTAAAAAAACACATGGAAATGGGAGATATATTTTACCTCACTGGTTAGAGGACAACCTGCAGAAGACAGTCAGCTACATTTTGGACTGATACATTTCAATTTAGGGGTCGCTAAACAAAGGAACACAACATTTATTTGTCATCACTCATCGATATCATGTTGAAATCAATTGTGCGAGAGGAGGGAGATGAGGTTGCAAGTCCTGTTAAAACTAACAGCTCAAAAACCACACGGAATCTGGGAATAATGTGTATATCCCTGGTTAGAGGACAATTTGTAGAAAACAGCTAGCTACATTTTGATTCAAGTGGGTCACCAACGTGGTAAGTGGAACACAACTCTTTTTTTGTTAGTCACTTTTTGTTAAATCTCATAAATAGTAACTCTTCCATTTCAGAGCCTGGATTTCCCCCTGAGGCTAATATCCATATCATGTTGGAATCAATAGAACAGGGAACAAACGTTTAGGGTTCTACATTGTGACATCATTAAAATACTCCTACTACAATGTTTAAACATTCTACATTGTGACATTAATTCATTGATATCATGAAACAACTCCTTCATGTATGTATTTTCTGATATTTGATCAGAAGTCTTTTATCAGATTATCTCTGGTCACAGCTATAACATTTCTCTCCTGTGTGTGTTCTCTTGTGTACTGTCAGACCGCTAGATGAAACAAAACTCTTCCCACATTGATTACAGCTATAAGGTTTCTCTCCTGTGTGTGTTCGTCGGTGTATTGTCAGATAGCTAGATTGACTAAAACTCTTCCCACATTGACCACAGCTATAAGGTTTCTCTCCTGTGTGTATTCTCTTGTGTTGAGTCAGATGGCAAGATTGACCAAAACTCTTCCCACATTGACCACAGCTATAAGATTTCTCTCCTGTGTGTGTTCTCTGATGAATTTTAATGCCTGATGAGGAAGTAAATCTCTTCCCACAGTCAGAGCAGCAGTGAGTTCTCTTCCCTGTGGATCTCTGCAGGTGTTTCTTGAGGTGTTCTGATGTGGAGAGACTCTTCTCTGCCTCTTCAGCATCATGATGTTGTTGAGGCTCCCCAGAGGATCCACGATAGTAAAGTTTCTCTCCTGTGTGAACAACAAAGTCAGACAGATGATTAAAGGCCCACAACAGCGGTAATCCACTGTAAAAGGTGATGACAACAGCATAGCCATGATGTTGGACAACAATTGACGTCTGTAATGAATGTTAAAATTATTTGACATTTGCCTTAAAATGAGCAAGAAAAGTCATATTTTGTCTTGTTTTCACATTAGTAGTAACATCGATGATTGTAGGCTAGAAATAAGTTATTAAAGTTGATGAAACTCTAAGCAGTGTGCCAGACGACTTTTGGTCTCCAATATTGGCCCCTTTCTGTGTTTGCTAATATTGCGCTTTGCCATCAGCCTGACAATGAGTGTTTGTCCACTAAGTGTTTAACATAACTTCTCCTAACAACAACATAGACCTACTGTAGGACCCATAACTATAACATAGACCTATTGTAGGACCCATAACTTCTCCTAACAACAACATAGACCTGCTGTAGGACCCATAACTTCACCTAACAACAACATAGATCTACTGTAGGACCCATAACTTTATCTAACAACAACATAGACCTACCGTAGGACCCATAACTATAACATAGACCTACTGTAGGACCCATAACTTCACATAACAACAACATAGACCTACTGTAGAACCCATAACTTCACATAACAACAACATAGACCTACTGTAGGACCCATAACTATAACATAGACCTACTGTAGGACCCATAACTTCACCTAACAACAACATAGACCTACCGTAGGACCCATAACTTCACCTAACAACAACATAGACCTACTGTAGGACCCATAACTTCACCTAACAACAACATAGACCTACTGTAGGACCCATAAGTTCACCTAACAACAACATACACCTACTGTAGGACCCATAAGTTCACCTAACAATAACATACACCTAGGACTATATATTTAATATTTCAGGTGAAACAAGGAGACTAAAATGTCTTTGTCATGACAATTCATAACCTGATCACCAGATAATTTTGTGAATAATCCCACTAGGCTATTCTGTAATGTGTTGTCATTCTAAATGTCCTGAATAAAGGAAAATAGCTCTGTGTGTTGAACAATAGCCTATCCATCAAGGAACAGTTCTCTACACATTATGAGCAAAGTATCTCTGTGTCAAAACAGACTAACGAGACCCTACTGTAAATCAGCCAGACAGTAACACATTATAAAAATCGATTTGTTTGGGATGTTGGATCCAACGTGGAGCACGGCATAACTGTCTTTACCAGAGTAATGAATGAAGAAGCACTTTGGTTGTTGTTGCATGTCGTGATGTTTGTCATGTGACTGTCATTCAGAAAATGATTTCGTGGATCAGCTGATGATAGTTGAACATGTGACTGTAAATAAACAGCTACAGTATTAAGAATTATGTGTAATTATTGAAGAACCACGTTAATGACAGTATCCATTTGGGTGTTGTCAATAAAGTTAAGGTGACTCTTGGTTAGAACCATTGGATTTAGCAAACTCTGAAATGATTTAGGATTTCTGTGCCCATGAAAACTGTTTCCCCAGCGTAACATAAGGAGACACTAAATGTTACGTAGGTAGAGATCTGAATACAAAAAACCGTCCTAACAGGACAATAACCTAAACCACAAGGCCAAATCTACACTGGAGGAGCTTACCAAGATGACATTGAATGTTCCTGAGTGGCCTAGTTACAGTTTGGACTTAAATTATCTTGAAAGTCTATAGCAAGACTTGAAAATGGCTTTCTAGCAATGATCAACAACCAACTTGACAGAACAGGAAGGATTTTAAAAAGAATAATGAATATTCACATGAAGATCAGTCTCCTATTGGAGGACATCACGACTTCCCATCAAGCCAACTCCTTGGAGGCTTTACTATGACATCATTCACTCCTTCTAGTTTGCAGTTGTCTAAAAAAACACTATTTTGCGCAAAACATTTATTTGTTTCCCTTTAGTGTGTTTATACTTTACTGTATTTATATATCACTTTTCAACAGGAAAAGTTAAAAAATCCCTGGAGGACGTCATGAACAATTCATACAGTACAAAAACATATTTGAGTGTAGAATGCCCTTTTAAAAATCACACATTAGTTCAACAACTGCAGAGTTTGTGTCCCTGTTTTATAAGATAGTACTCACTGTATTTACTGGTGTTAATCAGATCAATGTCCCTGTTTTATTAGATAGTACTCACTGTATTTACTGGTGTTAATCAGATCAATGTCCCTGTTTTATTAGATAGTACTCACTGTATTTACTTGTGTTAATCAGATCAATGTCCCTGTTTTATTAGATAGTAATCACTGTATTTACTGGTGTTAATCAGATCAATGTTCCTGTTTTATTAGATAGTACTCACTGTATTTACTGGTGTTAATCAGATCAATGTCCCTGTTTTATAAGATAGTACTCACTGTATTTACTGGTGTTAATCAGATCAATGTCCCTGTTTTATTAGATAGTACTCACTGTATTTACTGGTGTTAATCAGATCAATGTCCCTGTTTTATTAGATAGTACTCACTGTATTTACTGGTGTTAATCAGATCAATGTCCCTGTTTTATTAGATAGTACTCACTGTATTTACTGGTGTTAATCAGTTCTCCAGTCTTCTCTTCTTCGTCCTCCTCTAATGTGACAGTAATCTCCCCCTCTTCATCCTTCATTCCAAAAACGTCTTCATCTTCTTTCACTTCATCCTCCACTCCAAAGACTGCATCTTCCTCCTCTTCTTTCACAGTAACATCCTCCTCTTCTTTCACTCTGAACGCGTCTTCCTCTTCTTTCTCTGTAACGCCTTTCTCTTCTTCTTTCACGGTAACAGCCTCACCCTCTACTTGTTTTTGTATTGTAACAGCCTCCTCTTCCTCCTCCTCTTTCACCAGACCTTCTTTCTCCGTCCAACAGACCTCCTCTTCTTTATCAGGAGGAGAGTAACTTAGTGAACTCATGGTCGGGGATAATAGCTAGTTAGCATTAGCGACTAGCCTAGTGCTAACTTAACCAGCCAGCTAGTTGACTTACAACGTAAATATTACATAAAATGGAGTACTATGTTTAAATCACAGTGGCAATTAAACCACGAAATTGTCTTAAGAACTTGAATGTTCAGACTTTGTCGGCTAGCGAGCTACCGAGGTGGCTGCAGTTGTTGAAGAGTTCCGTCCACTAGATTATACGTCACACTAGAAACATCGCCTGAAAGACACATATCGCCATCTGCTGTCTGGAGGGAGGAAACGCAGTTGAGGAGGGAAAACTATTTTTATTCTTCATTGAATTATAATATTATAAAGCAGTTTAGGGAAACGTTTTGTTCTCTCCATTAAATATGAATATTATATCAACACGTACAAAGAGCAACAAGTGTTGTTTGATTAGTTCATTTTTTTATGAGAATTTAAAACAAACTACATCTACTCCACATCTGTATTTCTCATTCGGTCAAATAACTAGATATCAAAATAAGCACATAGTTATTGATACCCTTGATAAAGATGAGCTAAAATTACTGTATAAAATAAATAAACTTGACCCACTACCAGGATATTTTAGCCCAAAACCTGGTTACCTCTCTGCTAGGAGGCTGAAACTTGGCCATAAGTGGATGTTCCAGCAAGACACATCAACATCCACAAAGAAATGGTTATTTGGGCACAAAAATCAACATTTTCAATGGCCATCTCAGTCTTCGGACTTGAACTCCATTGAAAACCTGTGGTTTGAATTGAACAGGGCAGTCCATAAGACAGACTAAATAAATCAAGGACATGGAGAGATTCTGTATGGAGGAATGGTCTAAGATCCCACCCAATGTGTTCTCTAATCTCATTAAACATTTCAGTGTCGTTATCCTCTCAAGAGGAGGGTGCTGGAGTTTTGAAAACATGGGAGGCAATAATTCAGACCCCTACCTTTTGAGAATTACATGATAAACTAAATCTCTTTCTCTGAGCAATTCTATTAGTATAAAATAATATAATTTCTGTATTTTTTACATACAATATAGCTCAGTATTTTAATTATTTATTTAATAGAGTCGTTTATCTCATCTTTATCAAGGGTGTCAACAATTTTGTCCCCCACTGACCTCCATACTGCTGCTACATGGTGTAACAATACATCATGTAGATGTATATAATGAACAGACTAGGTCTATACTGCTCCTACATGGTGTAATAAATACTTATTTCCCTCATTAAAATGCAAATCAATTCATAACATTTCTGACGTGTTTTTCTGGATTTCTTTGTTGTTATTCTGTCTCTCACTGTTCAAATTAACCTACCATTAAATTTATAGACTGATCATTTCTTTTTCAGTGGGCAAACGTACAAAATCAGCAGGGGATCAAATACTTTTTTCCCTCACTGTACATCATGTAGATGTCTATAATGAACAGACTAGGTCTATACTGCTTCTACATGGTGTAACAATACATCATGTAGATGTATATAATGAACAGACTAGGTCTATACTGCTCCTACATGGTGTAACAATACATCATGTAGATGTATATAATGAACAGACTAGGTCTATACTGCTCCTACATGGTGTAACAATACATCATGTAGATGTACATAATGAACAGACTAGGTCTATACTGCTCCTACATGGTGTAACAATACATCATGTAGATGTATATAATGAACAGACTAGGTCTATACTGATCCAACATGGTTTAACAATACATCATGTAGATGTATATAATGAACAGATTAGGTCTATACTGCTCCTACATGGTGTAACAATACATCATGTAGATGTATATAATGAACAGACTAGGTCTATACTGCTCCTACATGGTGTAACAATACATCATGTAGATGTATATAATGAACAGACTAGGTCTATACTGCTCCTACATGGTGTAACAATACATCATGTAGATGTACATAATGAACAGACTAGGTCTATACTGCTCCTACATGGTGTAACAATACATCATGTAGATGGATATAATGAACAGACTAGGTCTATACTGCTCCTACATGGTGTAACAATACATCATGTAGATGTATATAATGAACAGACTAGGTCTATACTGCTGCTACATGGTGTAACAATACATCATGTAGATGTATATAATGAACAGACTAGGTCTATACTGCTCCTACATGGACTAACAATACATCATGTAGATGTATATAATGAACAGACTAGGTCTATACTGCTCCTACATGGTGTAACAATACATCATGTAGATGTATATAATGAACAGACTAGGTCTATACTGCTCCTACATGGTGTAACAATACATCATGTAGATGTATATAATGAACAGACTAGGTCTATACTGCTCCTACATGGACTAACAATACATCATGTAGATGTATATACATCAACTATACATCAACTATACATCATGAACAGACTAGGTCTATACTGCTCCTACATGGTGTAACAATACATCATGTAGATGTATATAATGAACAGACTAGGTCTATACTGCTCCAACATGGTGTAACAATACATCATGTAGATGTATATAATGAACAGACTAGGTCTATACTGCTCCTACATGGTGTAACAATACATCATGTAGATGTACATAATGAACAGACTAGGTCTATACTGCTCCTACATGGTGTAACAATACATCATGTAGATGTATATAATGAACAGACTAGGTCTATACTGCTCCTACATGGTGTAACAATACATCATGTAGATGTATATAATGAACAGACTAGGTCTATACTGCTCCTACATGGTGTAACAATACATCATGTAGATGGATATAATGAACAGACTAGGTCTATACTGATCCTACATGGTGTAACAATACATCATGTAGATGTATATAATGAACAGACTAGGTCTATACTGCTGTTACATGGTGTAACAATACATCATGTAGATGTATATAATGAACAGACTAGGTCTATACTGCTCCTACATGGACTAACAATACATCATGTAGATGTATATAATGAACAGACTAGGTCTATACTGCTCCTACATGGTGTAACAATACATCATGTAGATGTATATAATGAACAGACTAGGTCTATACTGCTCCTACATGGTGTGACAATACATCATGTAGATGTATATAATGAACAGACTAGGTCTATACTGCTCCTACATGGTGTAACTATACATCATGTAGATGTATATAATGAACAGACTAGGTCTATACTGATCTTACATGGTGTAACAATACATCATGTGGGGCTTTAAGGCGATGTTAGTGTGACGTATAATGTAGTGGACGGAACGCTTCTTTCAACAGCAGCAACAGGGGATTTGTAGATCAGTCAGTCTGCAGTCGCCTGCAGTGTCGAACAAGCCCAATACCAAACCAATCAGGTGGTTGTTTGATGAAATGAAGCTTCAGACGTCATTGATGACGTGCTGCTGATAAAGTGATACAGGCATCGGTACACTGCTTTGAAGTTTACTGCTTATCGATTTGGACGCAGGCCTCGTAGCTCCGGTATCAAAAGTAACATCCCTACTGACAACAAGGCAGCAGAGTCTACCGTGCTAATGCGTTCCCACTAGATATCACAACCACACAGTATATGAAAGCATGAGGTGTGGCTGACGTTTACAAGCTGGAGCTAGATACCGAGCTAGCATACAAACTCTGTAGCACATAGTGCATTGTGGGTAGTTTAGAAGATATCCGGAAATAAGTTTAAGAAATATGTAACAACGCAAAAACATAACTGTTTGTACTTATAGGTAACCAGATTGTGACTACAACTAAGTTACTAAGTCTTTAACCACACTGTGTTGTTACACTGGTGAGTAAAAACGAACGCTTCCTACCCTTTAACTTTTTGTCAGAAAATAAAATAAACATTTTACTCAACTGCGTTACCCACTCCAGTCAGCAGATGGCGGTCTGGGAATTTAAGGCGATGCTGTTGGTGTGACGTATAATCTAGTGGACGGAACGCTTCTTTCAACAGCAGTAACAGTTATTAAGCCTCCTCGTTAGCTTGCTAGACAAAATAGCCGAACCAATAAAGCTCATTAGACGCGTTAGTGTATATTAGCCACTGTGTTTTAAACCCACTTCTGTCGTCTAGTTAGTTATCCGATTTAATTTCATATTTACGGTGTTGTTGTTATTATTCAGCTAGCAGGCTGGTTAAGTTATCATTAGCCTAGCTAGCTAACATCTCCGACCATGCGGTCACTGAGCTACTCTCCTGCTAAAGAAGAGAATATCACAGTAAAACAAGAAGTAGAGGGTGAGGCCGTTACTGTGAAAGAAGAAAAAGACGTGTTCAGAGTGAAAGAGGAGGAGGATGTTACAGTAAAAGAAGAGGAGGATGCAGTTTATGAAGAGGAAGAGGGGGAGATGACTGTTACATCGATAGAGGAGGAAACTGGACATCTGGGCCCGGTTTCCCAAACGCATCTTAAGGCGTCCAATGGTTCTAACGGTGAACTTAGCCATAAGATGGTTTTGAGAAACCGTTCCCTGATTAACACTAGTAAGTACTGTCTTAAATACAGAGGCACAAACTCTGCAGTTGTTGAACTGATGTGTGGTGTTAAAGCTGAAATATGCAATAGCTACATCCATATTGCGACTTTTAAATTATTAATTTATAGCCATTGATTCTTGAAGAATATAACACATGCCTCATGAGCTTAGTTCGACTGTTGTACCCCATCAGAACCCCAAATAAGCTTTTTTTTACTCCAATGTTTAGAAATGTAAACCAACACTGTATAGCCTCAACATGGTTAAAACTATAATGTTGATATCATGGATGGTCAGTCCTTGCATCCATAGGTCTGTCTATGAATTTGAGAGTAGTTACATTTCTCCAACCCCATAATCATCTTATAACCAAAACAGTGGTGGAATGACAGCTTTGTTATTGTATGAACTGCAGATTGGTTGATTGATTGTGTGGCTTTTTTAAAGGGGCAACCTAGTTTTAAAACAGAAACAAAATGGCTGCCCAGAGGCTTGGTTTGGTAAACAGCTGAGGGATGGGGGAAGGAGATTCATAGGGACCTCGTCAAGAAGTTCAGACATCTTGGCGTAACAGTTATAAGGTGTTGGCTTGACAGTCACTGGACCCAGGTTTGAGTTCAGCTCAGGGCCTCCCCCTGAATTCACTACACTATGAATACAAGGACTGGCCATCCATGAGGTCATAATGATAGTTTAACCAGGTTTCTAGGATATATAGTATATTCTAGAATTCATCCATGATGTCATAATGATAGTTTAACCAGGTTTCTAGGATATATAGTATATTCTAGAATTCATCCATGATGTTATAATGATAGTTTAACCAGGTTTCTAGGCTATATAGTATATTCTAGAATTCATCCATGATGTCATAATGATAGTTTAACCAGGTTTCTAGGCTATATAGTATATTCTAGAATTCATCCAGGATGTCATAATGATAGTTTAACCAGGTTTCTAGACTATATAGTATATTCTAGAATTCATCCATGATGTTATAATGATAGTTTACCCTGTTTGGGATAGGGGGCAGTATTTTCACGTCCGGATAAAAAACGTACCCGATTTAATCTGGTTACTACTCCTGCCCAGAAACTAGAATATGCATATAATTAGTAGATTTGGATAGAAAACACTCTAAAGTTTCTAAAACTGTTTGAATGGTGTCTGTGAGTATAACAGAACTCATATGGCAGGCAAAAACCTGAGAAGATTCCATACAGGAAGGCCCTGTCTGATAATTTGTTGTCCTTCTGCATCTCTATCGACATTACAGCATCTGTGCTGTAACGTGACACTTTCTAAGGCTTCCATTTGCTCTCTAAAGCCACCAGAAAGTGGAATGGGGTGTCTGCTGTCTCTGGGCAAAGTACAGCAGCTCTGTTTGTGATCAGTCAGCCTGGGGACAGTGAGACTGAGATGCGCGTTCACGAGAATTCAATTTTTTTTTCTTTCAGCCTTTGAATGAATACAACGTTGCCCGGTTGTAATATTATCGCTATTTTACGAGAAAAGTAGCATAAAAATAGATTTTAAACAGCGTTTGATATGTCACAAAAACCAAAACCACAGCTAAATGCAGTACTAACCTTTGATAATCTTCATCAGATGACACTCCTAGGACATTATGTTATACAATACATGCATGTTTTGTTCAATCAAGTTCATATTTATATCAAAAACCAGCTTTTTACATTAGCATGTAAAAAGCCCATAGAGGTTAACCTCTATGGGCTAGGTGGGACGAATTCGTCCCACCTACGTAACAGCCACTGGCAGCCTGTGGCGCGATTTTCAAAACGTTAAAAATCCTATTACTTCAATTTCTCAAACATATGACTATTTTACAGCTATTTAAAGACAAGACTCTCGTTAATCTAACCACACTGTCCGATTTCAAAAAGGCTTTACAACGAAAGCAAAACATTAGATTATGTCAGCAGAGTACCAAGCCAGAAATAATCAGACACCCATTTTTCAAGCCAGCATATAATGTCACCAAAACCCAGAAGACAGCTAAATGCAGCACTCACCTTTGATGATCTTCATCAGATGACAACCCTAGGACAATATGTTATACAATACATGCATGTTTTGTTCAATCAAGTTCATATTTATATCAAAAACCAGCTTTTTACATTAGCATGTGACGTTCAGAACTAGCATACCCCCCGCAAACTTCCGGGGAATTCGCTAACATTTTACTAAATTACTCACGATAAACGTTCACAAAAAGCATAACAATTATTTTAAGAATTATAGATACAGACCTCCTCTATGCACTCGATATGTCCGATTTTAAAATAGCTTTTTGGTGAAAGCACATTTTGCAATATTCTAAGTACATAGCCCAGGCATCACGGGCTCGCTATTTAGACACCCGGCAAGTTTAGCACTCACCATAATCATATTTACTATTATAAAAGTTTGATTACCTTTTGTTGTCTTCGTCAGAATGCACACCCAGGACTGCTACTTCAATAACAAATGTTGGTTTGGTCCAAAATAATCCATCGTTATATCCGAATAGCGGCGTTTTGTTTGTGCGTTCCAGACACTATCCGAAATAGTAAAGAAGTGTCGCGCGCATGGCGCAATTCGTGACAATAAAATTCTAAATATTCCATTACCGTACTTCGAAGCATGTCAACCGCTGTTTAAAATCAATTTTTACGACATTTTTCTCGTAGAAAAGCGATAATATTCCGACAGGGAATCTCCTTTTCGGCAAACAGAGGAAAAAATCCCAAAGGCGGGGGCGGTCGGGTCACGCGCATAAGCCCAGTGTCCCTTGATCGGCCACTTGAGAAAGGCGATAATGTGTTTCAGCCTGGGGCTGGAATGACGACATTCTGTTTTTTCCCGGGCTCTGAGCGCCTATGGACGACGTGGGAAGTGTCACGTTAGAGCAGAGATCCTTAGTAAATGATAGAGATGGAAAAGAAGTTCAAGAAATGGTCAGACAGGCCACTTCCTGTAAAGGAATCTCTCAGGTTTTGACCTGCCATTTGAGTTCTGTTATACTCACAGACACCATTCAAACAGTTTTAGAAAATGTAGGGTGTTTTCTATCCATATGTAATAAGTATATGCATATTCTAGTTACTGGGTAGGAGTGGTAACCAGATTAAATCGGGTATGTTTTTTATCCAGCCGTGTCAATACTGCCCCCTAGCCCTAACAGGTTAACTTCGGCGATGTCATTTTCAAAATAGCCTCCAACACTCTACTCAGCAAACTGGATGCAGTCTATCACAGTGCCATCCGTTTTGTCACCAATGCCCCATATACCACCCACCACTGCGACCTGTACGCTCTCGTCGGCTGGCCCTCGCTACATATTCGTCGCCAAACCCACTGGCTCCAGGTCATCTATAAGTCTTTGCTATGTAAAGCTCCGCCTTAACTCAGCTCACTGGTCACCATAGCAACACCCACCCATAGCACACGCTCCAGGAGGTATATCTCACTGGTCATCCCCAAAGCCAACACCTACTTTGGCCGCATTTCCTTCCAGTTCTCTGCTGCCAATGACTTGAACGAATTGCAAAAATCGCTGAAGTTGGAGACATATATCTTCCTCACTAACTTTAAGCATCAGCTATCTGAGCAGCTTACCGATCGCTGCAGCTGTACATAGCCCATCTGTAAATAGCCCATCCAACTGCCTACCTCATCCCCATGTTTTTATTTACTTTTTTGCTCTTTTGCACACCAGTATTTCTACTTGCACATCATCATCTGCACATCTATCACTCCAGTGTTCATTTGTTAAATTGTAATTACTTCGCTACTATGGCCTATTTATTGCCTTACCTCCGTACTCCATTTGCACACACTGTATATAGATTTTTCTATTGTGTTATTGACTGTACGTTTGTTTATCCAACGTGTAACTCTGTTGTTTTTTTGTCGCACTGCTTTGCTTTATCTTGGCCAGGTCACAGTTGTAAATGAGAACTTGTTCTCAACTGGCCTACCTGGTTAAATAAATAAATAAAATCTTAACTTTATTGACAACACCCAAATGGATACTGTCATTAACGCGGTTCTTCAATAATTACACATAATTCTTAATGCTTTAGCAAGCATTATATTAAACAGGACATTCAAATATCCTTACAATTATAATCCAAGGTAGTGTGAAATGCATTCATAAGCAACCTGGAAATGGAGGTTACTCCCCTGAGTTTCCCCCATTCACATTCAGAATACATTGTGAAAAACAAATCTTTGCTCACCATTTTTGCTCCAGGCAGATATACTACATCCATAACTAGTGGTTTCCTCATTAGCAGATATAGTACATCCATAACTATCGGTTTCCTCATTAGCAGGGAGGAGTTTCTGCAATCAAATTGCCCTCGTGCCGCAATTTTAGCAAATACAGAAATGGGCCTATATTGGAGACCAAAACTCGTCTGGCACACTGCTTAGGATTTCAACAACATGAATATCTTATTTATAGCCTACAATCATCAATGTTACTACTAATGTGAAAAGAAGTCATTTTAAGACAATTGTCAAATAATTTAAACATTCATTACAGACGTCAATTGTTGTACAACATCATGGCTATGCTGTTGGCATCACCTTTTACAGTGGATTACCGCTGTTGTGGGCCATTAACCATCTGTCTGACTTTGTTGTTCACACAGGAGAGAGACGGGACAGTCGTGGATCCTCTGGGGAGCCTCAACAACATCATGATGCTGACGAGGCAGAGAAGAGTCTCTCCAGATCAGAACACCTCAAGAAACACCTGCAGACATCCACAGGGAAGATAATTCACTGCTGCTCTGACTGTGGGAAGAGATTCACCTCCCCATCAGGCATTAAAATTCATCGGAGAATCCACACAGGAGAGAAACCTTATAGCTGTACTCAATGTGGGAAGAGTTTTACTCAGTCAACCATCCTGATATCACACCAGAGAACACACACAGGAGAGAAATATATTTGTGGTCAATGTGGGAAGAGTTTTGGTCAATCTAGCTCTCTGACTTTACACCAGAGAACACACACAGTAGAGAAACCTTATATCTGTGGTCAATGTGGGAAGAGTTTTATTAGCTCTAGAGATCTGACAGTACACCAGAGAACACACACAGGAGAGAAACCTTATAGCTGTGGTCAATGTGGGAAGAGTTTTGCTGCATCTTTCTCTCTGACTCTACACCAGAGAACACACACAGGAGAGAAACCTTATAGCTGTGATCAATGTGGGAAGAGTTTTACTACATCTGGCTCTCTGACTCTACACCAGAGAATACACACAGGTGAGAAACCTTATAGCTGTGATCAATGTGGGAAGAGTTTTACTACATCTGGCCATCTGACTCAACACCAGAGAATACACACAGGAGAGAAACCTTATAGCAGTGGTCAATGTGGGAAGAGTTTTAGTCAATCTGGTTCTCTGACTCTACACCAGAGAATACACACAGGAGAGAAATCTTATAGGTGTGATCAATGTGGGAAGAGTTTTGGTCAATCTGGCCTTCTGGTATCACACCAGAGAACACACACAGGAGAGAAATCTTATATCTGTGGTCAATGTGGGAAGAGTTTTGCTGCATCTCGCAGTCTGACTCTACACCAGAGAACACACACAGGAGAGAAATCTTATAGCTGTGATCAATGTGGGAAGAGTTTTAGTCAATCTGGTTCTCTGACAGTGCACCAGAGAATACACACAGGAGAGAAACCTTATAGCTGTGATCAATGTGGGAAGAGTTTTACTACATCTAGATATCTGACTTTACACCAGAGAACACACACAGGATAGAAATCTTATAGCTGTGGTCAATGTGGGAAGAGTTTTACTACATCTAGCACTCTGACTCAACACCAGAGAACACACACAGGAGAGAAACTTTATAGCTGTGGTCAATGTGGGAAGAGTTTTACTACATCTAGATATCTGACTTTACACCAGAGAACACACACAGGAGAGAAACCTTATAGCTGTGGTCAATGTGGGAAGAGTTTTACTACATCTAGCACTCTGACTCAACACCAGAGAACACACACAGGAGAGAAACCTTATAGCTGTGGTCATTGTGGGAAGAGTTTTACTACATCTAGCACTCTGACTCAACACCAGAGAACACACACAGGAGAGAAACCTTATAGCTGTGATCAGTGTGACAAGAGATTCACAGATAAAAGACCTCTGATCAAACATCAGAAAATACATGAAGGAGTTGTTTCATGATATCAATGAAATGATGTCACAATGTAGAATGTTTAAACATTGTAGTAGGAGTATTTTAATGATGTCACAATGTAGAATGTTTTAACATTGTAGAAGGAGTATTTTAGTGATGTCACAATGTAGAATGTTTTAACATTGTAGTAGGAGTATTTTAATGATGTCACAATGTAGAACCTAAACGTTTGTCCCCTATTCTATTGATTTCAACATGATATGGATATTAGCCTCAGGGGGGAAATCCAGGCTCTGAAATGGAAGAGTTACTATTTATGAGATTTAACAAAAAGAGTTGTGTTACACTTACCATGTTGGTGACCCACTTGAATCAAAATGCATCACTTCAAAATGTAGCGAGCTGTTTTCTACAAGTTGTCCTCTAACCAGGGATGTACACATTATTCCCAGATTCCGTGTGGTTTTTGAGCTGTTCGTTTTAACAGGATGTGTAAACTCATCTTCCTCCTTTCGCACAATTGATTGCCAGCAGCATACCACCCTGCATCCCACTGCTGGCTTGCTTCTGAAGCTAAGCAGGGTTGGTCCTGGTCAGTCCCTGGATGGGAGACCAGATGCTGCTGGAAGTGGTGTTGGAGGGCCAGTAGGAGGCGCTCTTTCCTCTGGTCTAAACAATATCCAAATTCCCCAGGGCAGTGATTGGGGACAGTGCCCAGTGTAGGGTGCCGTCTTTCAGATGGGACGTTAAACGGGTGTCCTGACTCTGAGGTCATTAAAGATCCCATGGTGCTTATCGTAAGAGTAGGGGTGTTAACCCCTGGTGTCCTGGCTAAATTCCCAATCTGGCCCTCATACCATCATGGATATCTAATCATCCCCAGCTTACAATTGGCTCATTCATCCCCCTCCTCTCCCCTGTAACTATTCCCCAGGTTGTTGCTGTAAATGAGAATGTGTTCTCAGTCAACTTAACTGGTAAAACAACGGTAAAGAAGAAAAAAACTCCACATGATATCGATGAGTGATGACAAATAAGTGTTGTGTTCCTTTGTTTAGGGACCCCTAAATTTAAATGCATCACTCCAAAATGTAGCTGACTGTCTTCTGCAGGTTGTCCTCTAACCAGTGAGGTAAAATATATCTCCATTTCCATGTGTTTTTTGTTTTGTTGTGTTAGTTTGAAGAGCAGATTCAACCTGATTTCCCCCCAAATGGATATCAGTGATTTATTGCTACTTGTCAAAACAACAGCGTTTTTCGTGCTTGTGCAGTTTATAAGCTGCTTGTTTTAAATAATACAAGTAATATGATTATTGTGGCAGATGTTTGTGTATATAGCACATTTTATGTTTAGATTTGGACATGTTAAAATTGTGTTTTGACATTGGGGATATCCCACCTAGCAACATGTAATTGAAAAGCTGTTGAAAATAAGACTATGCAACCAAATATTTCATATTTACATTTCATGTAACATTTAGTAATAATTATTTATGTAACCAACTGACTATTATATTGACATTGTTACCCTGCTTTTATAATATCAGGGTTAATTCTCAGATGTGCCAACCCAAATGTACTAGAGCATGACATTGGGGACTGGGCCCTGATCCAACAACATGCCTATCTAGTGAACCCTGAAAAGAGAGAGAAGCTCTGCAGTGAGGTGGAAAGTTACTATGGATATTGCAGGAGTTTCCTCTTGAAATCAGACATGTCTGTGGTGAGGACAACTTGGTTGCTGATTGTCTCAAGGGTGGGCAGTTAAAAAGTTTTGTGTTTTGCGTTTAACCAGTCCGTTGCCATGGATCACAATTTATTATAACTGCATGTTTTTCCGTATTGGAGATGAGTTTTGTTTGGGCTCGTTCCAAGGAGACGAGAGTTCTAGAAGCTAGTGGGATTTAGGAAGACGAGAGTTCTAGAAGCTAGTGAGTTTTAGGAAGACTAGAGTTCTAGAAGCTAGTGAGTTTTAGGAAGACTAGAGTTCTAGAAGTGTATATATATTGTCTTGAATTGTTGACAGCCAGTGGACACCATGTTTATATTGGTGAAGCATTGTAGTTGATTATAATGTGAATTGGAAGTTTTTTTCTGTTGTTGGTAAGCATTCTCTTAAGGTGTTACAGTCTTTGGTTTTTCCATTTATGTTTTGAGGTTTGGAATTTAGCACGTCTAGCTCGTTAGCCCGTCTAGCTCGTTAGCCCGTCTAGCTCGTTAGCCCGTCTAGCTCGTTAGCCCGTCTAGCTCTTTAGCCCGTCTAGCTCGTTAGCCCGTCTAGCTCGTTAGCAGGTCTAGCTCGTTAGCCCGTCTAGCTCGTTAGCACGTAGGACGCACTGATTGGTGTCACCTCGTTAGTCAGTATGTGTTACACCTGTGCTGGCTTGTCCATCTCGTTAGTGGGAAGGTGTTTCACCTGAGCTGGTCCAGGTTCTATTTAAGAGTGTCTGGCCCAGTGCTCCAGTTGTCTTGATACATGTGGAGAGTCAACACCTTTAGTTGCTCCACCTTTTTGGTTTGCTTCCTGTCTTTAAGTTTGGTGTGGGTTTTTCTTCTGTTTGCCTCTTCTTGGGCAGATTTAGTGGGTCTCATGGTGGGTGTCTTTTATGTCCCAGTTGTTGTTACTAGTCAACTTTCAGTGGACACTGAGAGCAAAACTGCAAGATTATGTTATAATACTTTTATTGCATCAAATGGTGGTTTTATGCAACAGAATAGAGGGTTCTTAGAACTATTGTGTCTGTGTGTTCTACTGAGGATGGGCCTCTGGGAGAAAACACTGACAGGAGATTTACAATGTCTTTTGGGTGATAAAACCTAAAGAGACCGCATTCCAGAACATGAGTTAATGTTTCTGTTCTATATGGTACCAGGGAGAGATGACCTCAGGGCCAGACCCTGGTCTCTACACAAAGAGTAGTGTTTTTACAGCAGATACTGTCTGCTGAGAATTATAAGTATCTTTCATACAAATCTTAACCTTGTGACCCGTTCTATACATCTGTTGTTGGTCATGTAGGTTGAAAGGGGTGTATCTTGGCTGTAAAAGACCTTTGTACTTTTGTCTCATGGCTCTCAATGAATCATCTGGGGGTGATTCATCTCTCAATGAATCATCTGGGGGTGATTCATCTCTCAACGAATCATCTGGGGGTGATTCATCTCTCAACGAATCATCTGGGGGTGATTCATCTCTCAACGAATCATCTGGGGGTGATTCGTCGACCAGCCATCATTATCGTAGAGCACTCAATTGATTCACCCTATATTTGCGTGTTGTATTGACCTGCTCCCTTATTAATAAGTGAATAAAGATTTAGTTTAAGATTAACTCTGACTTGTGTGATAAGTTTGTCTCTCCTCATTTGATGTTAAAGAAATTAATCACCACATTTGGCGATGGGGATGTGAATCTTCTCTTGGTGACCGCTCCTGGTGACCTGGGTAAATGGTGGTCCAGGGATCCCTCTAACTTGGGATCACAGGGAGACCACACTTCAGGAACGGAGCAGATGGTCCCACCTTTGATCTGAGAGGCAGCGAGCCGAGTATAGCTAACCATGAGATAGAAATGTGAAAATATTCCTGCAGGTTAAAATATTGTTGGAAAAACAACTACTTGATTAGGTACGTTTGGGAATAGCATTGTGTGACTGAGTCTTAATCTGATGTTTGGATAGTAACAGATCTGTAGTTCCTCATATAGAAATATGCTTAATCAGATGACTGACATGTGGATACATTTTAGTCATTTAGCAGATGTTATTATCCAGAGTGACTTACAGTAGTGAATGCATACATTTCATACATTTTTTTTTTTTGTACCACCCCTCCGTGGGAATCGAACCCACAACCCTGGCGTTGCACACACCATGCTGGCGTTGCAAACACCATGCTCTACCAACTAACGTTATCTTGGGGTTCCGTTCCTTCACTGCCAACATAGAATATCACGGGGTGGTATTGAGAGGGGAATGATATTTTAGAAAGCAGAGGAAGGTCTATAGTTCCTGGGAGGCTTGATTTTGCCGTGGTCTCTGGGAGGTTAGAGAACCGTTGAGGATCCCATGGTCATTGTCCGGGAAACTAAAGTTTATTTTTGGTTCTGCTGGGAGGATGTTTGGAGAGATGCTTCGTTGCTATGGAGAGTCCCTGAAAAAGCAAATTGAATGGTTGTCGTGACTACCTGAGAATTTCTTATGTTTTATATGGATTCTGTGAATATATGAAAATATGATGAATTGTATGTGTGTATAATGATTACTAGAGATTTGATGAAGTAATACTGGGAATATAATTAGATACAATTTAAACAACCCATATGTAGACGAACGTAGGTTTTGAGTTGGTATCTTTAATTGATCATTTGATAAAGATGAGGTTTAAGCGTTATTAAACAGTCTACAAAGTCTGGCCAGTTGTCTCAGAAACTGATGGGAGTGTGTCCACTTTAGGGTAAGTTGCCCTAAGGATGAAACTATAAAACGTCCGGGTACCTTAATTGAAATAAAACTGCCCTTAAGGCGTAGGGTTCTTCCCAGTATGAGAGGAGTTGCTAGATTTGTTGAATAAACCTTTTTCCATAAAGTTAGAGTGAACCAAGGTGTCTGACTAGCTGTTGATGTTGAAGAAGCGTCCCGTAAAGGTTCCTGGAGTTTAGGGGTTCTTCAAATTGAACATTGAAACTGTGGGGGAACCCCTATAAGTTCCTCAAAGAACATTTTGGGGTTCATTTTTTTAACTCTCAGTCCGCCCTCCCTGCATTATAAAAAACATATTTTAATAACAACAATATTGACAATATTGATTTAAATAATTCATTGTTTATTTAGTGGCACCACAAAATGTGAATTAATATTTACAAAACACATTAAAACTTCTTAAGGACAGACGTTAGCGGAACGCCTCACCAATATCCAATGATAGAGCGTGGCGCGAAATACAAATACCTCAAAAATGCTATAACTTCAATTTCTCAAACATATGACTATTTTACACAATTTTAAAGACAAGACTCTCGTTAATCTAACCACACTGTCCGATTTCAAAAAGGCTTTACAGCGAAAGCAAAACATTAGATTATGTCAGGAGAGTACCCTGCCAAAAATAATCACACAGCCATTTTCAAAGCAAGCATATATGTCACAAAAACCAAAACCACAGCTAAATGCAGAGCACTAACCTTTGATGATCTTCATCAGATGACACTCCTAGGACATTATGTTATACAATACATGCATGTTTTGTTCAATCAAGTTCATATTTATATCAAAAAACAGCTTTTTACATTAGCATGTGATGTTCAGAACTAGCATACCCACCGCAAACTTCTGGTGAATTTACTAAATTACTCACAATAAACGTTCACTAAATACATAACAATTATTTTAAGAATTATAGATACAGAACAATTATTTTAAGAATTATAGATACAAAACTCCTTTATTTTATCGCGGTGTCACATTTTAAAATAGCTTTTCGGCGAAAGCACATTTTGCAATATTCTGAGAAGATAGCTCGGCCATCACAGGCTAGCTAATTTGACACCCACCAAGTTTGGTGCTCACTAAACTCAGATTTACTATTAGAAAAATTGGATTACCTTTGCTGTTCTTCGTCAGAATGCACTCCCAGGACTTCTACTTCAACAACAAATGCTGTTTTGGTTCCAAATAATCCATAGTTATATTGAAATAGCTCTGTTTTGTTTGTGCGTTCAGGTCACTATCCGAAGGGTTACGCGCGAGTGCATTTCGTGACAAAAAAATTCTAAATATTCTATTACCGTACTTCGAAGCATGTCAAACGCTGTTTAAAATCAATTTTTATGCTATTTTTCTCATAAAATAGCGATAATATTCCAACCGGGCGACGTTGTATTCATTCAAAGGCTGAAAGAAAAAAATTTAGAATTCTCATGAACCCGCATCTCCAGTGTCAATGTTCCCAGGCTGACCACTAACAAAATCTCCTGCTGTTCTTCGCCCAGAGACAGCAGACACTTCATTCCACTTTCTGGCGCCTTCTGAGAGCCAATGGAAGCCTTAGAAAATGTCACGTTACAGCACAGACGCTGTGTTTTCGATAGAGATGCAACAAAAGGAAAACAAATTGTCAGACAGGGCACTTCCTGTATGGAATCTTCTCAGGTTTTGGCCTGCCATATGAGTTCTGTTATACTCACAGACACCATTCAAACTGTTTTAGAAACTTTAGAGTGTTTTCTATCCATATCTACTAATTATATGCATATTCTAGTTTCTGGGCAGGAGTAGTAACCAGATTAAATCAGGTACGTTTTTTATCCGGCCGTGAAAATACTGCCCCCTACACCATAACAGGTTAAGAAATTGCAACATTTCTGCAGACATGTCAGACCATAATAAATAATACATTTACTTTGTATAGTGCTTTTCATGACATTTACAATATATAAATAATGATGATGTACAATAAAAACATTAAAAATGAATCACAGGGAAACTAACAATATTGTAGACTTGATGCTAAATACAGATTTTTCAGCTTTAGTGTGTATATCGAATCCACTTAGTTATGTTAGGAAGTTTTCCATCTTTATGACCGGCCCTGGTAACTTCACCCCAACTTCTCTGATCCCCAGAACACAGTAACTTAACAACATAAGTGTTTTACTGACATTTTTGGGAAATTTAACATAAAATAAAACATCCAGCCGTAGCAGAGCTCCAAGTCCCATGGGGACGTCCTCGAGGGCCTGGATGTTCTCCCCATCAAAGGCCAGCGGGATTTCACTCTCATGGTGAAATGGATTTCCACCGATGTGCAGTAAAGGAGTGAAGAGCGGTGAAAATCTGTGTCAACAAAAGTAAGAAAAGATTAATACACAAACAATTAACAAAGAACATAACAAATGTTCAGCTGTAGTTTTATATAAGCATGCACCCCTATGTTTATGAAGAAACAGATGATTGGTGCATAGGCATACCTTGTCACGGACATAAAGGCCACTCGGGTCCTCATTGAAGAGGTAGGGCAAGAGCAGAATCGCTGCTGTGGTCTCCAGTCCTAGTAAAGTAAAGCAATGATATTACTACACTTGCTCATTTTATTACAAAATACATTAGAGAAAGGGAAGGAATAAGAGCAGATCCCTCTTCTGTATTGTCCTTCAGGGACTGTCAAAATAGCAGGATGATGTCCTCACCCCTGCCTCGCCTCTCTACCTCTGATAGTCCTTGAATTATCTTTTTGTCTATATCCATTCCATGGACTTGATTCATTTCTGAGAAGATCATTTGCACACATTTGTATGCTAATAGATGTCAGTTTGTATTGACTGCTATGTAGGTTAAATGTACACTTCAAATGCAGCTGTCCTACAACATATCTGTACCTTCTTCTTGATCCCAATTGCATTGTGTCCATGTTTTGTCCTATAAGAATTTCAAAGGAAGAGAAAATGTGTCAAAGAATAGTCTTACAAGCATTAATGTATATATATATATATCTATATATATATACTTTGTAATTTGTAAGTCGCTCTGGATAAGATCGTCTGCTAAATTACGTAATTGTAAATGTACTACATCAATATTTAAAGATAAATGGCATCGACATACAATGTAATGTAAAATAGAAGAACATATTGGAGAAAGCACTAGCCAATACAGTACTGCCATACAGTAACAGTACTGCCATACAGGCCTAATATCACATTTCAAGATATCTTTGTACACAAATTGTTCAATATTTTATCAGGCTGACTTGAAAGATTATACACAACATTTTGCTGCGTGGCAATACTGTGTTTGGATTCTGAAGAGCATTTATACAAAAGAGGTAGTCTAGACACTGTATTAATAACATTATGCATTTGAATCCCATCTACAGCTACCATCTAAGATATTAATTTCCCTCCACAAGGGGGCGGACATGTAACGTTTCCAAAATGGGATAGTATTGTACATGTAACGTTTCCAAAATGGGATAGTATTGTACATGTAACGTTTCCAAAATGGGATAGTATTGTCCATGTAACGTTATGCCCCCTTGTGAGTTAATAGTATTGCATGCTGTAGCAGCCTATATAAACAGGAAGACCTCCATTGACGATTCAGTTTGTTGTAACATCTCGTCTGGACAGGTCACCGTCCTTAGTTAGTTAGTTAGTTAGTTAGTTAGTTAGTTAGTTAGTTAGTTAACGAAGCTAACGTTAGCTAGTTCATTATCACAAAAATGAGAACTGCTCCAGATTGGAAACTTACGTTAATGAGTGTAAAGCCATGTTGTCTTTATGGAAACGATATACAATATATGGGAAAGAATATAGTTGAGGAAATAATCCAAACCTAGTTGTGCCTAGTTAGGACATAACGTTAGCTAGCTAGCTAACGGTACTGTACTGTAGCTCATACAACGCCGACGGTCAAACCCGGCTTTCTAATATTTACGTTAATTAACTATAGTAACGTTATGGAAGATATTCACAGAAAACTATCATTGTCTTCGTTATTCATTATTAGTATGTTATTTTATTATAATACATTATTTCGAGACATATTCAGAGCCAAACATCAACACAACTTAACCTTTTTAACTGTTGTCGCATCCAAACTTGTCACCATCGTTTTCAGTTGTAATTCCTTAGTTCCCGGAAGAAGTCCAGCAACAACGGAGGTTCCTCGATGAACCCACCTTCTAACAAGTTCTTTGAAGAACCTTTTGGGGCTGTTTTTCATTGACCAAGAACCCTACGGTTCTTAGGGGATCTGAGAACAACTCCAGTTGAACCCTTCATTTTTAGAGTGTAGTCGGCTCTATTTACTCTCAGATTCAAACATGATGATTAGCATCAACGATCAAGTCAGCTGCTGCTGCTCCAATACAGTATGAGGTGAGGCGGTGAACTGATGTTGAACTGGGCAGTCAGCTGCTGCTGTTCCAATACAGTATGAGGTGAGACGGTGAACTGATGTTGAACTGGGCAGTCAGTCATTCATTCTGTACTACGAGTCTATCAAATCAAATTGAATTTGACCTTACAGTGAAATGCTTACTTACAAGCCCCTAACCAACAATGCAGTTTTAAAAAGCACAAATAAGAATACTAAATAAAAGGAACAAGTAATTAAAGAGCAGAAGTTAAATAACAATAGCTAGACTATATACAGGGGGTACCGGTACAGAGTCAATGTGTGGGGGCACCGGTTAGTAGGTAATATGTACATGTAGGTAGAGTTATTAAAGTGACTATGCATAGATGATAACAGAGAGTGTGGGGGGGGGGGGCCTTCCTCTGACACCGCCTGGTAAAGAGCTCCTGGATGGCAGGGAGCTTGGCCCCAGTGATGTACTGGGCTGTACGCACTACCCTCTGTAGTGCCTTGCGGTCGGAGGCAGAGCAGTTGCCATACCAGGCAGGGATGCAACCAGTCAGGATGCTCTCGATGGTGCAGCTGTAGAAGCTTTTGAGGATCTGAGGACCCATGCTAAATCTTTTCAGTCTCCTGAGGAGGAATAGGTTTTGTCGTGCCCTCTTCACGATTATCGTGGTGTGCTTGGACCATGATAGTTTGTTAGTGATGTGGACACCAGGGAACCTGAAGCTCTCAACCTGCTCCACTACAGCCCCGTCGATGAGAATGGGGGCGTGCTGTCTTCCTTTTCCTGTAGTCCACAATCATCTCCTTAGTCTTGATCACGTTGAGGGAGAGGTTGTTTTCCTTGCACCACACGGCCAGGTCTCTGACCTCCCTATAGGCTGTCTCATCGTTGTTGGTGATCAGGCCTACCACTGGTGTGGCATCGGCAAACTTAATAATGGTGTTGGAGTCGTGCCTGGCTGTGCAGTCATGAGTGAACAGGGAGTACAGGAGGGGGCTGAGCACGCACCCCTGAGGGGCCCCTGAGTTGAGGATCAGTGTGGCGGATGTGTTGTTACCTACCTTTAAAAAACATGAGCTGGCGCACACCCAGAAGAATAATTTGTGAGGAGGTCCTGACTAACGGCGAATAAACTATCAAAATAAAGTCGCACACTCCATGTATAAACTCCCAGCAATTGAATGGGTATTTACCAACGTTTCAGCATCACTGTGACTTCTTCAGGGTGATGTCATGAATACTTCAACCAGGTTCTGTAGACAAACAGTGCAATTAGTGCAACCAATGACAATAGAGAGGGGTGTGTCATAATGATTAAGTTAATTAAAATGAATTAGTGAAACTGTTAAATAGTATATGACATTAAATATTTTACTGTATTGTTATCATATAGAAACATCATGGAATATTGTACATCATATTAAATATATTACTGTATTGTTATCATATAGAAACATCATGGAATATTGTACATCATATTAAATATATTACTCTATTGTTATCATATAGAAACATCATGGAATATTGTACATCATATTAAATATATTACTCTATTGTTATCATATAGAAACATCATGGAATATTGTATATCATATTAAATATTTTACTGTATTGTTATCATATAGAAACATCATGGAATATTGTACATCATATTAAATATATTACTCTATTGTTATCATATAGAAACATCATGGAATATTGTACATCATATTAAATATATTACTCTATTGTTATCATATAGAAACATCATGGAATATTGTACATCATATTAAATATTTTACTCTATTGTTATCATATAGAAACATCATGGAATATTGTACATCATATTAGCATCAACATACATTATTGTTTCATTCAATTTCACATAATAAGGATATTTAATATTTTCAAGTTCAGAAGTCAGAACTCATCACCTGCTATGTAAAAGAGACAGAAGAATGCACAATGGTCAATGCTATCTGGGATCCTTGGGACATCCCTACCCTAAACCCTAACCTTAACCCCTACCTTAACCATTTTAAATGTCAACTTCAAAGGTCTAGGGACATTCAAGGATGTATCTCTACCTGAAAATACATGATCTAAGTGATTGATAGTTGGTATTCAGCAGTCATAAAGCCTTATTTACTTTAATGAACTACTAAAATAGTGATTTTGTCAGACAGCAGCTCTACACTTTATTGAGTGACTGATCCATTCATCCTTCCATCCCTCCTCAGCCTTCCTCTCCTCTGAAGACCCAGTGAGGGTGGAGCTCAGTCAGAGAGCTGTTGAGGGACTGGTTAGGAAGAACACTTCTACAGCCAGAGAGGTGAGAGGTCACACATGGTTTAGATGGTAGGCTTTGGCCTTCCCTGTAGCTCAGTTGGTAGAGCATGGTGTTTGCAACACCAGGGTTGTGGGTTCGATTCCCACGGGGGGCCAGCACAGAAAAAAAGAAAAAAAGAAACGTATGAAATGTATGTATTCACTACTGTAAGTCGCTCTGGATAAGAGCGTCTGCTAAATGACTCAAATGTAAATGTAATGCAAATGTAAATATTTATGTCCCCTTAGCGGTTCATCACGTCAGCTAAAGGGAATATGTTCCATCATCCATGTTTATTTACATTAGTGCAAATTGTCCACTGATATTGGTGTAATTTCTCACCCCTTTTGGCTGTATAAAAGTTAATTTCCCCTCAGACACACACATTTGTTCTTTGATATTATGAAGGTCATTTGTGTCAAATGTACTTTTCCCCACTCATTCACCCCATCTCTTTACATTGCTTATGCATATTCAGTGGCCTGACTGTGTCAAAGGCTCATCCTGGTAGATCTGAACCTAATGCAGCTTGGAGTGATCAGATGACAGATGTCACATTTTAGTGCCAGGTATAACTGAGGCCATAGATGCTCCATATCCATTACTTTGAGTGTTTTATATATTACTAAGTGTTAATTTCTGTGTTGCAGGGGCAGTCAATGTTTACCACTCCACCACACCTTCAGCAGGCTTCAAAAGTGGGATTGATACTGTTTTCATACTAAGAGGGACCAGGAGTCTGTTGATTGGTCAGTCATTGGGTTAATGTGTTGAAATCAAATCAAGCTTTATTTATACAGCACCTTTCAGACATGGATGCAACACAATGGTTTCACAGAAAAAAAACTAATTAAAAAAATGAAAATAAACAGAAATATTTAGTACACAACAAACAGAAGATTAACAACTGAAAGACTAATGAACATTCTAAGGAATTGCCATTGATTTAAATATTAATTGGATGCAATATCCAACCCAAAATATAAGCTTGTTTTTAGGAGGGGCTCTGAAAGACACTATGGGGGTGTCCACTGGAAGTTGACTAGTAACAACAACTGGGACCTAAAAGACACCCACCATGAGACCCACTAAATCTGCCCAAGAAGAGGCAAACAAAAGAAAAACCCACACCAAACTTAAAGACAGGAAGTAAACCAAAAAGGTGGAGCAACTAAAGGTGTTGACTCTCCACATGTATCAAGACAACTGGAGCACTGGGCCAGACACTCTTAAATAGAACCTGGACCAGCTCAGGTGAAACACCTTCCCACTAACGAGATGGACAAGCCAGCACAGGTGTAACACATACTGACTAACGAGGTGACACCAATCAGTGCGTCCTACGTGCTAACGAGCTAGACGTGCTGACGAGCTAGACGTGCTAACGCGCTAGACGTGCTAACGAGCTAGACGTGCTAACGAGCTAGACGGGCTAACGAGCTAGACGTGCTAACGAGCTAGACGTGCTAACGAGCTAAACGTGCTAACGAGCTAGACGTGCTAACGAGCTAGACGTGCTAACGAGCTAGACGGGCTAACGAGCTAGACGGGCTAACGAGCTAAACGGGCTAACGAGCTAGACGCGCTAACGAGCTAGACGGGCTAACGAGCTAAACGTGCTAACGAGCTAGACGCGCTAACGAGCTAGACGTGCTAACGAGCTAAAGTTCAACCTCAAAACATAAATGGAAAAACCAAAGCCTGTAACACCTTCCCCTTTAAGACAACAAATATATCCTATATTTTCGTTGGACAAGTTTGCTCACCACCAACAGAAAACAACTTCCATTTCACATTATAATCAACTACAATGCTTCACCTTCACCAATATAAACATGGTGTCTACTGGCTGTCAACAATTAAAAACAAGAAAAAAACACTTACTTTTAAATAATAATATACAATAGTATTTTTTCACCTTTTTCTTTCTATAGAATCCCCCACCTTGGTTCACTTACTATAGAATCCTAAAACTAACTAGCTTCTAGAACTCTCGTCTTCCTAAAACTCACTAGCTTCTAGAACTCTCCTCTTCCTAAAACTCACTAGCTTCTAGAACTCTCGTCTTCCTAAAACTCACTAGCTTCTAGAACTCTCGTCTTCCTAAAACTCACTAGCTTCTAGAACTCTCGTCTTCCTAAAACTCACTAGCTTCTAGAACTCTCGTCTTCCTAAAACTCACTAGCTTCTAGAACTCTCGTCTTCCTAAAACTCACTAGCTTCTAGAACTCTCCTCTTCCTAAAACTCACTAGCTTCTAGAACTCTCGTCTTCCTAAATCCCACTAGCTTCTAGAACTCTCGTCTCCTTGGAACGAGCCCAAACAAAACTCATCTCCAATACGGAAAAACGTGCAGTCATAATAAATTGTGATCCATGGCAACGCACTGGCTAAACACAAAACACAAATCTTTTTAACTGCCCACCTTGAGACAATCAGCAACCAAGTTGTCCTGACCACAGACATGTCTGATTTCAAGAGGAAACTCCTGCAATATCCGTAGTAACTTTCCACCTCACTGCGGAGCTTCTCTCTCTTTTCAGGGTTCACTAGATAGGCATGTTGTTGGAACGGGGCCCAGTCCCCAATGTCATGCTCTAGTACATTTGGTTTGGCACATCTGAGAATGAACCCTGATATTTTAAAAGCAGGGCAACAATGTCAATATAATTGTACCAAAAATTGTCAGTTGGTTGCATGAATAAATATCATCAATAAATCGATTACTAAATCTGATCATGAAATGTAAATATGAAATATTTGGTTGCATAGTCATATTTTCAACGTCTTTTCAATGACATGTTGCTAGATGGGATATCCCCAATGTCAAAACACAGTTTTAAAGTGTCCAAATCAATAACCAATAAGCAGAAACAGTTTGTGATAAATTGAAAACGTAAACATAACATGTGCTATATACACAAACATCTGCCACAATAATCATATTACTTGTAATTTTTAAAACAAGCACCTTATAAACTGCACCAGAAACGCTGTAGTTTTGACAAGTAGCAATAAATCACTGATATCGATTAGGGGGGAAATCAGGTTGTACGTGTTGTTGAAACTAACACAACTAAAATAAACACATGGAAATGGGAGATATATTTTACCTCACTGGTTAGAGGACAACCTGCAGAAGAAAGTCAGCTACATTTTGGAGTGATGCATTTAAATGTAGGGGTCGCTAAACAAAGGAACTTATTTGTCATCACTCATCGATATCATGTTGAAATCAATTATGCAAGAGGAGGGACATGAGGTTGCACATCCTGTTAAAACGAACAGCTCAAAAACCACATGGAATCTGGGAATAATGTGTACATCCCTGGTTAGAGGACAATTTGTAGAAAACAGATCGCTACATTTTGAAGTGTTGCATTGTGATTCCTGTGCGTCACCAACGTGGTAAGTGTAACAGAATTCCTTTTGTGTTAGTCACTTTTTATTAAATCTCATAAATAGTAACTCTTCCAATTCAGAGCCTGGATTTCCCCCCTGAAGCTAATATCCATATCATGTTGAAATCAATAGAACAGGGGACAAACGTTTAGGGTTCTACATTGTGACATAATTAAAATATTCCTACTACAATGTTAAAACATTCTACATTGTGACATTATTTCATTGATATCATGAAACAACTCCATGTATTTTCTGATGTTTGATCAGAGGCCTTTTATCAGAGTATCTCTTGTCACATTAACCACAGCCAAAATATTTCTCTCCTGTGTGTGTTCTCTTGTGTTGAGTCAGATGTGCAGATCGACCAAAACTCTTCCCACATTTACCACAGCTATAAGGTTTCTCTCCTGTGTGTGTTCTCTGGTGCACTGTCAGATCTCCAGATTGACCAAAACTCTTCCCACATTTACCACAGCTATAAGGTTTCTCTCCTGTGTGTGTTCTCTGGTGTACTATCAGATGATCAGATGTAATAAAACTCTTCCCACATTGATCACAGATAAAAGGTTTCTCTCCAGTGTGTGTTCTCTGGTGTGATATCAGGCTGCTTGACTGAGTAAAACTCTTCCCACATTGATCACAGCTATAGGGTTTCTCTCCTGTGTGGATTCTCTGATTCATTTTAATGCCTGATGAGGTGCATCTGTTCCCACAGTCAAAGGAGCAGTGAGTTCTCTTCCCTGGGGATGTCTGCAGGTGTTTATTGAGGTGTTCTAATGTGGAGAGACTCTTCTCTGCCTCTTCAGCATCATGACGTTGTTGAGGCTCCCCAGAGGATCCACGATAGTTAAGTATCTCTCCTGTGTGAACAACAAAGTCAGACAGATGATTAAAGGCCCACAACAGCGGAAATCCACTGTAAAAGGTGATGCCAACAGCGTAGCCATGATGTTGTACAACAATTGTCGTCTGTAATGAATGTAATGATTATTTGACAATTGTCTTAACTTCTCTAGGGTAGGGGACAGTATTTTGACGTCCGGATGAAAGGCGTGCCCGTAGTAAAATGCCTGCTACTCAGGCTCAGAAGATAGGATATGCATATTATTAGTAGATTTGGATAGAAAACACTGAAGTTTCTAAAACGTTTTGAATGATGTCTGTGAGTATAACAGAACTCATATCGCAGGCAAAAAACCAGAGAAGAATCCAACCAGGAAGTGTGGAATTCTGAGATCTGTAGTTTTTCAACTCATTGCCTATCAAACATAGTGACTTAGGGTTCATTTTGCACTTCCTAAGGCTTTATGATATTTGTATTTGTCAAAAGGGCAGTTGAGCATCATGTCACCAGAATAAGACCCTCGATATTTATTGGAAAGGAGCACCAAGCTCATCACCGTGCACTTTCAACACTGTGAAATTCATCATAATATACTTAATCTGTTGCCTAAGAAACTGCATGGTTTCCTGAGTAGTAGTGGGAGGGCCACACTCAATATCATCGCGTGACAAGTTTACTTCGATATGATGGAAATGACATAAAGATTTGAGCATAAAGGCGTTTCCACCGCCATTTCTCGCATAATTAATTTTACAGACAAAAATATCCCACCATGTCGAACGAACAAATTAAAAACTGTTGATAAAAACGTGGTTAATGTAGTTAATTACGACATTTCTGCGCTGAACTAGGTTGAATATTTGGTTAATGAAAACTACAACTCCCTTCAGCCCAGTGTCCCACATAGTTCTTGACTTGATTTCTCTCGTGAATGATTTGATTTCTCTCTGGAGAAACGGCGCGTTGGGATCACAGAAATAACGAACTAAATGGAATTCAAGTCATTGAACCCACATCGGTCAATTAGTTGTTGAATAACCGGAGAAAAAAATACGACATTTCGGTTAATCGCTCAGCACTTGCCCTCTCTCCAGTGCTTAATTTTAGCCGGATCCTACTGGAACAGGATCTGGCACCTCTCCGTCTTGGAACAGTTTCGTTTTGTCCGGATCCGGTACCTCTTCTGGCATGAAAAATAATTTTCACTTTTTGCAATGTAAAGATTCTAATAAACGTGATCAAAGTTCTTTGGAGTTGCCTCTTCTTTAATCCCCCCCCATCTCTCACTACAATGAGATTCACTTTCTATTATCTCTCTCCCCCGCTCTCTACTCCGATAGACATGAGCCTGCAACTCTCATCTCTCCAGCATTGCAATTCATAATGTCCTTATAGAGCCGCGCAAAGGGTTGAAATACATTTGACAAAGTTATGGTTACTGCTGTCTGTTGAGAAATAAATTAAATAGGCCTAGGCTATTGATGGATTCAATGTCGTTTTCATTGATCTCAGATTCTCAGTTTGTCCGTGTCTAAATTGCCTGTCATTTCGATCATTTTGTGCTTTCAAGACAACTTGGAACTCGAAAAAAAATAAGCCGAATCATGATGTCAGTGATCGTCAGGTCGGAAAGTCGGAGCTCTAGAAGAGGCCAGAGTTCCCCAGGCTCATGTAATTCATAACAAATTATCGGAGTAGAGAGATAATAGAAAGTCGGAGCTCTAGAAGAGGCCAGAGTTCCCCATGTGGAATTTCAAATTGGATGACCATCAAAAAAAAAAAATCCAGTCTGAGCTCGTTATTTTCCCAATTTCGCAGTTGTCTTGAACGCACGGAAGTCTGAAGTCGTAGATTGCCCAACTCCGAGTTCCCAGTTGTTTTGAACGCAGCATTAAAAAAGATCGTGCCAAAATCTCCAATCGTAAAATGACGTAGAATTGCATTAAATGCGTTTATAAAAAGGCCAAACATTTTCTGGACACTAGGCCACAAACCTTTTTTCCCCATGTGGGCAACTTCTGTAAATGCCTCTACTTACTGCTCTATGCCACTACGCAAATGTGATGATATGCATGCAATGCAGGTCACCCCCCTCTCGTGCTCACTTGTTCCGGCAACTCCTGATTTACAAATTAGGCACTGTCTAGCTCTTTTTTTCTCCCTCAGTCAGTCTTTTTCCAGTAACTCCACAGTCAACAACTCCACAGTCAACAACGTCTAGCCTAGGGGTGTCAAATTCGATTCACAAGTGTCTGCGGGTTTTTGGTTTTTCCTTTCAATAAAGACCTAGACAACCAGGTGAGGGGAGTTCCTAACTAATTAGTGACCTTAATTAATCTATCAAGTACAAGGGTGGAGGGATAACCTGCAGACTCTTGGCCCTCTGTGGAATGAGTTTGACACGTGACTAACCCTTACCTAGCTCTCTCTCTCTCTCTCTCTCTGTGGCTTGTATTCTTTCCCCTGGCTTCCTTGTTTGGGCACTCTCTCCCTCCCCTACTCGCTCTCTCCTCTTCCCCCTTTCTCTCCTTTCTCCCCCTCTCTACTCTGTTCCTCTCTCATTCTTCCACCCCTGGCAGTGCACTCTTAATCCCCCCGCCAGAGTCCATGCCCTTGTAGAGCAGAGAGCATACGCTGGCGACCGTCAGCCCAGCTCCAGTTGATGAGGTAGCAGCATATCGCTTAGGGGCCCTGGCATGGGTCACATCCTGCCACGGCCCTGCCGCAGCCTTCAGGGAGGCACCATCCTAGTCAACTCCCCCCTCCACTATCACTGCACTTCATGTGTAAGCACTGAGCATTCATGGCTGCTTCACCCAATCATAATAACTTATCACAATAAAATAACAACAGCTTGCAGTCAACGGTAGATCCACCTAGCCAGGTAAACACTTCTTTAATCACTAGATTGTAATACTGGGGTGGTGAACTATTAATGACTTACCACATAATTGTTAACAATATATAAATGAACGTCATATAAATGCACACACTCAATCTCATAGCAATATAACAAGGTCATTCTTCTTTCCGATTTGGATAATCTGGCAACGTCAAAGCATTCCCCCTAGCATGTCCATGTTTGTCTTGTCTTATAATGCATTTGTGTGGTATGGAGCCCACATACCTTCAAATCCAGAAGGCTAAATTAAAATGGCGTGCTGACTGTTAATGGAGTGGGACAAACATATGACTTCACTGTCTGTTGTGGCTTCAAGCTCATGTAATGAATAATACAACAGTCTCCACCTGTATCAGTGCAGTCAATGGGCCTGACAGTTGCTATTTATATGTATATTTTCAGCACAGTGTCTTCCCTCCACGATCACACTCAGTCAACTTGTCCTTGAATTACACAGACAAGATAGCAAAACAATACCCAGAGAAAAGACAGTTTATTATCCTCTTTTAAAAGCTAATCAGCATGTAGTGACATAGCCTGATGCAAAATAGAAATTCCAGGAGAAAAACTCTCCATGTAACTAAATTATGCTCTGAATGAAAGTAAGCTCACCCATGCGGTTAATTTGACTAATTTTCTGAAATGACTTTTGTTTCTCATGAGGCGATGTAGCTAGCTAATGAGTTTGTCGGTCCACTCCAGCTGAATAATATGTATAGAGATCCTATTAAATAACTATTCTAGTATTCTAATTCATAATTCTATGGTCATATGACCCACAATGAGAGACAACTGGGGAATGCAGCTGATCGGTAGATTACTACGCTGACATCACAATGTCAGACCTGGGAAGCACTGCTCCCATTGCCTTCCCATGCCCTCCGCCCATTTTCTCGGTCAGTCACAGCACCCCACCCACCCTTTTCCCCACCCCCTCCCACTTAATGACCCCATACCTCATTATGATCTGCAAAGTCCCTTGGTGTCCTCTCACCATATTTATTTTTAATTGAACCTTTATTTAACTAGGTAAGTCAGTTGAGAGCAAATTCTTATTTACAATGACGGCCTACCAAAAGGCAAAAGGCCTCCTGCAGAGACGTGGGCCTGGGATTATAAATAAAAACTAAAAACAATATAAATATAGGACAAAACACACATCAAAACAAGAGAGACAACACAACATATGGTCCCCCACAGCACACCCTATCTCTTTAAAGGTACGGCACTCTGGTAAGAATGTACTGTATTTTCAACCACATGGCTGTCAGGTAGAGTCATAGCATCTGTACTGAGAGTGGTGTTATTGATATTTTTGCTACGAGTGCTTTACTATGTAGATTCTCCTCTTGTCATTTGTGAATTATTCCATCCTGTCTCAGAAGCACTCTGATGTAGCCAATGGTAATGTGCAGTTTGAACCATAACAACGTTTTAGTAAAGGGATGAGGGATGGCACTGGAGAAATGAAACCACTTTCAAAATTATAGACAGAGTTATGAATGCAAGGACTGACCTTCCACGGTATCAAAGTTATAGTTTTAACCATGTTTTGAGGCTATACAGTGTTTGTTTACATTCACATTGTTTCCAAACAATGGAGTTAAACAAGATTATATTTTGCATTCTGATGGGGTACAACAGTTAAACTAAGGTCATAAATAGATGTATTGAAAAGTTGTTGACAAGCAGCCAGCAGCCAGTCCTCCAGACTGCTGCCTGAGCACCTTTGTCTGCTCACACAAGCTGTGCTCTGCTTTGATACCAACACAGAAATATATAGAAAGTCACTGATTTAATATTTCATATTTGTAACGAACATCTAACAACAGATGTCTGTTTGTATGTGGTCTGACAGAGGTTTGAGGACAGTGAAGGTCAAATGCGTAAGCATCATAAATGATTGCACTCTGAAGCAACAAATCTATAAATTAAACTGTTGACAGGATTATATCTTTGCCCCTTGGTGGAGTCAATCAAACTAAAAGACGTCAAGAAAAGTCAAGAAAGTCCACAGCCCACTTGCCTGACTCCTGCTATTCAGAAGAGTACAATTTTTTATTAAGGGTCTGGAAAAATACACAACACTATTTACATAGATAGAGAGGCTCCTCAATGGGAGCAGCACTTGTGAATACAATTAATTCAACTGAAATACAATGAACTCTTATGACTCAGAGCAATGGATTTGAAATATTCTTTCAAAATAAAATATCAAAGAAATGAATGACGTCCAGAGTTACAAAATTCCTGTAGTTGTCATTCAAGACTATGTGATAACTTGTTGATCTCAGGAGGTTTTGAATGTTATATGATCACATATGACTCAGGCATTTGAGTCACCTGGTTCAAAGGGACAGTTCACCATCCTCTGATTGGCAATCAGTGTGTGGTGTAAACCTTTGTTGATTCCGTATTGAATAGCAGTGATTGAATCAACGTGAATAGCTTGAAACATTCATGACCTTTGTATAGACAGACATAGCTATCCTGATTTGTGCTGCAGCGAAAATAGAGAGGATGCATAGTACAGTAATGCATAGTACAGCAACGTGAAAGTGCAATGGTCTCCTGAGGGATCTCCTCCCAGACCTGGACTAAAGCATCAGCCAACTCCTGGACAGTCTGTGGTGCAACGTGGCGTTGGTGGATGGAGCGAGACATGATGTCCCAGAGGTGCTCAATTGGATTCAGGTCTGGGGAACGGGCGGGCCAGTCCATAGCATCAATGCCTTCTTCTTGCAGGAACTGCTGACACACTCCAGCCACATGAGGTCTAGCATTGTCTTGCATTAGGAGGAACCCAGGGCCAACCGCACCAGCATATGGTCTCACAAGGGGTCTGAGGATCTCATCTCGGTACCTAATGGCAGTCAGGCTACCTCTCAATTTAGAACACACATTTAGAACCCTCGTTTAGAACGCTCCTTTAGAACCCTCGTTTAGAACGCTCATTTAGAACGCTCGTTTAGAACGCTCATTTAGAACCCTCGTTTAGAACGTTCCTTTAGAACGCTCATTTAGAACGCTCCTTTAGAACCCTCATTTAGAACCCTCATTTAGAACCCTCATTTAGAACCCTCATTTACAACAACAATCAGCATTTGAGCTGGACACACTTTTTTCAGAAACTATTTACACAAAAAACACACACAGTCCTTACAAAGTTTATCTCCAGAATGTGAGCAGTTTATTTTTTGAAGGAAATGGTTCATATATTCACAGAAGTATATATATTTAATCACTGAACAGTAGCAGACCTAACTTCATCTGTTCCTGACTCTGGATAGTGGATTAAAAAGACCACCTGTTGTTACATCAACACCAGACATCATGATTCATGGAAATGGACATTGTATTTTATCAAATATGAAAACCTTAAATCTCTTCAAATTCAAATCAGTCAGAAAATAAGGATTGTACATAAAACAGAGCAGAATAAATCATCACATCTGGGGACCATCACCACCAGCATGACTAGTATCTATGTGGACCCTACTACAGTTTAACCAGCTCAGCTATAGACTACACCAGCATGACTAGTATCTATGTGGACCCTACTACAGTTTAACCAGCTCAGCTATAGACTACACCAGCATGACTAGTATCTATGTGGACCCTACTACAGTTTAACCAGCTCAGCTATAGACTACACCAGCATGACTAGTATCTATGTGGACCCTACTACAGTTTAACCAGCTCAGCTATAGACTACACCAGCATGACTAGTATCTATGTGGACCCTACTACAGTTTAACCAGCTCAGCTATAGACTACACCAGCATGACTAGTATCTATGTGGACCCTACTACAGTTTAACCAGCTCAGCTATAGACTACACCAGCATGACTAGTATCTATGTGGACCCTACTACAGTTTAACCAGCTCAGCTATAGACTACACCAGCATGACTAGTATCTATGTGGACCCTACTACAGTTTAACCAGCTCAGCTATAGACTACACCAGCATGACTAGTATCTATGTGGACCCTACTACAGTTTAACCAGCTCAGCTATAGACTACACCAGCATGACTAGTATCTATGTGGACCCTACTACAGTTTAACCAGCTCAGCTATAGACTACACCAGCATGACTAGTATCTATGTGGACCCTACTACAGTTTAACCAGCTCAGCTATAGACTACACCAGCATGACTAGTATCTATGTGGACCCTACTACAATTTAACCAGCTCAGCTATAGACTACACCAGCATGACTAGTATCTATGTGGACCCTACTACAGTTTAACCAGCTCAGCTATAGACTACACCAGCATGACTAGTATCTATGTGGACCCTACTACAGTTTAACCAGCTCAGCTATAGACTACACCAGCATGACTAGTATCTATGTGGACCCTACTACAGTTTAACCAGCTCAGCTATAGACTACACCAGCATGACTAGTATCTATGTGGACCCTACTACAGTTTAACCAGCTCAGCTATAGACTACACCAGCATGACTAGTATCTATGTGGACCCTACTACAGTTTAACCAGCTCAGCTATAGACTACACCAGCATGACTAGTATCTATGTGGACCCTACTACAGTTTAACCAGCTCAGCTATAGACTACACCAGCATGACTAGTATCTATGTGGACCCTACTACAGTTTAACCAGCTCAGCTATAGACTACACCAGCATGACTAGTATCTATGTGGACCCTACTACAGTTTAACCAGCTCAGCTATAGACTACACCAGCATGACTAGTATCTATGTGGACCCTACTACAGTTTAACCAGCTCAGCTATAGACTACACCAGCATGACTAGTATCTATGTGGACCCTACTACAGTTTAACCAGCTCAGCTATAGACTACACCAGCATGACTAGTATCTATGTGGACCCTACTACAGTTTAACCAGCTCAGCAGTACCAGAGAGCATAAACCCAGGATAGAGGGGCTGAGTGAATGTGGTCTGGACTCTGTGGAGGAGGGTCATTGTGTCAGAGACACTGTAGAAGGACAAAGTACCTGCCTTGTGATCCAGGTACACTCCTACTCTGGAGGACTGAGGGCCTGATACTTTAGTCTCAACATTATTGTGTCTGAAATAATAACCACCTCTATAGCACTGTAAACTCCAGGACTTGTTATTGAATCCAAATCTATTATCTCTCCCTGTTCTGCTGATGTCTTTATATGAGACTGCTGTAATAACCCACTCCCCAGTCCACTTCACCTCCCAGTAACAGCGTCCAGACAGACCCTCTCTACACAGAACCTGGTACCAGGTGGTGAATCTGTCTGGATGGTCAGGATATGGTTGGACTTGGTCTGTACAGGTCACCTTTCTGTTCCCTTCAGACAGAGAGAGGAGTGTGTATGCTGTGTTTGGGTCCAGTGTGAGCTGGCAGGAATCTGGGAGAAGAGCAGAGACCAATGAGGGGAGTCAGAACAATAAGTTAAGTCAGATACTGTATCTACCCTGTCTTTGATTAGAGCACAGCAGAGATCAAATCAGAGAAATATGAGGAGTCAGATAGATACCCAGTCTTTGATTAGATCTACTATTGCTATATATTTCTAGAGGGATTGTTAGGAGTGGCAGTAAAAAGAGACTGTTAGTTACTTCACAATAAAGAGACTCACATTGTAACAACTGTTCTCTGGTCTTGGGCTCTGGAGGCAGAACAACCTCCACTATATTCACTACAGACACACAAACACATTGACAGAGAGAGGGAATGTTATCATCATACCATATTCCACATGTATATGACTAGTAGGGAACTTTCAATGGTCTAAAGTTGATGTTCTGATTGTTTTCAACACACCTGTAGTGGAGATCTTGGTCCATTCTCCTTTAAGGAAGTCTTCTAGTTTCTCTCTCAGTTCAGACACAGTCTTACTCACATCTCCAAAGTACTGAAGAGGACGGACAACGATGCTGGGTAAGTCTGAAGATACACTGATACTGGAGAGAGACTGATAACTCTGGAGAGAGAGAGGGACAGAGACAGAGAGAGAGAGAGACAGAGAGAGAGAGAGAGAGAGAGAGACAGAGAGAGACAGAGACAGAGAGAGACAGAGAGAGAGAGAGACAGAGAGAGAGAGAGAGAGAGAGAGAGAGAGAGGGGGACACAGAGAGAGACAGAGACAGACAGAGAGAGAGACAGAGACAGACAGAGAGAGAGACAGAGGAACAGAGGGACAGAGAGAGAGAGGAGGGACAGAGAGAGAGAGACAGAGAGAGAGACAGAGAGAGAGAGAGAGAGAGAGAGAGAGAGAGAGAGAGAGAGAGAGAGAGAGAGAGAGAGAGAGAGAGAGAGAGACAGACAGACAGAGAGAGAGGGACACAGAGAGAGGGACAGGGGGACACAGACAGAGGGACAGGAGGACACAGACAGAGGGACAGGAGGACACATAGGGACACAGAGAGAGAGGGACACAGAGGGACACAGAGGGACAGAGAGGGACAAAGAGAGAGAGGGACACAGAGAGAGGGACACAGAGAGAGGGACACAGAGACAGAGAGAGAGAAAGAGAGGGACAGAGAAAGAGAGAGGGACAGAGAAAGAGAGAGACAGATAGAGACAGAGAGAGAGAGAGAGAGATAGAGAGAGAGAGAGATACAGAGAGAGAGAGACAGAGAGAGAGAGACAGATAGAGAGAGACAGAGAGAGAGAGAGACAGAGAGAGAGAGACAGATAGAGAGACAGAGAGAGAGAGAGAGAGAGATACAGAGAGAGAGACAGAGAGAGAGAGACAGAGAGAGACAGAGAGAGAGAGGGACAGAGAAATACAGAGAGAGACAGAAATACAGAGAGAGAGGGAGAGAGATGGACAGAGGGAGAGAGAGAGAGGGACAGAGGGACACAGAAAGAGGGACACCGAGACCCAGAGAGAGGGGGACACGAACAGAGAGACAGAGAGAGAGACACGGAGAGAGAGAGAGAGACAGAGGAACAGAGAGAGAGACAGAGGAACAGAGAGAGAGACACCGAGAGAGACAGAGAGACAGAGAGAGACACAGAGGGACACAGAGAGAGGGACACAGAGGGAGGGGGGGACAGAGACAGAGGGACAGGGGGACACAGACAGAGGGACAGGGGGACACAGGCAGAGGGACACAGAGAGAGAGGGACACAGATAAAGTGGGACACAGAGAGAGGGACACAGAGAGACACAGAGAGAGAGGGACACAGAGAGAGGGACAGAGGGAAAGAGAGATAGAGGGACAGAGGGAAAGAGAGATAGAGGGACAGAGGGAAAGAGAGATAGAGGGACAGAGAGAGGGAGGGGGACAGAGAGAGAGAGAGGAGAGAGAGAGAGAGAGAGAGAGAGAGAGAGAGAGAGAGACAGAGAGGGACAGAGAGAGAGAGAGAGGGACAGAGAGAGAGAGGGACAGAGAGAGAGAGAGAGGGACAGAGAGAGAGAGAGAGAGAGGGACAGAGAGAGAGAGAGAGAGGGACAGAGAGAGAGAGAGAGAGGGACAGAGAGAGAGAGAGAGAGGGACAGAGAGAGAGAGAGGGACAGAGAGAGAGAGAGAGAGAGACAGAGAGAGAGAGAGACAGAGAGAGAGAGAGAGACAGAGAGAGAGAGGGACAGAGAGAGAGAGAGAGAGAGAGAGAGAGAGAGAGAGAGAGAGAGAGAGAGAGAGAGAGAGAGGGGAACAGACAGGACAACATAAGATGAATAGTTTCACATGAAGTTCATTTCACATCACATGTAACAAGACAGTTTAGTTACCTGGAGGAAATGGATGTGATCCTCTGTGTGTGAGAGCTGCTCCAGCTCAGTGCTTCTCTTCCTCAGCTCAGCTATCTCCTGCTTCAGTTGCTCCAGGACTCCTTCAGCTTCACTCACTTGATCCTTCTCTTGGGCTCTGATCAGCTCCTTCACCTCAGAGCTCCTTCTCTCAATGGAGCGGATCAGCTCAGTAAAGATCTGATCACTGTCCTCCACTGCTGCCTGTGCAGAGCGCACTTGAGAGAGAGAGAGAGAGAGAGGGACAGAGAGAGAGAGAGACAGAGAGAGAGAGACAGAGACAGAGACAGAGAGAGAGAGAGAGAGAGAGAGAGAGAGAGAGAGATAGCAGTTAGTTAATAGTATCTCTACTTGCAAATTCATCTTCTGCACATCTATCACTCCAGTGTTTAATTGCTAAATTGTAATTATTTCGCCACCACGGCCTATTTATTAACTTACCTCCTTTATCTTACCTCATTTGCACAACTGTATATAGACTTTTCTATTGTGTTATTGACTGTACGTTTGTTTATTCCATGTGTAACTGTGTTGTTGTTTGTGTCACACTGCTTTGCTTTATCTTGGCCAGGTCGCAGTTGTAAATGAGAACTTGTTCTCAACTGGCCTACCTGGTTAAATAAAGGACTTGTTCTCATCTAGCCTACCTGGTTAAATAAAGGACTTGTTCTCAACTGGCCTACCTGGTTAAATAAAGGACTTGTTCTCAACTAACCTACCTGGTTAAATAAAGGACTTGTTCTCAACTAGCCCACCTGGTTAAATAAAGGACTTGTTCTCAACTGGCCCACCTGGTTAAATAAAGGACTTGTTCTCAACTGGCCCACCTGGTTAAATAAAGGACTTGTTCTCAACTGGCCCACCTGGTTAAATAAAGGTGGAATAAAATAAACAGTAATGGCATTACCCCGGCAACACAGAGAAAACATGATGAACAGTCTGTCATTGTAGAAAACGGACAACCCCTCCTCAACTCCCAGGTCAACCCGAGCCAATCAGCTATTGGTGTCCAGGGCTCCATGTAATACCCTCCACTGGATGACCCCTGACCTTTCCAGCACTGGGAGCTTATAGAGCACCCTCCACCTATACCCTGCCATGCTCTCAGCCCCCACAACCCCCTGCCTCTGATGCCCCTTCCCTCCCGCTAAGCCCACCTCCGTACGGTACAGTAGCCTCTGTGCTGCTTTGAGTCAGAACGCTGCCACCCTGCTCTCCAGGTCCACCAAACCCAGTGATCAGTGGTTCCTCCCAGACCCACGGCCCAGGCACCACTCCCCCCCTCCTCCTCTCGTGTGGGTCTCAGCAGCTGCCAGGCCCTCAGTACTGCAGCATAGAAATCAGAGACCCCTGTTGTATTGAGTCTCTCAGAGACGACCTCAGAGTTGACAAGGTAAAAATCTGTTGTTCTGCCGCTGAACAAGGCAGTTAACCCACTGGTCCCCAGGAGGCCGTCATTGTAAATAGAATTTGTTCTTAACTGACCTGCCTAGTTAAATAAAGGTTTCATTAAAAAGTCTGGCAATAACTTAACTTTTCATTATTTAGACAGACTCCTCTAAATAATAAATATAATAAAATAACAAAAAAAACAGTTAAATGCTAAGTACTATACATAGGTTTTATTAAAAAAATAACAATAGAACCTATTTAGTACTATAATGGTATTTCCTAACATAATATTATTACTATAATAGTTTCTAAAGGGGTTCTAGGCTACCCTACCCTAGAATTAGGGTTCAGGATAAAACAGGTTATACGTAGGGTTAGAGTTTCTGTACAGCACTTTGTGACATCTGCTGATGTAAAAAGGTCTTTATAAAGACATTAGATTGATTGTTAGGTTCAGGGTATTTAAAGAGATAAACTGTATGGGTTTATATCTCTCTTGCTCCTCCCTGTGGTCTTCTGTGGGAACTACATACCTCATTCACCACACTTGATAGGCTCATAATCTGAGGTAGCAACTGAGTCAGAGCTACAAATCAATGATCTCCACCTATCCATTAGGTTTACAACTCAGTGAACCTGCGCAGCATTCTCTCTATTTGATGTCTACGAACCAACAGATTTCAACACATATCAAATTACCAGTTACCATTATTAGTAGCTGTAACCCTAGTTAATAATAAGTTACCTGAGGTAAACCTACAAGGATAATTAATAATAAGTTACCTGAGGTAAACCTACAAGGTTAGTTAATAATAAGTTACCTGAGGTAAACCTACAAGGATAGTTAATAATCAGTTACCTGAGGTAAACCTACAAGGTTAACGCGGGGCTGGAAGAGAATTACTTCAAAACCACAGCAAACAGCTGGGACATATAGTAATATTATATATATATAATATATCACTGGGCTCCTCTGTGCTAACAAACCCTGTGTACCACCCCTCCCCTGTTTAACCTTGAATTTCGTTCAGAAAAACACTTCCACATTTAGCAAAACGAACCAACTCTTTACGGATCTGTTCGGTGGTAATAAACGGAGGCAGATTAGACACCACTACTCTTGTCGAAATCAGCACCAACACAACCCCTCACATAAATCATACTGGTAACTAGCCGGGTAACAAGACTCACCTTTTACATTACCACAACCACCGCCTTGTTCATTCTGGATACAGAGTGGATATGTTCCTCTCCCACCTGTTCACCGACCAGGATCAATAATTCCTCCACACCATTCTCCACAACGCACCTGAAGAGACAGCGTTTCTTCTCCACTCGGTTTGAGGACATCAAACTACCCTACTCCCTCCTCAACTCTAACCCGATAAACAGCGGAAACCGATAAACAAACCCTCCCACCATGACAAAATACATTTGGAAAATAGGCAAAAGAATAGCTGCACTCTTTACGAACGACAAAACCTCACGTTACCAACTTCTTCTTCTTCTTCTATGGTATAATGGCGGTCCTCAAACCAACGTTAAAGGAGCGTGGCGCCTCCTACTGTGCTGGAGTGTGTTCAATCACGGTTTACACCATTTCTAAATCCTCCTACCTAACTCAGTACTTCTGAGAAAATAAAAAAGATCCCTACTAACTTCTAATAGACCCTCCCCCATCCCCCAAATCCCAAGGCCAACTAACCCTACACTCATTAAAACCCACTACCCCATTCCACTACTTTGACCCTATCTGCTCCTGCACCAGGCCAACTAACCCTACACTCATTAAAACCCACTACCCCATTCCACTACTTTGACCCTATCTGCTCCTGCACCAGGCCAACTAACCCTACACTCATTAAAACCCACTACCCCCATTCCACTACTTTGACCCTATCTGCTCCTGCACCAGGCCAACTAACCCTACACTCATTAAAACCCACTACCCCATTCCACTACTTTGACCCTATCTTGCTCCTGCACCAGGCCAACTAACCCTACACTCATTAAAACCCACTACCCCCATTCCACTACTTTGACCCTATCTGCTCCTGCACCAGGCCAACTAACCCTACACTCATTAAAACCCACTACCCCATTCCACTACTTTGACCCTATCTGCTCCTGCACCAGGCCAACTAACCCTACACTCATTAAAACCCACTGCCCCCATTCCACTACTTTGACCCTATCTGCTCCTGCACCAGGCCAACTAACCCTACACTCATTAAAACCCACTACCCCATTCCACTACTTTGACCCTGTCTGCTCCTGCACCAGGCCAACTAACCCCTACACTCATTAAAACCCACTACCCCATTCCACTACTTTGACCCTATCTGCTCCTGCACCAGGCCAACTAACCCTACACTCATTAAAACCCACTGCCCCCATTCCACTACTTTGACCCTATCTGCTCCTGCACCAGGCCAACTAACCCTACACTCATTAAAACCCACTACCCCATTCCACTACTTTGACCCTGTCTGCTCCTGCACCAGGCCAACTAACCCTACACTCATTAAAACCCACTACCCCCATTCCACTACTTTGACCCTATCTGCTCCTGCACCAGGCCAACTAACCCTACACTCATTAAAACCCACTACCCCATTCCACTACTTTGACCCTATCTGCTCCTGCACCAGGCCAACTAACCCTACACTCATTAAAACCCACTACCCCATTCCACTACTTTGACCCTATCTGCTCCTGCACCAGGCCAACTAACCCTACACTCATTAAAACCCACTACCCCCATTCCACTACTTTAACCCTATCTGCTCCTGCACCAGGCCAACTAACCCTACACTCATTAAAACCCACTACCCCCATTCCACTACTTTGACCCTATCTGCTCCTGCACCAGGCCAACTAACCCTACACTCATTAAAACCCACTACCCCCATTCCACTACTTTGACCCTATCTGCTCCTGCACCAGGCCAACTAACCCTACACTCATTAAAACCCACTACCCCCATTCCACTACTTTGACCCTATCTGCTCCTGCACCAGGCCAACTAACCCTACACTCATTAAAACCCACTACCCCATTCCACTACTTTGACCCTATCTGCTCCTGCACCAGGCCAACTAACCCTACACTCATTAAAACCCACTACCCCCATTCCACTACTTTGACCCTATCTGCTCCTGCACCAGGCCAACTAACCCTACACTCATTAAAACCCACTACCCCATTCCACTACTTTGACCCTATCTGCTCCTGCACCAGGCCAACTAACCCTACACTCATTAAAACCCACTACCCCCATTCCACTACTTTGACCCTATCTGCTCCTGCACCAGGCCAACTAACCCTACACTCATTAAAACCCACTACCCCATTCCACTACTTTGACCCTATCTGCTCCTGCACCAGGCCAACTAACCCTACACTCATTAAAAACCCACTACCCCCATTCCACTACTTTGACCCTATCTGCTCCTGCACCAGGCCAACTAACCCTACACTCATTAAAAACCCACTACCCCCATTCCACTACTTTGACCCTATCTGCTCCTGCACCAGGCCAACTAACCCCTACACTCATTAAAACCCACTACCCCCATTCCACTACTTTGACCCTATCTGCTCCTGCACCAGGCCAACTAACCCTACACTCATTAAAACCCACTACCCCATTCCACTACTTTGACCCTATCTGCTCCTGCACCAGGCCAACTAACCCTACACTCATTAAAACCCACTACCCCCATTCCACTACTTTGACCCTATCTGCTCCTGCACCAGGCCAACTAACCCTACACTCATTAAAACCCACTACCCCCATTCCACTACTTTGACCCTATCTGCTCCTGCACCAGGCCAACTAACCCTACACTCATTAAAACCCACTACCCCCATCCCACTACTTTGACCCTATCTGCTCCTGCACCAGGCCAACTAACCCTACACTCATTAAAACCCACTACCCCATTCCACTACTTTGACCCTATCTGCTCCTGCACCAGGCCAACGGCCTGGGAGGACGGGACACCACCACTCAACACACCCTGGAACTCTTCTGAAGTCAAATCTAGTATGACCAAATACTTCTCTGCAGCTGCCACCAAAACATATTTTTTTTCTGTGATTTACATTCCATTTCTGCGGTACAGTTGATAACCATTTCCTATGAACACTAAGAAGCCAACCTTACTGAAGCATATATCACTGGTTGGCCCATCCCTCTGTGCTGTCACAGATCTACTACTCACAGGGATCCTCTCAGGATCCCTCAGCCTTGACCCATCCTCCTCTACTTTCTTCACTGCCTCAGCAGTGACAACCTGTTCCCAACAGTGGGGTCAGTGGGATTGGATAGGGGCCCCTCTACCTCTCTCTCTCTCTCTCTCTCTGACTGGAGGAGACAGGTGAAATGGTGTGTCTCCTCTGGTCAACAATACTCACCTTGAGAGACTCCACAGCCTGTTGGAGCTCCTTCAGCTCCTTCTCTCTCTCCTGGAATCTCTGCTGGACCTTCTGCTGACTCATCCCCAGCTGCCTCTGTGGAGAATCACTCTTCAATGAGCTATCAAGCTTTATTAGTCCAGTAGATCAATAGTATAGTAATGTGACATAGGGCCCATAGAGAGGAAGGTCTAAAAAATGGATGGTCCATTTACTAAATGATATTTATTTGTTGCTATGTGAATGATTATAGTTTTTATGGTAGGACTACATCTATCAACAGGTTGAGACTGAACTTTGGACTCATAAAAGGGCATTCAGAATGATAATAGTGTTTGACATTATAAAATGGTGATACATTTGGAGAATCTGGGTTAACATATCTATATACTCAAGGTTTGTGTTCATATTTGTTCTGCTGAGGATTCATTTCATTTCAATGATCTCATATTCAAACAGCCTTAGTTCCTACTGTATCTTTAATTCTTTGTTTATCAGACAGTCACCAACAAGTTGTTCTGGTCTTACCTGTTTCTCAGTCCTCTCTGCTGCAGCTGACACTGTATCATGGCCTTTATGTTCATCCATCAAACACTGATAACAGATACACTGCTGATCGGTACGACAGTAAACCTCCAGCAGTTTGTCATGATGAGAGCAGATCTTCTCCTGTAGTTGTGCGGTGGCTTTGACCAGCTTGTGCTTCTTCAAAGCAGGAGATTCGTAGTGAGATTGGAGGTGAGTCTCACAGTAAGAGGCCAGACACACCAGACAGGACATGAGGGCTTTCTGCTTTCTGGTCCCAGTGCAGACATCACACGCCACATCTCTAGGTCCAGCATAGCACAGAGCAGGAGGGGGAGCAGCCTGGAGTCCTGTCTTCTTCAGTTTCTCCACCAGCTCAGCCAACATGTTATTTTTACTCAGCGTCGGCCTCGGACTGAAGGTCTGTCTGCACTGAGGACAGCTATAGACCCCTTTCAGAACATCCTGATCCCAGCAGCCCTCAATACAGCTCCTACAGTAACTGTGTCCACAGGGGATGGTGACTGGTTCCTTCAGTAGATCCAGACAGACAGAACAACAGAACTGGTCCTGGTCCAGCAGAACTCCCTGTTGAGCCATTTGGACGGTTGTTCACTCTCACACAGACAGACGACACAGAGACTCAGATCAGTTTCGTTTCCTCAGAAGAGAGTTGGTGAAGGGGGATGGACTTCCTGGTTCTGCCAGAGGGGTGGGGTTAGAGGGAGGGAGGGAGGGGTTAGAGGAATGCAGGAAGAGAGAGAGGAACTGCAAGCAACAGCAAGAGGGAGACAAATAGTTTTGTTCCAATGTTAGAGCCTTTAACATGGAACACATGACATAATGAATCTTAAAATGTGATTTGTTAGAATATATGAAGGGTAACAGTTTTCTATGAAGTACGTATGTATCATTATTTTAATCACCTTTATAATGCCTTATAAATCAATAAGTCCTGAGGAGGTGTGATATATGGTTATTATACAGTACCACGGCTAAGGGCTGTTCTTAGACAAGACACAACACGGATTGAGAATTATCTAACACTTTCAACAATACAATCACATTTTATTTTATTGGTTTCATACACATATTTATCAGATGTTATTGTGGGTGAAGTGAAATGCTTGTGTTCCTGGTTCCAACAGTGCAGTAATATCTAACAATGCTTGTGTTCCCAGCTCCAACAGTGCAGTAATATCTAACAATGCTTGTGTTCCCAGCTCCAACAGTGCAGTAATATCTAACAATGCTTGTGTTCCCAGCTCCAACAGTGCAGTAATATCTAACAATGCTTGTGTTCCCAGCTCACAGAGGGCAAATCTAAAAAGTCAATGAAAATATTAGGACAAGCAATGTATATATATATATATATATATATATATATATATATATATATATATATATATATATATATATATATATATATATATATATCACTGTGTACTGTGATGTGATGCATAGACAATTTGGAGTACATCTGTAGTATATCTGAAGAATAGTAGATGTACAGTAGTAGTTATATAGGATGAACCATGACTAGAATACAGTATATACATATGAAGTGGACAGCAGTAGTTATATAGGATGAACCATGACTAGAATACAGTATATACATATGAAGTGGACAGCAGTAGTTATATAGGATGAACCATGACTGGAATACAGTATATTCATATGAAGTGGATAGCAGTAGTTATATAGGATGAACCATGATTAAAATACAGTATATACATATGAAGTGGATAGCAGTAGTTATATAGGATGAACCAGGACTAGAATACAGTATATACATATGAAGTGGACAGCAGTAGTTATATAGGATGAACCAGGACTAGAATACAGTATATACATATGAAGTGGACAGCAGTAGTTATATAGGATGAACCAGGACTAGAATACAGTATATACATATGAAGTGGATAGCAGTAGTTATATAGGATGAACCATGACTAGAATACAGTATATACATATGAAGTGGATAGCAGTAGTTATATAGAATACAGTATATACATATGAAGTGGACAGCAGTAGTTATATAGGATGAACCAGGACTAGAATACAGTATATACATATGAAGTGGGCAGCAGTAGTTATATAGGATGAACCATGACTAGAATACAGTATATACATTTTTATTCTATATAACTGGTTCATCCTATATAACTACTATACTACATATTTGATCCATATTACCTATACATCCCTTTACATTTATATATACACTACCGGTCAAAAGTTTTAGAACAATTAAGGCTTTTTCTTTATTTGTACTATTTTCAACATTGTAGAATAATAGTGAAGACATCAAGACTATGAAATATCAGATATGGAATCATGTAGTAACCAAAAAAAGTGTTATATTTATATATTTTATATTTGAGATTCTTCAAAGTAGCCACCCTTTGCCTTGATGACAGCTTTGCACAATCTTGGCATTCTCTCAACCAGCTTCATGAGATAGTCACCTGGAATGCATTTCAATTAACAGGTGTGCCTTGTTAAAGTTAATTTGTGGAATTTCTTTCCTTCTAAATGCATTTGAGCAAATCAGTTGTGTTGTGACATGGTAGGGTTGGTATACAGAACATAGCCCTATTGGGTAAAAGACCAAGTCCACATTATGGCAAGAACAGCTCAAATAAGCAAAGAGAAACGACATGAATGTAAAAATAAAGAAAAACCCTTGAATGAGTAAGTGTGTCCCAACATTTGACTGGTACTGTATATATATATATAATCCAGACTGGTTCTGTGTGTGTATATATATATATATATATATATATATATATATATACTCCAGACTGGTTCTGTGTATATATATATATACACTCCAGACTGGTACTGTGTGTATATATATATATATATATATACTCCAGACTGGTTCTGTGTATATATATATATATACTCCAGACTGGTACTGTGTATATGTGTGTATATATATATACTCCAGACTGGTTCTGTGTGTGTGTATATATATATATATATACTCCAGACTGGTTCTGTGTGTATATATATATACTCCAGACTGGTTCTGTGTATATGTGTGTGTATATATATGTGTGTATATATATATATATATATATATATATACTCCAGACTGGTTCTGTGTGTGTGTGTGTATATATATATATATATACACACATATATATATATACACACATATACACACAGTATATACTCAGTATATATATTTATATTCCAGGACTCCAACATTGCTCATCCTAATATTTCTATATTTCTTAATTCCTTTACTTTTTACTGTCACGTCCTGACCAGTAATAGGGGTTATTTGTTATTGTAGTTTGGTCAGGACGTGGCAGGGGGTGTTTGTTTTAGGCGGTTCGGGCTATGTATTTAGGTAGAGGGGTGTTTGGTTTATGTGGTTCGGGCTATGTATTTAGGTAGAGGGGTGTTTGGTTTATGTGGTTCGGGCTATGTATTTAGGTAGAGGGGTGTTTGGTTTATGTGGTTCGGGCTATGTATTTAGGTAGAGGGGTGTTTGGTTTATGTGTTTCGGGCTATGTATTTAGGTAGAGGGGTGTTTGGTTTATGTGGTTCGGGCTATGTATTTAGGTAGAGGGGTGTTTGGTTTATGTGGTTCAGGCTATGTATTTAGGTAGAGGGGTGTTTGGTTTATGTGGTTCGGGCTATGTATTTAGGTAGAGGGGTGTTTGGTTTATGTGGTTCGGGCTATGTATTTAGGTAGAGGGGTGTTTGGTTTATGTGGTTCGGGCTATGTATTTAGGTAGAGGGGTGTTTGGTTTATGTGGTTCGGGCTATGTATTTAGGTAGAGGGGTGTTTGTTTTATGTGGTTCGGGCTATGTATTTAGGTAGAGGGGTGTTTGGTTTATGTGGTCCGGGGTTTGTTAGTCTATGTTCTATGTTAGTGTATTTCTATGTTCTGTCTTGTCTATTGTAGTTCTATGTTTAGTTAATTGGGGTTGGACCTTCAATTGGAGTCAGCTGGTTATCGTTGCCTCTGATTGAAGGTCCTATAATTAGGAGTTTGTTAGTCATGGGGGTTTTGTGGCAGATTGTTGCTGTGTATAGCTTTGTGCCTTACTGGCCTGTTCTTTGTCCTTTAATAAAAGAAGATGAGTTTACATTTTCCCGCTGCGTCTTGGTCTAAACCCTACGACACCTGTGACATTTACATTAGGGTGTATTGTTAGATACTACTGCACTGTTGGAACCAGGAACACAAGCATTTCACTACACCCACAATAACATCTACTAAATATGTGTATGTGACCAATAACATTTTTATTTGATTGTATTTTTGAAAGTGTTACATAATTCTCAATCCGCTTTGCGTCGTGCCTAAAAACAGCACTTAGCCGTGGTACTGTATATTAGCCATATACTGTCACCACTTCCACCGAAGTCATTTCCTCTCCTTGTTCGGCGGTCGGCGTCACCGGTCTTCTAGTCATTGTCGATCGACTTTTTCATTTTCCATTTGTTTTGTCTTGTTTTCTTACACATCTGGTTTCCATTTCCATCATGAATTGTTGTGTATTTAACCCTCTGTTCCCCCCATGTCCTTGTGTGGAATTGTTTGTTTGTAAGTGCTTGTACTCTGTTACTGGTGCGCATCGGGTTTTGTACCCATGTAGGTTCGTTTTGTATTAAACTGCTCCGGCTATTACCTATCTCTGCTCTCCTGCGTCTGACTTCACTGCCACCAGGTCCGCAATCCTTACATATACCACACCTCCTCAGGCCTTATTGCTTATTAGATCACATAAGTGTATTATAAGGCATTATAAAGGTCATTAAAATAATTATAATACGTACTTCATAGAAAGTGTTACCCTTCTATATTCTAACAACTCACATTTTAAGATTCATTATGTCATGTGTTCCATGTTAAGGGCTCTAACCAATGGAACAAGACTATTTGTCTCCCTCTTGCTGTTGCATGCAGTTCCTCTCTCTCTTCCTGCCTCCCTCTAACCCCCTCCCTCCCTCCCTCTAACCCCACCCCTCTGGCAGAACCAGGAAGTCCCTCCCCCTCCCACAAACTCTCTTCTGAGGAAACGAAACTGATCTGAGTCTCTGTGTCGTCTGTCTGTGTGAGAGTGAACAACCGTCCAAATGGCTCAACAGGGAGTTCTGCTGGACCAGGACCAGTTCTGTTGTTCTGTCTGTCTGGATCTACTGAAGGAACCAGTCGCCATCCCCTGTGGACACAGTTACTGTAGGAGCTGTATTGAGGGCTGCTGGGATCAGGATGTTCTGAAAGGGGTCTATAGCTGTCCTCAGTGCAGACAGACCTTCAGTCCGAGGCCGACGCTGAGGAAAAATAACATGTTGGCTGAGCTGGTGGAGAAACTGAAGAAGACAGGACTCCAGGCTGCTCCCCCTCCTGCTCTGTGCTATGCTGGACCTAGAGATGTGGCGTGTGATGTCTGCACTGGGACCAGAAAGCAGAAAGCCCTCATGTCCTGTCTGGCGTGTCTGGCCTCTTACTGTGAGACTCACCTCCAATCTCACTACGAATCTCCTGCTTTGAAGAGGCACAAGCTGGTCAAAGCCACCGCACAACTACAGGAGAAGATCTGCTCTCATCATGACAAACTGCTGGAGGTTTACTGTCGTACCGATCAGCAGTGTATCTGTTATCAGTGTTTGATGGACTGAACATAAAGGCCATGATACAGTGTCAGCTGCAGCAGAGAGGACTGAGAAACAGGTAAGACCAGAACAACTTGTTGGTGACTGTCTGATAAACAAAGAATTAAAGATACAGTAGGAACTAAGGCTGTTTGAATATGAGATCATTGAAATGAAATGAATCCTCAGCAGAACAAATATGAACACAAACCTTGAGTATATTGATATGTCAACCCAGATTCTCTAAATGTATCACCATTTTATAATGTCAAACACTATTATCATTCTGAATGCCCTTTTATGAGTCCAAAGTTCAGTCTCAACCCGTTGATACTTGTAGTCCTACCATAAAAACTATAATCATTCACATAGCAACAAATAAATATCATTTAGTAAATGGACCATCCATTATTTAGACCTTCCTCTCTATGGGCCCTATGTCACATTACTATACTATTGATCTACTGGACTAATAAAGCTTGATAGCTCATTGAAGAGTGATTCTCCACAGAGGCAGCTGGGGATGAGTCAGCAGAAGGTCCAGCAGAGATTCCAGGAGAGAGAGAAGGAGCTGAAGGAGCTCCAACAGGCTGTGGAGTCTCTCAAGGTGAGTATTGTTGACCAGAGGAGACACACCATTTCACCTGTCTCCTCCAGTCAGAGAGAGAGAGAGAGAGAGGTAGAGGGGCCCCTATCCAATCCCACTGACCCCCACTGTTGGGAACAGGTTGTCACTGCTGAGGCAGTGAAGAAAGTAGAGGAGGATGGGTCAAGGCTGAGGGATCCTGAGAGGATCCCTGTGAGTAGTAGATCTGTGACAGCACAGAGGGACAGGCCAACGAGTGATATATGCTTCAGTAAGGTTGGCTTCTTAGTGTTCATAGCAAATGGTTATCAACTGTACCGCAGAAATGGAATGTAAATCACAGAACAAAAATTGGCTTCTTAGTGTATTTGGTCATACTAGATTTGACTTCAGAAGAGTTCCAGGGTGTGTTGAGTGGTGGTGTCCCGTCCTCCCAGGCCGTTGGCCTGGTGCAGGAGCAGATAGGGTCAAAGTAGTGGAATGGGGTAGTGGGTTTTAATGAGTGTAGGGTTAGTTGGCCTGGTGCAGGAGCAGATAGGGTCAAAGTAGTGGGATGGGGTAGTGGGTTTTAATGAGTGTAGGGTTAGTTGGCCTGGTGCAGGAGCAGATAGGGTCAAAGTAGTGGAATGGGGTAGTGGGTTTTAATGAGTGTAGGGTTAGTTGGCCTGGTGCAGGAGCAGATAGGGTCAAAGTAGTGGAATGGGGTAGTGGGTTTTAATGAGTGTAGGGTTAGGTTGGCCTGGTGCAGGAGCAGATAGGGTCAAAGTAGTGGAATGGGGTAGTGGGTTTTAATGAGTGTAGGGTTAGTTGGCCTGGTGCAGGAGCAGATAGGGTCAAAGTAGTGGAATGGGGTAGTGGGTTTTAATGACTGTAGGGTTAGTTAGAAGGGTGCAGGAGCAGATAGGGTCAAAGTAGTGGAATGGGGTAGTGGGTTTTAATGAGTGTAGGGTTAGTTGGCCTGGTGCAGGAGCAGATAGGGTCAAAGTAGTGGAATGGGGTAGTGGGTTTTAATGAGTGTAGGGTTAGTTGGCCTGGTGCAGAAGCAGATAGGGTCAAAGTAGTGGAATGGGGGTAGTGGGTTTTAATGAGTGTAGGGTTAGTTGGCCTGGTGCAGGAGCAGATAGGGTCAAAGTAGTGGAATGGGGTAGTGGGTTTTAATGAGTGTAGGGTTAGTTGGCCTGGTGCAGGAGCAGATAGGGTCAAAGTAGTGGAATGGGGTAGTGGGTTTTAATGAGTGTAGGGTTAGTTAGAAGGGTGTTTTTTAGTATTATCATAATTTCCCCTTTTCCCATTTTGTATCCCATAATATCATGTATTTATATTATAGTCCAGTTGAGGCAGGTGAGATGCCTTTGGATATACGACGTAATAAATTGTCATTAGCTTATTGGGTTGAAAGGCTGTGAGGTTGAGCATCCCACTGCTACTGTTCTAGATGACTGTTGGGAATATACTAGTAGACAAGGCAGTGGTTTTGGTTGGACAGTTGGAAAGCTTGCTGATGAGAGTAGTTTCAGGGAGTTGGAGGTTGGCCCTTTCTGTGGTGATAGGGGATGTTCCTCCATGGTTACTCCCAGATCCTGTTGTTGATCTAACCTTGGTAGACAAAAGGAAAAGATTGGGTCAGAAGTCAGTGATAAAGGGAAACTGGTTGACAATTACATTGGTAGAAGTTGTTATGCTTTTTTACCTCTTTTCACAGATGGATCCAAGGGCCCAGATAGTGGGCCCACAGGAGCAGGTGTTTACCTTCCTGAATGTGATGTGCAGATATGTAGAAGACTAACAGATGAACTGTCAGTGAACTCAGTTGAACTGTTGGTGATAATAGTTGTCCTCCAGTGGGTGGAGGACGTACAGCCTGTTAGAATTATAGTATCCTCAGATTCTCTGTCTGTATTGAATAGTTTATCATCTGGTAAATCTATTAGGAGTGACCTACTATTGGAGGTATTAATGTTATTATGGAGAATTGAGAGAATGGGTCTAGTAGTGAGATTCTACTGGGTCCCAGCACATTCAGGTGTGGAATGGAATGAAATTGTAGACTAGTTAGCTAAAATAACTTTAAAACAAGATATAATATATATTAATGTTCCACTGGGTAGAGGTGAGGACAAATGTGAGATCAGAGACATTTTGATAGATGTGTGGCAGAAGAGATGGGACTCTGAGCACAAGGGACGGCATTTATATGCCCTCCAAAGAAAGGTCGGTGGACCAAGGTTCAAAGGTCAGATTAGGAAGGAAGAGGTGGTATTTCCTCGATTGTGTTTAGGACCTTGTACATTGAACTGGTCCTTCCACCTGGTCTGGCAGCATGTGAATGGTTTGTGTCTGGCCTTCCCTGTAGCTCAGTTGGTAGAGTGTTTGCAACGCCAGGGTTGTGGGTTCAATTCCCATGGGGGGAAAAAATTATATATATGAAAATGAATGAAATTCAAATGTATGCATTCACTACTGTAAGTTGCTCTGGATAAGAGTGTCTGCTAAATGACTAAAATGTAAATGGAGGGTATTGTCAATGAAATGGTGGAGCATGTGTTGTTATAGTGTTGTAAGGATGTTGAAGAGAGGGAAAGATTGAATTATAGGGTCATTGAGGTTGGGGGGGTTTGGAAGGGATTTGGGGGATGGGGGAGGGTCTATTAGAAGTTAGTAGGGATCTTTTTTATTTTCTCAGAAGTACTGAGTTAGGTAGGAGGATTTAGAAATGGTGTAAACCGTGATTGAACACACTCCAGCACAGTAGGAGGCGCCACGCTCCTTTAACGTTGGTTTGAGGACCGCCATTATACCATAGAAGAAGAAGAAGTTGGTAACGTGAGGTTTTGTCGTTCGTAAAGAGTGCAGCTATTCTTTTGCCTATTTTCCAAATGTATTTTGTCATGGTGGGAGGGTTTGTTTATCGGTTTCCGCTGTTTATCGGTTAGAGTTGAGGGGGGAGTAGGGTAGTGTGATGTCCTCAACCGAGTGGAGAAGAAACGCTGTCTCTTCAGGTGCGTTGTGGAGAATGGTGTGGAGGAATTATTGATCCTGGTCGGTGAACAGGTGGGAGAGGAACATATCCACTCTGTATCCAGAATGAACAAGGCGGTGGTTGTGGTAATGTAAAAGGTGAGTCTTGTTGTCCGGCTAGTTACCAGTATGATTTATGTGAGGGGTTGTGTTGGTGCTGATTTCGACAAGAGTAGTGGTGTCTAATCTGCCTCCGTTTATTACCACCGAACAGATCCGTAAAGAGTTGGTTCGTTTTGCTAAATGTGGAAGTGTTTTTCTGAACGAAATTCAAGGTTAAACAGGGGAGGGGTGGTACACAGGGTTTGTTAGCACAGAGGAGCCCAGTGATATAATATTATATATATATAATATTACTATATGTCCCAGCTGTTTGCTGTGGTTTTGAAGTAATTCTCTTCCTGCCCGCGTTAACCTTGTAGGTTTACCTCCGGTAACTTATTATTAACTATCCTTGTAGGTTTACCTCAGGTCACTGATTATTAACCATCCTTGTAGGTTTACCTCAGGTAACTTATTATTAACTAACCTTGTAGGTTTACCTCAGGTAACTTATTATTAACTAAACTTGTAGGTTTACCTCAGGTAACTTATTATTAACTATCCTTGTAGGTTTACCTCAGGTAACTGATTATTAACTAACCTTTTTTTATATGTTTCTAAATGGCTGCTGGGTAATATGATAATCGTTGAAATCTGTTGGTTCGTAGACATAAAATAGAGAGAATGCTGCGCAGGTTCACTGAGTTGTAAACCTAATGGATAGGTGGAGATCATTGATTTGTAGCTCTGACTCAGTTGCTACCTCAGATTATGAGCCTATCAAGTGTGGTGAATGAGGTATGTAGTTCCCACAGAAGACCACAGGGAGGAGCAAGAGAGATATAAACCCATACAGTTTATCTCTTTAAATACCCTGAACCTAACAATCAATCTAATGTATTTATGAAGCCCTTTTTACATCAGCAGATGTCACAAAGTGCTGTACAGAAACTCTAACCCTACGTATAACCTGTTTTATCCTGAACCCTAATTCTAGGGTAGGGTAGCCTACAACCCCTTTAGAAACTATTATAGTAATAATATTATGTTAGTAAATACCATTATAGTACTAAATAGGTTCTATTGTTATTTTTTAAATAAAACCTATGTATAGTACTTAGCATTTAACTGTTTTTTTGTTATTTTATTATATTTATTATTTAGAGGAGTCTGTCTAAATAATGAAAAGTTAAGTTATTGCTACACTTTTTAATGAAACCTTTATTTAACCAGGTAGACTAGTTGAGAACAAGTCCTTTATTTAACCAGGTGGGCCAGTTGAGAACAAGTTCTCATTTACAACTGCGACCTGGCCAAGATAAAGCAAAGCAGTGTGACACAAACAACAACACAGAGTTACACATGGAATAAACAAACGTACCGTCAATAACACAATAGAAAAGTCTATATACAGATGTGCAAATGAGGTAAGATAAAGGAGGTAAGTTAATAAATAGGCCGTGGTGGCGAAATAATTACAATTTAGCAATTAAACACTGGAGTGATAGATGTGCAGAAGATGAATTTTGCAAGTAGAGATACTATTAACTAACTGCTATCTCTCTGTCCCTCTCTCCCTCTCTGTCCCTCTCTCTGTCCCTCTCTCTGTCCCTCTCTCTGTCCCTCTCTCTCTCTCTGTCTCTCTCTCTCTCTCTCTGTCCCTCTCTCTCTCTCTGTCCCTCTCTCTCTCTCTCTCTGTCCCTCTCTCTCTCTCTGTCCCTCTCTCTCTCTCTCTCTCTCTCTCTCTCTCTCTGTCCCCTCTCTCTCTCTCTCTCTCTGTCCCTCTCTCTCTCTCTCTCTCTCTCTCTCTCTCTCTCTCTCTGTCTCTGTCTCTGTCTCTGTCTCTCTCTCTCTCTCTCTCTCTCTGTCTCTCTCTCAACAGCGCTCTGCACAGGCAGCAGTGGAGGACAGTGATCAGATCTTTACTGAGCTGATCCGCTCCATTGAGAGAAGGAGCTCTGAGGTGAAGGAGCTGATCAGAGCCCAAGAGAAGGATCAAGTGAGTCAAGCTGAAGGAGTCCTGGAGCAACTGAAGCAGGAGATAGCTGAGCTGAGGAAGAGAAGCACTGAGCTGGAGCAGCTCTCACACACAGAGGATCACATCCATTTCCTCCAGGTAACTAAACTGTCTTGTTACATGTGATATGAAATGAACTTCATGTGAAACTATTCATCTTATGTTGTCCTGTCTGTTCCCCTCTCTCTCTCTCTCTCTCTCTCTTCTCTCTCCTCTCTCTCTCTCTCTCTCTCTCTCTCTCTCTCTCTCTCTCTCTGTCTCTGTCCCTCTCTCTCTCTCTCTCTCTCTCTCTCTCTCTGTCCCTCTCTCTCTCTCTCTCTCTCTCTCTCTCTCTCTCTCTCTGTCCCTCTCTCTCTCTCTCTCTCTCTCTCTCTCTGTCCCTCTCTCTCTCTCTCTCTCTCTCTCTCTCTCTGTCCCTCTCTCTCTCTCTCTCTCTCTCTCTCTCTCTCTCTGTCCCCTCTCTCTCTCTCTCTCTGTCTCTCTCTCTCTCTCTCTCTCTCTCTCCCCCTCTCTCTCTGTCCCTCTGTCTCTCTGCTCTCTCTCTCTCTCTCTCTCTCTGTCCCTCCTCTCTGTCCCTCCTCTCTCTCTCTCTGTCCCTCTCTCTCTCTCTCTGTCCCTCCTCTCTCTCTCTGTCCCTCTGTTCCTCTGTCTCTCTCTCTGTCTCTCTCTCTGTCTGTCTCTCTCTGTCCCTCTGTCTCTCTCTGTCCCTCTGTCTCTCTGTCCCTCCTCTCTGTCCCTCCTCTCTGTCCCTCCTCTCTGTCCCTCCTCTCTCTCTCTCTGTCCCTCCTCTCTCTCTCTCTCTGTCCCTCTCTCTCTTTCCCTCTGTCTCTCTGTGTCTTTCTGTGTCCCCCTGTCCCTCTGTCTGTGTCCCCCTGTCCCTCTATCTGTGTCCCTCTCTCTGTCTGGCCCTCTGTGTCCCTCTGTGCCTCTCTGTCCCTCTGTGTCCCTCTCTCTGTCTCTCTCTCTGTCTGTCTCTGTCTCTCTCTCTGTCTCTCTCTCTGTCTCTCTCTCTGTCTGTCTCTGTCTCTCTCTCTGTCTCTCTCTCTGTCTGTCTCTCTCTCTCTCTCTGTCTCTATCTCTCTCTGTCTCTCTCTCTCTCTCTGTCCCTCTCTCTCTCTCTCTCTGTCCCTCTCTCTCTCTCTCTCTGTCCCTCTCTCTCCCTCTCTCTCTCTCTCTCTCTCTCTCTCTCTGTCCCTCTCTCTCTCTCTCTATGTCCCTCTCTCTCTCTCTCTGTCTCTCTCTCTCTCTGTCTCTCTCCTCTGTCTGTCTCTCTCTCTGTCTCTCTCTCTCTGTCTGTCCCTATCTCTCTCTCTCTCTCTCTCTCTCTCTCTCTCTCTCTCTCTCTCTCTGTCCCTCTCTCTCTCTCTCTCTCTCTCAACAGCGCTCTGCACAGGCAGCAGTGGAGGACAGTGATCAGATCTTTACTGAGCTGATCCGCTCCATTGAGAGAAGGAGCTCTGAGGTGAAGGAGCTGATCAGAGCCCAAGAGAAGGATCAAGTGAGTCAAGCTGAAGGAGTCCTGGAGCAACTGAAGCAGGAGATAGCTGAGCTGAGGAAGAGAAGCACTGAGCTGGAGCAGCTCTCACACACAGAGGATCACATCCATTTCCTCCAGGTAACTAAACTGTCTTGTTACATGTGATATGAAATTAACTTCATGTGAAACTATTCATCTTATGTTGTCCTGTCTGTTCCCCTCTCTCTCTCTCTCTCTCTCTCTCTCTCTCTCTCTCTCTCTCTCTCTCTCTCTCTCTCTCTCTGTCCCTCTCTCTCTGTCCCTCTCTCTCTCTCTCCTCTCTCTCTGTCTGTCTCTGTCTCTCTCTCTGTCTCTCTCTCTGTCTCTCTCTCTGTCTGTCTCTCTCTCTCTCTCTCTCTCTCTCTCTGTCCCTCTCTCTGTCCCTCTGTGTCCCTCTCTCTGTCTCTCTCTCTGTCTGTCTCTGTCTCTCTCTCTGTCTCTCTCTCTGTCTCTCTCTCTGTCTGTCTCTCTCTCTCTCTCTCTCTCTCTCTCTGTCCCTCTCTCTCTCTCTCATGTCCCTCTCTCTCTCTCTCTCTCTCTCTCTCTCTCTGTCCCTCTCTCTCTGTCCTCTCTCTCTCCTCTCTCTCTCTCTCTCTGTCCCTCTCTCTCTCTCTCTCTCTCTCTCTCTCTCTCTCTCTGTCCCTCTCTCTCTCTCTCTCTCTCTCTCTCTCTCTGTCCCTCTCTCTCTCTCTCCTCTCTCTCTGTCCCTCTCTCTCTTCTCTCTCTCTCTCTCTCTGTCCCCCTCTCTCTCTCTGTCCCTCTGTCCCTCTGTCTCTCTCTCTCTCTCTCTCTCTCTGTCCCCCTCTCTGTCCCCCTCTCTGTCCCCCCTCTCTGTCCCTCCTCTCTCTCTCTCTGTCCCTCCTCTCTCTCTCTCTCTGTCCCTCTCTCTCTCTCTCTCTCTCTCTCTGTCCCTCCTCTCTGTCCCTCCTCTCTCTCTCTCTGTCCCTCCTCTCTCTCTCTCTCTGTCCCTCCTCTCTCTCTGTCCCTCTCTCTCTCTCTCTCTCTGTCCCTCTCTCTCTCTCTCTGTCCCTCTCTCTCTCTCTCTCTCTGTCCCCCTCTCTCTCTGTCCCTCTGTCCCTCTGTCCTCTCTCTCTCTCTCTCTCTCTCTCTCTGTCCCCCTCTCTGTCCCTCCTCTCTGTCCCTCCTCTCTCTCTCTCTGTCCCTCCTCTCTCTCTCTCTGTCCTCCTCTCTCTCTCTCTGTCCCTCTCTCTCTTTCCCTCTGTCTCTCTGTGTCTTTCTGTGTCCCTCTCTCTGTGTCCCGCTTTCTGTGTCCCTCTCTCTCTGTGTCCCTCTGTGTCCCCCTGTCCCTCTGTCTGTGTCCCCCTGTCCCTCTGTCTGTGTCCCCCTGTCCCTCTGTCTGTGTCCCCCCCTCTCTCTGTGTCCCTCTCTCTGTCTGTCCCTCTGTGTCCCTCTGTGTCCCTCTCTCTGTCTCTCTCGGTGTCTCTCTCTCTGTTCCTCTGTCCCTCTCTCTATGTCCCTCTGTCCCTCTCTCTCTCTCTCTCTCCCTCTCTATATCCCCCTCTCTCTCTTTCTCTGTCTCTCTCTCTCTGTCTCTCTCTCTGTCCCTCTCTCTCTCTCTCTCTGTCCCTCCTCTCTCTCTCTGTCCCTCTGTTCCTCTGTCTCTCTCTCTGTCTCTCTCTCTGTCTGTCTCTGTCTCTCTCTCTGTCTGTCTCTGTCTCTCTCTCTGTCTGTCTCTGTCTCTCTCTCTCTCTGTCTCTGTCTCTCTCTCTGTCTCTCTCTCTGTCTGTCTCTGTCTGTCTCTCTCTGTCTGTCTCTGTCCCTCTCTCTCTCCAGAGTTATCAGTCTCTCTCCAGTATCAGTGTATCTTCAGACTTACCCAGCATCGTTGTCCGTCCTCTTCAGTACTTTGGAGATGTGAGTAAGACTGTGTCTGAACTGAGAGAGAAACTAGAAGACTTCCTTAAAGGAGAATGGACCAAGATCTCCACTACAGGTGTGTTGAAAACAATCAGAACATCAACTTTAGACCATTGAAAGTTCCCTACTAGTCATATACATGTGGAATATGGTATGATGATAACATTCCCTCTCTCTGTCAATGTGTTTGTGTGTCTGTAGTGAATATAGTGGAGGTTGTTCTGCCTCCAGAGCCCAAGACCAGAGAACAGTTGTTACAATGTGAGTCTCTTTATTGTGAAGTAACTAACAGTCTCTTTTTACTGCCACTCCTAACAATCCCTCTAGAAATATATAGCAATAGTAGATCTAATCAAAGACTGGGTATCTATCTGACTCCTCATATTTCTCTGATTTGATCTCTGCTGTGCTCTAATCAAAGACAGGGTAGATACAGTATCTGACTTAACTTATTGTTCTGACTCCCCTCATTGGTCTCTGCTCTTCTCCCAGATTCCTGTCAGCTCACACTGGACCCAAACACAGCAGGCACACGCCTCTCTCTGTCTGAAGGGAACAGAAAGGTGACCTGTACAGACCAAGTCCAACCATATCCTGACCATCCAGACAGATTCACCACCTGGTACCAGGTTCTGTGTAGAGAGGGTCTGTCTGGACGCTGTTACTGGGAGGTGAAGTGGACTGGGGAGTGGGTTATTACAGCAGTCTCATATAAAGACATCAGCAGAACAGAGACAGATAATATATTTGGATTCAATAACAAGTCCTGGAGTTTACAGTGCTATAGTGATGGTTATTATTTCAGACACAATAATGTTAAGACTAAAGTATCAGGCCCTCAGTCCTCCAGAGTAGGAGTGTACCTGGATCACAAGGCAGGTACTTTGTCCTTCTACAGTGTCTCTGACACAATGACCCTCCTCCACAGAGTCCAGACCACATTCACTCAGCCCCTCTATCCTGGGTTTATGCTCTCTGGTACTGCTGAGCTGGTTAAACTGTAGTAGGGTCCACATAGATACTAGTCATGCTGGTGTAGTCTATAGCTGAGCTGGTTAAACTGTAGTAGGGTCCACATAGATACTAGTCATGCTGGTGTAGTCTATAGCTGAGCTGGTTAAACTGTAGTAGGGTCCACATAGATACTAGTCATGCTGGTGTAGTCTATAGCTGAGCTGGTTAAACTGTAGTAGGGTCCACATAGATACTAGTCATGCTGGTGTAGTCTATAGCTGAGCTGGTTAAACTGTAGTAGGGTCCACATAGATACTAGTCATGCTGGTGTAGTCTATAGCTGAGCTGGTTAAACTGTAGTAGGGTCCACATAGATACTAGTCATGCTGGTGTAGTCTATAGCTGAGCTGGTTAAACTGTAGTAGGGTCCACATAGATACTAGTCATGCTGGTGTAGTCTATAGCTGAGCTGGTTAAACTGTAGTAGGGTCCATTTCCATGAATCATGATGTCTGGTGTTGATGATGTATATTGGTTGTCATTCAGAACCATTGATATGTTTTCTCAGAACCATTGATATGGACTGGTTTCCCAGACACAGATTAATCCTAGTCCTGTACTAAAAAGCGTGTTCAATGTAGATGTCCAGGAAACCGGCCCTAAATGTGTCATCTTTCATCCTCCCATACTGCTCAGTCCAGCAACATTAAACCTGTCCAGCAGGTGGTGCTATTGACCAAACAATAAAACCAGCAGATATCTGGACTTGCCACTCAGTATATCAGTAATTTTCAGAATAGGACTTTAATATCATTGGAGATTGATGGTCTTTTTAATCCACTATCCAGAGTCAGGAACAGATGAAGTTAGGTCTGCTACTGTTCAGTGATTAAATATGATTTATGGTGATGGGAAATAAAAAATCCAACACTAAACTTCATCTAGTAATAGTTTTCCTTTGTTATTTATTCCAAGGCGAGTCTTTAACTTGTAAATGGATTGTGTGGAGGTGAGCTAGTGGTGTGGCTGATAGAATAGAATGAAAAGGGAGGAAGAGGAAGAGGGGAGGAGTGAAGGGCTGTTCAAGAAACCAGATGAGGAAGAGAAAGATATTCAGGGGAATTACTGGTCTCTGTTCCAAATGGTTCCCTATTCCCTACGTAGTGCACTACGGTGCTTCTGACCAGGTCTAAAGTAGTGTTCTACGTAGGGAATAGGGTGTAGATTTATTAGAATATCATGCTTTAGTGTTTGTCACAAAACAATATTAGATCTCCACCCACCCACACATTGTTATGTTGTCAGGTTGTTCCTCTGTGTTCCTCCTCTCCCCTCCCCCTCCCATCCTCTCCTCTCCCCGCCTTTCCTCTCCAGAGACGGTATATAAACCAGACTGATAGATTATGGTAAAGGTCCTGAGGACAGGAAGTAACTCACTGTGGATTGTTGTTTTTTTTACATTAAAATGGTCAAAAATGAAATGAAAATAACTTTTCAAGATGAAATTTAGCAAGGACTGTCTGGGAGTGGTCTGAGTGGGGGAAGTGAAAACAGGAAACTAGTCGTTATTGGCAGACAGAGGTTGGGAAAGCTCTTTCTCATTGGTCTATTAACTAACTGACACCAGGCAGGTCAAAACAGGAAGAGAGAGGTTGGGAACTCATTTCTTATTGGTCTATTAACTAATTGATGTCACCAGGCAGGTCAAAACAGGAAGAGAGAGGTTTGGAACTCATTTCTTATTGGTCTATTAACTAACTGACACCAGGCAGGTTAAAACAGGAAGAGAGAGGTTGGGACCTCATTTCTTATTGGTCTATTAACTAATTGATGTCACCAGGAAGGACAAAACAGGAAGAGAGAGGTTTGGAACTCATTTCTTATTGGTCTATTAACTAATTGATGTCACCAGGCAGGTCAAAACAGGAAGATAGAGGTTTGGAACTCATTTCTTATTGGTCTATTAACTAATTGATGTCACCAGGAAGGACAAAACAGGAAGAGAGAGGTTTGGAACTCATTTCTTATTGGTCTATTAACTAATTGATGTCACCAGGCAGGTCAAAACAGGAAGATAGAGGTTTGGAACTCATTTCTTATTGGTCTATTAACTAATTGATGTCACCAGGAAGGACAAAACAGGAAGAGAGAGGTTTGGATGAATAAAGTTTGCTGTGTCCACAGATCGATTTTATAAGTGAAAAAATGACCGTCACAACCGGAACCACACAGGTCCACTAAAACAGAGGAATTTACTGAAGGGGAAAGTAATCTAAAAGTAGTCAGATTACCTGAGTAAACAGGGGAATTACTGAAGGGGGAAAGTAATCTAAAAGTAACCAAAAGTAGTCAGATTACTGGGAAAGTAATCTAAAAGTAGTCAGATTACGTGACTGAGTTTGGGTCTAAAAGTTACTGATTCCAATGTTGGACAGGTAACTAGTAACATATTCCATTTAGAAAGTAACCTACCCAACCCTCTAACGGGGTACTAACCTACCCAACCCTCTAACAGGGTACTAACCTACCCAACCCTCTAACAGGGTACTAACCTACCCAACCCTCTAACAGGGTACTAACCTACCCAACCCTCTAACAGGGTACTAACCTACCCAACCCTCTAACGGGGTACTAACCTACCCAACCCTCTAACGGGGTACTAACGTACCCAACCCTCTAACGGGGTACTAACCTACCCAACCCTCTAACGGGGTACTAACCTACCCAACCCTCTAACGGGGTACTAACCTACCCAACCCTCTAACGGGGTACTAACCTACCCAACCCTCTAACTAACGGGGTACTAACCTACCCAACCCTCTAACAGGGTACTAACCTACCCAACCCTCTAACTAACAGGGTACTAACCTACCCAACCCTCTAACTAACAGGGTACTAACCTACCCAACCCTCTAACTAACAGGGTACTAACCTACCCAACCCTCTAACTAACAGGGTACTAACCTACCCAACCCTCTAACAGGGTACTAACCTACCCAACCCTCTAACAGGGTACTAACCTACCCAACCCTCTAACGGGGTACTAACCTACCCAACCCTTTAACGGGGTACTAACCTACCCAACCCTCTAACAGGGTACTAACCTACCCAACCCTCTAACAGGGTACTAACCTACCCAACCCTCTAACAGGGTACTAACCTACCCAACCCTCTAACAGGGTACTAACCTACCCAACCCTCTAACTAACGGGGTACTAACCTACCCAACCCTCTAACTAACGGGGTACTAACCTACCCAACCCTCTAACAGGGTACTAACCTACCCAACCCTCTAACTAACAGGGTACTAACCTACCCAACCCTCTAACGGGGTACTAACCTACCCAACCCTCTAACTAACAGGGTACTAACCTACCCAACCCTCTAACTAACAGGGTACTAACCTACCCAACCCTCTAACAGGGTACTAACCTACCCAACCCTCTAACGGGGTACTAACCTACCCAACCCTTTAACGGGGTACTAACCTACCCAACCCTCTAACAGGGTACTAACCTACCCAACCCTGCCTTTAGGGAACTGTGGTTTTGGGTAGTGTAGTCCTACCTCCTCCTGTATGTACTGCAGTAGGAGGGGGTTGTGGGTAGTGTAGTCCTACCTCCTCCTGTACGTACTGCAGTAGGAGGGGGTTGTGGGTAGTGTAGTCCTACCTCCTCCTGTACATACTGCAGTAGGAGGGGGTTGTGGGTAGTGTAATCCTACCTCCTCCTGGATGTACTGCAGTAGGAGGGGGTTGTGGGTAGTGTAGTCCTACCTCCTCCTGTATGTACTGCAGTAGGAGGGGTTGTGGGTAGTGTAGTCCTACCTCCTCCTGTAGATACTGCAGTAGGAGGGGTTGTGGGTAGTGTAGTCCTACCTCCTCCTGTAGATACTGCAGTAGGAGGGGGTTGTGGGTAGTGTAGTCCTACCTCCTGTATGTACTGCAGTAGGAGGGGGTTGTGGGTAGTGTAGTCCTACCTCCTCCTGTACGTACTGCAGTAGGAGGGGGTTGTGGGTAGTGTAGTCCTACCTCCTCCTGTTTGTACTGCAGTAGGAGGGGGTTGTGGGTAGTGTAATCCTACCTCCTCCTGGATGTACTGCAGTAGGAGGGGGTTATGCAAATTAACTGAATCCCCCCCCAAAAAACATTTCCACTGCATTTCAGCCCTGCCACAAAAGGACCAGCATGTCAGTGATTCTCTCGTTAACAGGTGTGAGTGTTGACGAGGACAAGGCTGGAGATCACTCTGTCATGCTGATTGAGTTCGAATAACAGACTGGAAGCTTCGGGTGTACACCGTTAGTTTATACTGGATACACCTGGTGTACACCGTTAGTTCATACTGGATACACCTGGTGTACACCGTTAGTTTATACTGGATACACCGGGTGTACAACTTTAGTTTATACTGGATACACCGGGTGTACACCGTTAGTTTATACTGGATACACCGGGTGTACACCGTTAGTTTATACTGGATACACAGGGTGGACACCATTTAGATTATACTGGATACACCGGGTGTACAACTTTAGTTTATACTGAATACACCGGGGGTACACCGTTAGTTTATACTGGATACACCGGGTGGGTTAGTTCTTCTTGAGAGAACTAACCCAAAATTAGTCGAACTAACCCAAAATTAGTTGAAAGGCTAAGGGATTCTCTTCCTGAGAAGAAGCTGACAGCCTTCAAACAGAGCAAAAAAAGTGGTCCCAAACAATATGTCAAAATGAATAAAAAAATGATACAGCTGTCTTTAATAAGATCAAACTGAACTAACTGCTATCTTGAAATGTTGAAAAAGTGTTTATAAATAGGCATCCTATCATTTGAAAATTAGTTGAAAGGCTAAGTGATTCTCCTCCTGAGAAGAAGCTGACAGCCTTCAAACATAGTGCAAAAAAAGTGTCACTGAGAAATAGGATAATTATGAAACATGAAAACTATATTGTCTGACTCAGCTACTATGCATGTTGGTTGGACAACATGAACACTTCGCTCGCTACATGTGAAAATTAAAAAGGATGGTTAGGATACTTAGCATGTTAGCTAACCCTTCCCTAACCACTAGCCCAGGGGTTCTCAAACTTTTTTGTGATAGCAAATTCATCAGTGACCCCCTCATAATCAGAACACAACTCGAGTGAGATAAAAAAATATCATACAAGGAGTTTTACCATGATTTCGTGTGCAAGGCCGGACAAACCAAGTCTCGGGCCCTGGGAATGAACATTTTAAAGGTCTGCCTCTTGGAGGGAAAAAAACTTGCTAATTTCCTGCATTCTACACATTTTGTCATGGGGCAGAGAAATGTTTCTTGTTGCAACTATAACGCTAATATCCTGCAGTTCTACACATGTTGTCATGGGGCAGAGAAATGTTTCTTGTTGCAACTATAACGCTAATATCCTGCAGTTCTACACATGTTGTCATGGGGCAGAGAAATGTTTCTTGTTGCAACTATAACACTAATATCCTGCAGTTCTACACATGTTGTCATGGGGCAGAGAAATGTTTCTTGTTGCAACTATAACGCTAATATCCTGCAGTTCTACACATGTTGTCATGAGGCAGAGAAATGTTTCTTGTTGCAACTATAACGCTAATATCCTGCAGTTCTACACATGTTGTCATGAGGCAGAGAAATGTTTCTTGTTGCAACTATAACGCTAATATCCTGCAGTTCTACACATGTTGTCATGGGGCAGAGAAATGTTTCTTGTTGCAACTATAACGCTAATATCCTGCAGTTCTACACATGTTGTCATGAGGCAGAGAGAAAACGACTGTGTAACGAAGACGCTGTAAGTTGAGAAGCAGGTGAAACGTTTAATAAAACAACAAACGAGACAACATAACAGTAGCGTCTTTGCATGTACACAGGATCAATACTGACTGGGGAAGGAACCTAAGGGAGGGCCAGATATAGGGGTGGTAATAAGTAAGGTAATGGAGTCCAGGTTTGCCTCATGACAACGTGCAGGTGCTCGTAATGATGGATCCCAGGACCGGCGGTTAGTATACCGGCGACGTCAAACACCGGAGGGGAGGAGCGAGAGCAGACGTGACAGACTGCCACCTCTCATTGAAGCCATGGAAGTTCACGGCCGACCGCACCACTGCAGGCATTGTTAGCAGAAAACAGGATCCCCCATAATAGTGAAATAAATAAATAGAAAGTCAATCATGGTACCAATAAATGCTTCTAATACACCAGATGTATGTCCTTGAACCGATTATGTTTAAATCTCATTTAAAAAGCATTTTTGAAACGGTCTGTTTGAGATACAAGTTTGAGGTGGCTTTTTTAAAGTATTTTTTCTCCAATTAATGCTTCGGCCACAAATACGAGTATAGTCAAAATTATTTGGGTATGAGTTAACAGAACATTAGCTTTTAAAAGTTTGATTTTCACTGGACAATTACTTTAAATTACAGTGCATTTATGTAAAAAAAATATAGTATTGAAGTATTGAGATGGAAAATGTATAATAGGTGGAGTACTGTGGATACCAATAGGCTCATGTTGCCCAAGGTTTAATAACAAACATTGTAGATTAATAATATTACATTGTATTGTATTACACCCTCTAAACTTCCACGGATCCCTGGGGCAAAATGTGTTTTTTCAGTTGTTGGATCCCCCCGCTCCCTTTTGCCCTCAGAACAACCTCAATGCGTTGGAGCATGGACTCTACAAGGTGTCGAAAGCATTCCACAGGGATGCTGGCCCATGTTGACTCAAATGCTTCCCACAGTTGTGTCAAGTTGGCTGGATGTCCTTTTGTCTTGCCCATTTACCTTCTGAATGGCACACATACACAGTACATGTCTCAATTGTCTCAAGGCTTAAAAAACCTTCTTTAACCTGTCTCCTCTCTTTCATCTACACGGATGGAAGTGGATTTAACAGGTGACATCAATAAGGGATCATATCTTTTTCCTGAATCCCCTGTTTTCAATACAGGTATAACGACACTGAGCTTTTTTTCGAAAATGTTTTATGAGGTTGGAGAACACATTGGGAGGGATCTTGAAACTTTGCCGCAAGTGGATCTTTTAGCAAGACAATAACCCCAAGCACACATCAAAATCCACAAAGAAATGGTTCATTGACCACAAAATAAACATTTTGAATGGCCGTCTCAGGATTTGATCCCCATTGAAAACCTGTGGTTTGAATTGAAGAGGGCAGTCCATAAACGCAGACGAAGGATATCAAGGATCTGGAAATATTCTGTATGGAGGAGTGGTCTAAGATCCATCCCAATGTGTTCTCCAATCATCATTAAAAAAAAGTGTTTAAGGCTGTGTTGTTATCCTCGCAAGGGGAGGATGCTAGAGTATTAAAAACAGGGGTGCCAATCATTTTGATAATTTTGTATTACTTGTTTAACAAAATCTCTTGCTCTGAGCACTTGCATTAGTATAAAATAATATAATTTTCCCTTTTTTTGCATTCAAATACTGTAGAATTAGTAGTATTTGTATTATATATTTTATATAGTATTTTTTGCTCATCTTTCTCAAGGGTGCCAATAATTTGGGACTTGACTGTATGTAATCAAATAGTCCATATTTCAGAGGTACCTTTTGTATGAGGTAAGATGTTCCTTCTAAATCTTGTTATTGCGTAACATTTTTATGCTTGTCTTTGAAACGAATAGTCCAAGAATACCCAATGTTTCAGAACCAGATTTTGGTTTCAGCTGACAACTACATACCTTTGCCTTTCAATCTCCTACACAATATCCCCTTGACTGGTGTGCATGAAGATATCAAGAGAGACAGACATCTAGCAAGAAAAAGTCAATTGGAGGGAACACTGACAGATCAGCGCAACAAGACCATGGATTTTTACACTGGCTGCAGTGAGCAGAAAGCAAGAAAACTCAATAAAAAAATGTGAATGTGGAAATGCGTAAAATAACATTGTGAATCCGACTGAGTGAAAACAATTCACAATTCTCCTACATTTACAGTCCTAGTTATCATTGCCCAAAACAAAGGGAATCATTTCAAACATCTCACACATTTTTGCTTATTGTGTCCATTGACTAGAATTCATATATATTTGGGTTAAAAGACCAATTCAGTGGAAAAACAAAATGGGGTAAAAATAGCCCAGCCCAGTTAATATTGACTGCAGCTGCAGCTCCTCAGGCAGCAGCACTCCCACTTCATCTTACGTTAGGGACACAGATCAAGGGTTCTCCAGGGACTGACAGTATTCTTCAAGCTAATTACATCCAGTTTATTTGGGGTGTCAGGTAGCCTAGTGCCTAGTGGTTAGCGCATTGGGCCAGTAACCGAAAGGTTGTTGGATCGAATCCCTGAGCTGACAAGGTAAAAAATCTGTCATTCTGCCCTAAATAAGGCAGTTAACCCACTGTTCCCTGGTAGGCTGTCATTGTAAATAAGAATTTGTTCTTAACTGACTTGCCTAGTCAAAATAAAAGGTTAAATTGACAGCACCTTGTCTCTGCAAGCCAAGTAGGAAGGTTAGTTCACCTCACAAACCAGAGTCCATTTTTTTATTTTTATTAACATCGAGGATGAGTGCCATGGGAACTATCGGTATGGCCCAGCAGGACCAGCCTAAGTGACAGGCCTCACATGTTTAATATAATGCACACAAAATAATGGAGCCCTTAACCTTCACGGCACATTCAACGTTTTTTTTTTGCTCTCCATGCAATCCTCGCACGCAGACGTATGTGTGTGTGCAACAGGCTGAATGAAGCTAATGAATCCAACATGGACAGAGAGGCTGCATTGTTTTGTTCATCATGAACCATGCCTATAGACCAATCACCATGACTAATTAGCTCAACTAAGAGCAGCAATTTACTCTACAGGCCATAATGGGAGGTGGAAGCTCAACTTGCAATATTTAATGCTCTTATATAATGACACATAACCAGTGGTGTAAAGTACTCAAGTAAAAATACTTTAAAGTACTACTTAAGTCATTTTCTGGGGGGTATCTGTACTTTACTATTTATATTTGACAACTTTTACTTTTACTTTGCTACCTTCCTAAAGAAAATAATGTACTTTTTACTCCATACATTTTCCCTGACACCCAGAAGTACTTGTTATGTTTCGAATGCTTAGCAAGACAGGAAAAAGGTCAAATTCACACACTTATCAAGAGAACATCCCTGGTCATCCCTTCTAACTCTGGCAGACTCACTAATCACAAATGCGTTGTTTTTAAATGATGTTCGAGTGTTGGAGTGTGCCCCTGGCTATCTGTAAAAAAAAAAGGCAATAAAAAAATGGTGCTGTCTGGTTTGCTGGGAGTTAAAAAAAATTAACCCCAAAAGGTTCTTTGAGGAACCATGATAAGGGGTTCTTCGAAGAACTTATAGGAGTTCCCACAAAATGTTCTTCAAATAACTTTTAGGGGTTCCCCCACAGTTCCAATTTGAAGAACCCCTAAAGGATACTCCAGGAACCTTTACTTTTTAGAGTGTATATTGATAAAAGTCACCTGGTCCGAGAGACATTTAAATAGTTATACACAGCCCAATTTGAGTTTGTGTGTGTTCTCTGGTGTGATATAAGGCTGTGTGAATGAGTAAAACTCTTCCCACATTCATCACAGCTACACGATTTCTCTCCTGTGTGTGTTCTCTGGTGTGATATCAGGTTGCATTGCTGAGTAAAACTCTTCCCACATTGACCACAGCTATAAGGTTTCTCTCCTGTGTGTGTTCTCTGGTGTGATTTCAGGCTCTGTGACCAAGTAAAACTCTTCCCACATTCATCACAGCTATAAGGTTTCTCTCCTGTGTGTGTTCTCTGGTGTGATTTCAGGCTCTGTGACCAAGTAAAACTCTTCCCACATTCATCACAGCTATAAGATTTCTCTCCTGTGTGTATTCTCTGGTGTGATATCAGGTTGCTTAGCTGAGTAAAACTCTTCCCACATTGATCACAGCTATAAGGTTTCTCTCCTGTGTGGATTCTCTGATGAATTTTAATGCCTGCTGAGGAGGTGAATCTCTTCCCACAGTCAGAGCAGCAGAGAGTTCTCTTCCCTGTGGGTCTTTGCAGGTGTTTATTGAGGTGTTGTGATCTGGAGAGACTCTTCTCTGCCTCTTCAGCATCATGATGTTGTTGAGGCTCCCCAGAGGATCCACAATAGTAAAGTTTCTCTCCTGTGTGAACAACAAAGTCAGACAGATGATTAAAGGCCCACAACAGCGGAAATCCACTGTAAAAGGTGATGCCAACAGCGTAGCCATGATGTTGTACAACAATTGTCGTCTGTAATGAATGTAATGATTATTTGACAATTGTCTTAACTTCTCTAGGGTAGGGGACAGTATTTTGACGTCCGGATGAAAGGCGTGCCCGTAGTAAAATGCCTGCTACTCAGGCTCAGAAGATAGGATATGCATATTATTAGTAGATTTGGATAGAAAACACTGAAGTTTCTAAAACGTTTTGAATGATGTCTGTGAGTATAACAGAACTCATATCGCAGGCAAAAACCAGAGAAGAATCCAACCAGGAAGTGTGGAATTCTGAGATCTGTAGTTTTTCAACTCATTGCCTATCAAACATAGTGACTTAGGGTTCATTTTGCACTTCCTAAGGCTTTATGATATTTGTATTTGTCAAAAGGGCAGTTGAGCATCTTGTCACCAGAATAAGACCCTCGATATTTATTGGAAAGGAGCACCAAGCTCATCACCGTGCACTTTCAACACTGTGAAATTCATCATAATATACTTAATCTGTTGCCTAAGAAACTGCGTGGTTTCCTGAGTAGTAGTGGGAGGGCCACACTCAATATCATCGCGTGACAAGTTTACTTCGATATGATGGAAATGACATAAATATTTGAGCATAAAGGCGTTTCCACCGCCATTTCTCGCATAATTAATTTTACAGACAAAAATATCCCACCATGTCGAACGAACAAATTAAAAACTGTTGATAAAAACGTGGTTAATGTAGTTAATTACGACATTTCTGCGCTGAACTAGGTTGAATATTTGGTTAATGAAAACTACAACTCCCTTCAGCCCAGTGTCCCACATAGTTCTTGACTTGATTTCTCTCGTGAATGATTTGATTTCTCTCTGGAGAAACGGCGCGTTGGGATCACAGAAATAACGAACTAAATGGAATTCAAGTCATTGAACCCACATCGGTCAATTAGTTGTTGAATAACCGGAGAAAAAAATACGAAATTTCGGTTAATCGCTCAGCACTTGCCCTCTCTCCAGTGCTTAATTTTAGCCGGATCCTACTGGAACAGGATCTGGCACCTCTCCGTCTTGGAAGAGTTTCGTTTTGTCCGGATCCGGTACCTCTTCTGGCATGAAAAATAATTGTCACTTTTTGCAATGTAAAGATTCTAATAAACGTGATCAAAGTTCTTTGGAGTTGCCTCTTCTTTAATCCCCCCCCATCTCTCACTACAATGAGATTCACTTTCTATTATCTCTCTCCCCCGCTCTCTACTCCGATAGACATGAGCCTGCAACTCTCATCTCTCCAGCATTGCAATTCATAATGTCCTTATAGAGCCGCGCAAAGGGTTGAAATACATTTGACAAAGTTATGGTTACTGCTGTCTGTTGAGAAATAAATTAAATAGGCCTAGGCTATTGATGGATTCAATGTCGTTTTCATTGATCTCAGATTCTCAGTTTGTCAGTGTCTAAATTGCCTGTCATTTCGATCATTTTGTGCTTTCAAGACAACTTGGAACTCGAAAAAAAATAAGCCGAATCATGATGTCAGTGATCGTCAGGTCGGAAAGTCGGAGCTCTAGAAGAGGCCAGAGTTCCCCATGTGGAATTTCAAATTGGATGACCATCCAAAACAATTTTTTCCAGTCTGAGCTCGTTATTTCCCCAATTTCGCAGTTGTCTTGAACGCACGGAAGTCTGAAGTCGTAGATTGCCCAGCTCCGAGTTCCCAGTTGTTTTGAACGCAGCATTAAAAAAGATCGTGCCAAAATCTCCAATCGTAAAATGACGTAGAATTGCATTAAATGCGTTTATAAAAAGGCCAAACATTTTCTGGACACTAGGCCACAAACCTTTTTTCCCCATGTGGGCAACTTCTGTAAATGCCTCTACTTACTGCTCTATGCCACTACGCAAATGTGATGATATGCATGCAATGCAGGTCACCCCCCTCTCGTGCTCACTTGTTCCGGCAACTCCTGATTTACAAATTAGGCACTGTCTAGCTCTTTTTTTCTCCCTCAGTCAGTCTTTTTCCAGTAACTCCACAGTCAACAACTCCACAGTCAACAACGTCTAGCCTAGGGGTGTCAAATTCGATTCACAAGTGTCTGCGGGTTTTTGGTTTTTCCTTTCAATAAAGACCTAGACAACCAGGTGAGGGGAGTTCCTAACTAATTAGTGACCTTAATTAATCTATCAAGTACAAGGGTGGAGGGATAACCTGCAGACTCTTGGCCCTCTGTGGAATGAGTTTGACACGTGACTAACCCTTACCTAGCTCTCTCTCTCTCTCTCTCTGTGGCTTGTATTCTTTCCCCTGGCTTCCTTGTTTGGGCACTCTCTCCCTCCCCTACTCGCTCTCTCCTCTTCCCCCTTTCTCTCCTTTCTCCCCCTCTCTACTCTGTTCCTCTCTCATTCTTCCACCCCTGGCAGTGCACTCTTAATCCCCCCCGCCAGAGTCCATGCCCTTGTAGAGCAGAGAGCATACGCTGGCGACCGTCAGCCCAGCTCCAGTTGATGAGGTAGCAGCATATCGCTTAGGGGCCCTGGCATGGGTCACATCCTGCCACGGCCCTGCTGCAGCCTTCAGGGAGGCACCATCCTAGTCAACTCCCCCCTCCACTATCACTGCACTTCATGTGTAAGCACTGAGCATTCATGGCTGCTTCACCCAATCATAATAACTTATCACAATAAAATAACAACAGCTTGCAGTCAACGGTAGATCCACCTAGCCAGGTAAACACTTCTTTAATCACTAGATTGTAATACTGGGGTGGTGAACTATTAATGACTTACCACATAATTGTTAACAATATATAAATGAACGTCATATAAATGCACACACTCAATCTCATAGCAATATAACAAGGTCATTCTTCTTTCCGATTTGGATAATCTGGCAACGTCAAAGCATTCCCCCTAGCATGTCCATGTTTGTCTTGTCTTATAATGCATTTGTGTGGTATGGAGCCCACATACCTTCAAATCCAGAAGGCTAAATTAAAATGGCGTGCTGACTGTTAATGGAGTGGGACAAACATATGACTTCACTGTCTGTTGTGGCTTCAAGCTCATGTAATGAATAATACAACAGTCTCCACCTGTATCAGTGCAGTCAATGGGCCTGACAGTTGCTATTTATATGTATATTTTCGGCACAGTGTCTTCCCTCCACGATCACACTCAGTCAAATTGTCCTTGAATTACACAGACAAGATAGCAAAACAATACCCAGAGAAAAGACAGTTTATTATCCTCTTTTAAAAGCTAATCAGCATGTAGTGACATAGCCTGATGCAAAATAGAAATTCCAGGAGAAAAACTCTCCATGTAACTAAATTATGCTCTGAATGAAAGTAAGCTCACCCATGCGGTTAATTTGACTAATTTTCTGAAATGACTTTTGTTTCTCATGAGGCGATGTAGCTAGCTAATGTGTTTGTCGGTCCACTCCAGCTGAATAATATGTATAGAGATCCTATTAAATAACTATTCTAGTATTCTAATTCATAATTCTATGGTCATATGACCCACAATGAGAGACAACTGGGGAATGCAGCTGATCGGTAGATTACTACGCTGACATCACAATGTCAGACCTGGGAATTGATTGAATCAACGTGAATAGCTTGAAACATTCATGACTAAGACCTTTGTATAGACAGACATAGCTATCCTGATTTGTGCTGCAGCGAAAATAGAGAGGATGCATAGTACAGTAATGCATAGTACAGCAACGTGAAAGTGCAATGGTCTCCTGAGGGATCTCCTCCCAGACCTGGACTAAAGCATCAGCCAACTCCTGGACAGTCTGTGGTGCAACATGGCGTTGGTGGATGGAGCGAGACATGATGTCCCAGAGGTGCTCAATTGGATTCAGGTCTGGGGAACGGGCGGGCCAGTCCATAGCATCAATGCCTTGCTCTTGCAGGAACTGCTGACACACTCCAGCCACATGAGGTCTAGCATTGTCTTGCATTAGGAGGAACCCAGGGCCAACCGCACCAGCATATGGTCTCACAAGGGGTCTGAGGATCTCATCTCGGTACCTAATGGCAGTCAGGCTACCTCTCAATTTAGAACGCTCATTTAGAACCCTCGTTTAGAACGCTCGTTTAGAACGCTCATTTAGAACGCTCATTTAGAACGCTCATTTAGAACGCTCATTTAGAACGCTCAGTTAGAACCCTCATTTAGAACGCTCTTTTAGAACGCTCTTTTAGAACCCTCATTTAGAACCCTCGTTTAGAACGCTGTTTTAGAACCCTCATTTACAACAACAATCAGCGTTTGAGCTGGACACACTTTTTTCAGAAACTATTTACACAAAAAACACACACACAGTCCTTACAAAGTTTATCTCCAGAATGTGAGCAGTTTATTTTTGGATGCAAATGGTTCATATATTCACAGAAGTATATATATTTAATCACTGAACAGTAGCAGACCTAACTTCATCTGTTCCTGACTCTGGATAGTGGATTAAAAAGACCACCTGTTGTTACATCAACACCAGACATCATGATTCATGGAAATGGACATTGTATTTTATCAAATATGAAAACCTTAAATCTCTTCAAATTCAAATCAGTCAGAAAATAAGGATTGTACATAAAACAGAGCAGAATAAATCATCACATCTGGGGACCATCACCACCAGCATGACTAGTATCTATGTGGACCCTACTACAGTTTAACCAGCTCAGCTATAGACTACACCAGCATGACTAGTATCTATGTGGACCCTACTACAGTTTAACCAGCTCAGCTATAGACTACACCAGCATGACTAGTATCTATGTGGACCCTACTACAGTTTAACCAGCTCAGCTATAGACTACACCAGCATGACTAGTATCTATGTGGACCCTACTACAGTTTAACCAGCTCAGCTATAGACTACACCAGCATGACTAGTATCTATGTGGACCCTACTACAGTTTAACCAGCTCAGCTATAGACTACACCAGCATGACTAGTATCTATGTGGACCCTACTACAGTTTAACCAGCTCAGCTATAGATACTAGTCATGCTGGTGTAGTCTATGTGGACCCTACTACAGTTTAACCAGCTCAGCTATAGACTACACCAGCATGACTAGTATCTATGTGGACCCTACTACAGTTTAACCAGCTCAGCTATAGACTACACCAGCATGACTAGTATCTATGTGGACCCTACTACAGTTTAACCAGCTCAGCTATAGACTACACCAGCATGACTAGTATCTATGTGGACCCCACTACAGTTTAACCAGCTCAGCTATAGACTACACCAGCATGACTAGTATCTATGTGGACCCTACTACAGTTTAACCAGCTCAGCTATAGACTACACCAGCATGACTAGTATCTATGTGGACCCTACTACAGTTTAACCAGCTCAGCTATAGACTACACCAGCATGACTAGTATCTATGTGGACCCTACTACAGTTTAACCAGCTCAGCTATAGACTACACCAGCATGACTAGTATCTATGTGGACCCTACTACAGTTTAACCAGCTCAGCTATAGACTACACCAGCATGACTAGTATCTATGTGGACCCTACTACAGTTTAACCAGCTCAGCTATAGACTACACCAGCATGACTAGTATCTATGTGGACCCTACTACAGTTTAACCAGCTCAGCTATAGATACTAGTCATGCTGGTGTAGTCTATGTGGACCCTACTACAGTTTAACCAGCTCAGCTATAGACTACACCAGCATGACTAGTATCTATGTGGACCCTACTACAGTTTAACCAGCTCAGCTATAGACTACACCAGCATGACTAGTATCTATGTGGACCCTACTACAGTTTAACCAGCTCAGCTATAGACTACACCAGCATGACTAGTATCTATGTGGACCCCACTACAGTTTAACCAGCTCAGCTATAGACTACACCAGCATGACTAGTATCTATGTGGACCCTACTACAGTTTAACCAGCTCAGCTATAGACTACACCAGCATGACTAGTATCTATGTGGACCCTACTACAGTTTAACCAGCTCAGCTATAGACTACACCAGCATGACTAGTATCTATGTGGACCCTACTACAGTTTAACCAGCTCAGCTATAGACTACACCAGCATGACTAGTATCTATGTGGACCCTACTACAGTTTAACCAGCTCAGCTATAGACTACACCAGCTTGACTAGTATCTATGTGGACCCTACTACAGTTTAACCAGCTCAGCTATAGACTACACCAGCATGACTAGTATCTATGTGGACCCTACTACAGTTTAACCAGCTCAGCTATAGAGTACACCAGCATGACTAGTATCTATGTGGACCCTACTACAGTTTAACCAGCTCAGCTATAGACTACACCAGCATGACTAGTATCTATGTGGACCCTACTACAGTTTAACCAGCTCAGCTATAGACTACACCGGCATGACTAGTATCTATGTGGACCCTACTACAGTTTAACCAGCTCAGCTATAGACTACACCAGCGTGACTAGTATCTATGTGGACCCTACTACAGTTTAACCAGCTCAGCTATAGACTACACCAGCGTGACTAGTATCTATGTGGACCCTACTACAGTTTAACCAGCTCAGCTATAGACTACACCAGCGTGACTAGTATCTATGTGGACCCTACTACAGTTTAACCAGCTCAGCTATAGACTACACCAGCATGACTAGTATCTATGTGGACCCTACTACAGTTTAACCAGCTCAGCTATAGACTACACCAGCGTGACTAGTATCTATGTGGACCCTACTACAGTTTAACCAGCTCAGCTATAGACTACACCAGCGTGACTAGTATCTATGTGGACCCTACTACAGTTTAACCAGCTCAGCTATAGACTACACCGGCATGACTAGTATCTATGTGGACCCTACTACAGTTTAACCAGCTCAGCTATAGACTACACCGGCATGACTAGTATCTATGTGGACCCTACTACAGTTTAACCAGCTCAGCTATAGACTACACCCGCATGACTAGTATCTATGTGGACCCTACTACAGTTTAACCAGCTCAGCTATAGACTACACCAGCATGACTAGTATCTATGTGGACCCTACTACAGTTTAACCAGCTCAGCTATAGACTACACCAGCTTGACTAGTATCTATGTGGACCCTACTACAGTTTAACCAGCTCAGCTATAGACTACACCAGCATGACTAGTATCTATGTGGACCCTACTACAGTTTAACCAGCTCAGCTATAGAGTACACCAGCATGACTAGTATCTATGTGGACCCTACTACAGTTTAACCAGCTCAGCTATAGACTACACCAGCATGACTAGTATCTATGTGGACCCTACTACAGTTTAACCAGCTCAGCTATAGACTACACCGGCATGACTAGTATCTATGTGGACCCTACTACAGTTTAACCAGCTCAGCTATAGACTACACCAGCGTGACTAGTATCTATGTGGACCCTACTACAGTTTAACCAGCTCAGCTATAGACTACACCAGCATGACTAGTATCTATGTGGACCCTACTACAGTTTAACCAGCTCAGCTATAGACTACACCAGCATGACTAGTATCTATGTGGACCCTACTACAGTTTAACCAGCTCAGCTATAGACTACACCAGCACGACTAGTATCTATGTGGACCCTACTACAGTTTAACCAGCTCAGCTATAGACTACACCAGCATGACTAGTATATATGTGGACCCTACTACAGTTTAACCAGCTCAGCTATAGACTACACCAGCATGACTAGTATCTATGTGGACCCTACTACAGTTTAACCAGCTCAGCTATAGACTACACCAGCATGACTAGTATCTATGTGGACCCTACTACAGTTTAACCAGCTCAGCTATAGACTACACCAGCATGACTAGTATCTATGTGGACCCTACTACAGTTTAACCAGCTCAGCTATAGACTACACCAGCATGACTAGTATCTATGTGGACCCTACTACAGTTTAACCAGCTCAGCTATAGACTACACCAGCATGACTAGTATCTATGTGGACCCTACTACAGTTTAACCAGCTCAGCTATAGACTACACCAGCATGACTAGTATCTATGTGGACCCTACTACAGTTTAACCAGCTCAGCTATAGACTACACCAGCATGACTAGTATCTATGTGGACCCTACTACAGTTTAACCAGCTCAGCTATAGACTACACCGGCGTGACTAGTATCTATGTGGACCCTACTACAGTTTAACCAGCTCAGCTATAGACTACACCGGCATGACTAGTATCTATGTGGACCCTACTACAGTTTAACCAGCTCAGCTATAGACTACACCAGCATGACTAGTATCTATGTGGACCCTACTACAGTTTAACCAGCTCAGCTATAGACTACACCAGCATGACTAGTATCTATGTGGACCCTACTACAGTTTAACCAGCTCAGCTATAGACTACACCAGCATGACTAGTATCTATGTGGACCCTACTACAGTTTAACCAGCTCAGCTATAGACTACACCAGCATGACTAGTATCTATGTGGACCCTACTACAGTTTAACCAGCTCAGCTATAGACTACACCAGCATGACTAGTATCTATGTGGACCCTACTACAGTTTAACCAGCTCAGCTATAGACTACACCAGCGTGACTAGTATCTATGTGGACCCTACTACAGTTTAACCAGCTCAGCTATAGACTACACCGGCATGACTAGTATCTATGTGGACCCTACTACAGTTTAACCAGCTCAGCTATAGACTACACCAGCATGACTAGTATCTATGTGGACCCTACTACAGTTTAACCAGCTCAGCTATAGACTACACCAGCATGACTAGTATCTATGTGGACCCTACTACAGTTTAACCAGCTCAGCTATAGACTACACCAGCATGACTAGTATCTATGTGGACCCTACTACAGTTTAACCAGCTCAGCTATAGACTACACCAGCATGACTAGTATCTATGTGGACCCTACTACAGTTTAACCAGCTCAGCTATAGACTACACCAGCATGACTAGTATCTATGTGGACCCTACTACAGTTTAACCAGCTCAGCTATAGACTACACCAGCATGACTAGTATCTATGTGGACCCTACTACAGTTTAACCAGCTCAGCTATAGACTACACCAGCATGACTAGTATCTATGTGGACCCTACTACAGTTTAACCAGCTCAGCTATAGACTACACCAGCATGACTAGTATCTATGTGGACCCTACTACAGTTTAACCAGCTCAGCAGTACCATCATAGACATAAAACCCAGGATAGAGGGGCTGAGTGAATGTGGTCTGGACTCTGTGGAGGAGGGTCATTGTGTCAGAGACACTGTAGAAGGACAAAGTACCTGCCTTGTGATCCAGGTACACTCCTACTCTGGAGGACTGAGGGCCTGATACTTTAGTCTTAACATTATTGTGTCTGAAATAATAACCACCTCTATAGCACTGTAAACTCCAGGACTTGTTATTGAATCCAAATCTATTATCTCTCCCTGTTCTGCTGATGTCTTTATATGAGACTGCTGTAATAACCCACTCCCCAGTCCACTTCACCTCCCAGTAACAGCGTCCAGACAGACCCTCTCTACACAGAACCTGGTACTTGTTGGTGAATCTGTCTGGATGGTCAGGATATGGTTGGACTTGGCCTGTACAGGTCACCTTTCTGTTCCCTTCAGACAGAGAGAGGCGTGTGTGTGCTGTGTTTGGGTCCAGTGTGAGCTGACAGGAATCTGGGAGAAGAGCAGAGACCAATGAGGGGAGTCAGAACAATAAGTTAAGTCAGATACTGTATCTACCCTGTCTTTGATTAGAGCACAGCAGAGATCAAATCAGAGAAATATGAGGAGTCAGATAGATACCCAGTCTTTGATTAGATCTACTATTGCTATATATTTCTAGAGGGATTGTTAGGAGTGGCAGTAAAAAGAGACTGTTAGTTACTTCACAATAAAGAGACTCACATTGTAACAACTGTTCTCTGGTCTTGGGCTCTGGAGGCAGAACAACCTCCACTATATTCACTACAGACACACAAACACATTGACAGAGAGAGGGAATGTTATCATCATACCATATTCCACATGTATATGACTAGTAGGGAACTTTCAATGGTCTAAAGTTGATGTTCTGATTGTTTTCAACACACCTGTAGTGGAGATCTTGGTCCATTCTCCTTTAAGGAAGTCTTCTAGTTTCTCTCTCAGTTCAGACACAGTCTTACTCACATCTCCAAAGTACTGAAGAGGACGGACAACGATGCTGGGTAAGTCTGAAGATACACTGATACTGGAGAGAGACTGATAACTCTGGAGAGAGAGACAGAGAGAGAGAGAGACAGAGACAGAGAGAGACAGAGAGAGAGAGAGAGAGGGCCAGAGAGAGAGAGAGGGAGGGACAGAGAGGGAGAGAGGGAGGGACAGAGAGGGAGAGAGAGAGGGACACAGAGAGAGGGACACCGAGACCCAGAGAGAGGGGGACACGGACAGAGAGACACAGAGAGAGAGACACAGAGAGAGAGAGGGACAGAGAGAGAGAGGGACAGAGTGACAGAGAGAGAGACAGAGGAACAGAGAGAGAGACACCGAGAGAGGGGGACACAGAGAGAGGGACAGGGGGACACAGAGGGACAGTGGGACACAGAGGGACGGACAGGGGGACACAGAGAGACGGACAGGGGGACACAGACAGACGGACAGGGGGACACAGACAGACGGACAGGGGGACACAGACAGAGGGACAGGGGGACACAGAGAGAGAGGGCCACAGATAGAGAGGGCCACAGAGAGAGGGCCACAGAGAGAGAGGGCCACAGAGAGAGAGGGCCACAGAGAGAGAGGGCCACAGAGAGAGAGAGGGACAGAGGGACAGAGAGAGAGAGGGCCACAGAGAGAGAGAGAGGAAGGACAGAGAGAAAGAGAGATAGAGGGACAGAGAGAGAGAGAAAGGGACACAGAGAGAGAGAGGGACAGAGAGAGAGAGAGGAGGGACAGAGAGAGAGAGAGAGGAGAGAGAGATAGAGAGAAAGAGAGAGAGGAGGGACAGAGAGAGAGAGAGAGAGGAGGGACAGAGAGAGAGAGAGAGAGAGAGAGGGGGACAGAGAGAGAGAGAGAGAGAGAGGGGGACAGAGAGAGAGAGACAGAGAGAGAGAGAGAGGGACAGACAGGACAACATAATGATTGAGATGAATAGTTTCACATGAAGTTAATTTCATATCACATGTAACAAGACAGTTTAGTTACCTGGAGGAAATGGATGTGATCCTCTGTGTGTGAGAGCTGCTCCAGCTCAGTGCTTCTCTTCCTCAGCTCAGCTATCTCCTGCTTCAGTTGCTCCAGGACTCCTTCAGCTTGACTCACTTGATCCTTCTCTTGGGCTCTGATCAGCTCCTTCACCTCAGAGCTCCTTCTCTCAATGGAGCGGATCAGCTCAGTAAAGATCTGATCACTGTCCTCCACTGCTGCCTGTGCAGAGCGCTGTTGAGAGAGAGAGGGACAGAGAGAGAGGGACAGAGAGAGAGAGACAGAGACAGAGACAGAGAGAGAGAGGAAGGAGAGAGAGGGAGAAAGAGAGAGAGAGAGACAGAGAGAGGGACAGAGAGCGAGAGAGAGGGACAGAGAGCGAGAGAGAGGGACAGAGAGCGAGAGAGAGGGACAGAGAGCGAGAGAGAGGGACAGAGAGCGAGAGAGAGGGACAGAGAGCGAGAGAGAGGGACAGAGAGAGAGAGGGACAGAGAGAGAGAGGGACAGAGAGAGAGAGGGAGAGGGACAGAGAGAGAGAGGGACAGAGAGAGAGAGAGGGACAGAGAGATAGCAGTTAGTTAATAGTATCTCTACTTGCAAATTCATCTTCTGCACATCTATCACTCCAGTGTTTAATTGCTAAATTGTAATTATTTCGCCACCACGGCCTATTTATTAACTTACCTCCTTTATCTTACCTCATTTGCACAACTGTATATAGACTTTTCTATTGTGTTATTGACTGTACGTTTGTTTATTCCATGTGTAACTCTGTGTTGTTGTTTGTGTCACACTGCTTTGCTTTATCTTGGCCATTTCGCAGTTGTAAATGAGAACTTGTTCTCAACTGGCCCACCTGGTTAAATAAAGGACTTGTTCTCAACTTGCCTACCTGGTTAAATAAAGGACTTGTTCTCAACTGGCCCACCTGGTTAAATAAAGGACTTGTTCTCAACTGGCCTACCTGGTTAAATAAAGGACTTGTTCTCAACTGGCCTACCTGGTTAAATAAAGGACTTGTTCTCAACTAACCTACCTGGTTAAATAAAGGACTTGTTCTCAACTGGCCCACCTGGTTAAATAAAGGACTTGTTCTCAACTGGCCCACCTGGTTAAATAAAGGACTTGTTCTCAACTGGCCCACCTGGTTAAATAAAGGACTTGTTCTCAACTGGCCCACCTGGTTAAATAAAGGACTTGTTCTCAACTGGCCCACCTGGTTAAATAAAGGTGGAATAAAATAAACAGTAATGGCATTACCCCGGCAACACAGAGAAAACATGATGAACAGTCTGTCATTGTAGAAAACGGACAACCCCTCCTCAACTCCCAGGTCAACCCGAGCCAATCAGCTATTGGTGTCCAGGGCTCCATGTAATACCCTCCACTGGATGACCCCTGACCTTTCCAGCACTGAGCTTATAGAGCACCCTCCACCTATACCCTGCCATGCTCTCAGCCCCCACAACCCCCTGCCTCGGATGCCCCTTCCCTCCCGCTAAGCCCACCTCCGTACGGTACAGTAGCCTCTGTGCTGCTTTGAGTCAGAACGCTGCCACCCTGCTCTCCAGGTCCACCAAACCCAGTGATCAGTGGTTCCTCCCAGACCCACGGCCCAGGCACCACACCCCCCTCCTCTCGTATGGGTCTCAGCAGCTGCCAGGCCCTCAGTACTGCAGCATAGAAATCAGAGACCCCTGTTGTATTGAGTCTCTCCGGCCGCATGATGAAGAGCTGCTGATCCAGCCACAAACCCAATTCAGTTTTCCCAAAATGGCACCAAAAAAACCTACCTTTTAATTTACCACTAAAACCTGTTCTTAGGACCAAGCCATAAAAAAATGTATTATAATAATAACTGGTTTACGTTTTAACTACCAACAATTGGTAAAAACTTTCCCCTTTCGGAAACAATGGGACGACCTCAGAGTTGACAAGGTAAAACTCTGTTGTTCTGCCGCTGAACAAGGCAGTTAACCCACTGGTCCCCAGGAGGCCGTCATTGTAAATAGAATTTGTTCTTAACTGACCTGCCTAGTTAAATAAAGGTTTCATTAAAAAGTCTGGCAATAACTTAACTTTTCATTATTTAGACAGACTCCTCTAAATAATAAATATAATAAAATAACAAAAAACAGTTAAATGCTAAGTACTATACATAGGTTTTATTTAAAAAATAACAATAGAACCTATTTAGTACTATAATGGTATTTCCTAACATAATATTATTACTATAATAGTTTCTAAAGGGGTTCTAGGCTACCCTACCCTAGAATTAGGGTTCAGGATAAAACAGGTTATACGTAGGGTTAGAGTTTCTGTACAGCACTTTGTAACATCTGCTGATGTAAAAAGGTCTTCATAAATACATTAGATTGATTGTTAGGTTCAGGGTATTTAAAGAGATAAACTGTATGGGTTTATATCTCTCTTGCTCCTCCCTGTGGTCTTCTGTGGGAACTACATACCTCATTCACCACACTTGATAGGCTCATAATCTGAGGTAGCAACTGAGTCAGAGCTACAAATCAATGATCTCCACCTATCCATTAGGTTTACAACTCAGTGAACCTGCGCAGCATTCTCTCTATTTGACGTCTACGAACCAACAGATTTCAACGATTATCATATTACCCAGCAGCCATTTAGAAACAAATAAAAAAAGGTTAGTTCTTTTTATTCTTTTTTTCTGACTGTTTAAATCGGCCACATCTTGAAAAAGAGAACAGGGACATGCGATTTGTTGATAATTTACACTTTTTTATATATAAAAAATATAGATATACAGTTAACCATGATCAGAACATGTTTAACGTTTGAAGGCTTTGCGCCAACCATCCCTGTAGGTCACTACAATCTATAAACAGGTGAACAGTGAGCTTCCTCACCAAGTAGCTGTAACCTAGTTAATAATAAGTTACCTGAGGTAAACCTACAAGGTTAGTTAATAATAAGTTACCTGAGGTAAACCTACAAGGATAGTTAATAATAAGCTACCTGAGGTAAACCTACAAGGATAGTTAATAATAAGTTACCTGAGGTAAACCTACAAGGTTAACGCAGGCAGGAAGAGAATTACTTCAAAACCACAGCAAACAGCTGGGACATATAGTAATATTATATATATATAATATTATATCACTGGGCTCCTCTGTGCTAACAAACCCTGTGTACCACCCCTCCCCTGTTTAACCTTGAATTTCGTTCAGAAAAACACTTCCACATTTAGCAAAACGAACCAACTCTTTACGGATCTGTTCGGTGGTAATAAACGGAGGCAGATTAGACACCACTACTCTTGTCGAAATCAGCACCAACACAACCCCTCACATAAATCATACTGGTAACTAGCCGGGTAACAAGACTCACCTTTTACATTACCACAACCACCGCCTTGTTCATTCTGGATACAGAGTGGATATGTTCCTCTCCCACCTGTTCACCGACCAGGATCAATAATTCCTCCACACCATTCTCCACAACGCACCTGAAGAGACAGCGTTTCTTCTCCACTCGGTTGAGGACATCAAACTACCCTACTCCCTCCTCAACTCTAACCGATAAACAGCGGAAACCGATAAACAAACCCTCCCACCATGACAAAATACATTTGGAAAATAGGCAAAAGAATAGCTGCACTCTTCACGAACGACAAAACCTCACGTTACCAACTTCTTCTTCTTCTATGGTATAATGGCGGTCCTCAAACCAACGTTAAAGGAGCGTGGCGCCTCCTACTGTGCTGGAGTGTTCAATCACGGTTTACACCATTTCTAAATCCTCCTACCTAACTCAGTACTTCTGAGAAAATAAAAAAGATCCCTACTAACTTCTAATAGACCCTCCCCCATCCCCCAAATCCCTTCCAACCCCCCCAACCCCATCCAACCTCAATATGACCCTACACTTCAATCTTTCCCTCTCTTCAACATCCTTACAACACTATAACAACACATGCTCCACCGTTTCATTGACAATACCCTCCAGACACAAACCATTCACATGCTGCCAACCAGATGGAAGGACCAGTTCAATGTACAATGTCCTAAACACAATCGAGGAAACAACACCTCTTCCTTCCTAATCTGACCTTTGAACCTTGGTCCACCAACCTTTCTTTGGAGGGCATATAAATGCCGTCCCTTGTGCTCAGAGTCCCATCTCTTCTGCCACACATCTATCAAAATGTCTCTGATCTCACATTTGTCCTCACCTCTACCCAGTGGAACATTAATATATATTATATCTTGTTTTAAAGTTATTTTAGCTAACTAGTCTACAATTTCATTCCATTCCACACCTGAATGTGCTGGCACCCAGCAGAATCTCACTACTAGACCCATTCTCTCAATTCTCCATAATAACATTAACACCTCCAATAGTAGGTCACTCCTAATAGATTTACCAGATGATAAACTATTCAATACAGACAGAGAATCTGAGGATACTATAATTCTAACAGGTTGTTCGTCCTCCACCCACTGGAGGACAACTATTATCACCAACAGTTCAACTGAGTACACTGACAGTTCATCTGTTAGTCTTCTACATATCTGCACATCACATTCAGGAAGGTAAACACCTGCTCCTGTGGGCCCACTATCTGGGCCCTTGGATCCATCTGTGAAAAGAGGTAAAAAAGCATAACAACTTCTACCAATGTAATTGTCAACCAGTTTCCCTTTATCACTGACTTCTGACCCAATCTTTTCCTTTTGTCTACCAAGGTTAGATCAACAACAGGATCTGGGAGTAACCATGGAGGAACATCCCCTATCACCACAGAAAGGGCCAACCTCCAACTCCCTGAAACTACTCTCATCAGCAAGCTTTCCAACTGTCCAACCAAAACCACTGCCTTGTCTACTAGTATATTCCCAACAGTCATCTAGAACAGTAGCAGTGGGATGCTCAACCTCACAGCCTTTCAACCCAATAAGCTAATGACAATTTATTACGTCGTATATCCAAAGGCATCTCACCTGCCTCAACTGGACTATAATATAAATACATGATGGAGGGGACAGGTGAAATGGTGTGTCTCCTCTGGTCAACAATACTCACCTTGAGAGACTCCACAGCCTGTTGGAGCTCCTTCAGCTCCTTCTCTCTCTCCTGGAATCTCTGCTGGACCTTCTGCTGACTCATCCCCAGCTGCCTCTGTGGAGAATCACTCTTCAATGAGCTATCAAGCTTTATTAGTCCAGTAGATCAATAGTATAGTAATGTGACATAGGGCCCATAGAGAGGAAGGTCTAAAAAATGGATGGTCCATTTACTAAATGATATTTATTTGTTGCTATGTGAATGATTATAGTTTTTATGGTAGGACTACATGTATCAACGGGTTGAGACTGAACTTTGGACTCATAAAAGGGCATTCAGAATGATAATAGTGTTTGACATTATAAAATGGTGATACATCTGGAGAATCTGGGTTAACATATCTATATACTCAAGGTTTGTGTTCATATTTGTTCTGCTGAGGATCCATTTCATTTGAATGATCTCATATTCAAACAGCCTTAGTTCCTACTGCATCTTTAATTCTTTGTTTATCAGACAGTCACCAATAAGTTGTTCTGGTCTTACCTGTTTCTCAGTCCTCTCTGCTGCAGCTGACACTGTATCATGGCCTTTATGTTCATCCATTGTACACATCAGACAGATACACTGCTGATCGGTACGACAGTAAACCTCCAGCAGTTTGTCATGATGAGAGCAGATCTTCTCCTGTAGTTGTGCGGTGGCTTTGACCAGCTTGTGCTTCTTCAAAGCAGGAAATTCGTAGTGAGATTGGAGGTGAGTCTCACAGTAAGAGGCCAGACACGCCAGACAGGACATGAGGGCTTTCTGCTTTCTGGTCCCAGTGCAGACATCACACGCCACATCTCTAGGTCCAGCATAGCACAGAGCAGGAGGGGGAGCAGCCTGGAGTCCTGTCTTCTTCAGTTTCTCCACCAGCTCAGCCAACATGTTATTTTTACTCAGCGTAGGCCTCGGACTGAAGGTCTGTCTGCACTGAGGACAGCTATAGACCCCTTTCAGAACATCCTGATCCCAGCAGCCCTCAATACAGCTCCTACAGTAACTGTGTCCACAGGGGATGGTGACTGGTTCCTTCAGTAGATCCAGACAGACAGAACAACAGAACTGGTCCTGGTCCAGCAGAACTCCCTGTTGAGCCATTTGGACGGTTGTTCACTCTCACACAGACAGACGAGACAGAGACTCAGATCAGTTTCGTTTCCTCAGAAGACAGTTTGTGAAGGGGGATGGATTTCCTGGTTCTGCCAGAGGGGTGGGGTTAGAGGGAGGGAGGGGTTAGAGGGAGGGAGGAAGAGAGAGAGGAACTGCATGCAACAGCAAGAGGGAGACAAATAGTCTTGTTCCTTGGTTAGAGCCCTTAACATGGAATAAATGAAATAATGAATCTTAAAATGTGAGTTATTAGAATATAAAGGGTAACACTTTCTATGAAGTACATATTATAATTATTTTAATGACCTTTATAATGCCTTATAATACACTTATGTGTTCTAATAAGCAATAAGGACTGAGGAGGTGTGGTATATGTAAAGTTGCAGCTGTCTTTGATATGCTCAAAATTAACTAACTGCTATCTTGAAATGTAGAGAAAGTGTTTTAAAATAGGCATCCTATCATTTGAAAATTAGTTGAAAGGCTAAGTGATTCTCTTCCTGAGAAGAAGCTGACAGCCTTCAAACAGAGCAAAAAAAGTGGTCCCAAAAAATATGTCAAAATGAATAAAAAAATTATACAGCTGTCTTTAATAAGATCAAACTGAACTGCTATCTTGAAATGTTGAAAAAGTGTTTTTAAATAGCTCAGTCTTATCACTCAATATGAGTCAAAATCTGTCACTTCCAGGAGTGCTCATTTTGTCAAAAATGAAAAAATGAAAAAAATAACAACTCACAGCTGTGTTAATAGACCCAACTCAAACATCTGCTGTCTTGAAATGTCCAAAAAAGGTATTTAAATGGGCCTACCAGACATCTTCTTGAGAGAAGATAAGGTCAGGGACTCCTGAATGACTTACTCTCCGTCATGTTGAGATGGGTTTCCCTTTAGATCTTCTTGAGAGAACTAACCCAAAATTAGTCGAACTAACCCAAAATTAGACCTGATCTATATAGTGGTGTTGGCTGGTCTCCACACCACTGTGATCTATATAGTGGTGTTGGCTGGTCTCCACACCACTGTGATCTATATAGTGGTGTTGGCTGGTCTCCACACCACTGTGATCTATATAGTGGTGTTGGCTGGTCTCCACACCACTGTGATCTATATAGTGGTGTTGGCTGGTCTCCACACCACTGTGATCTATATAGTGGTGTTGGCTGGTCTCCACACCACTGTGATCTATATAGTAGTGTTGGCTGGTCTCCACACCACTGTGATCTATATAGTGGTGTTGGCTGGTCTCCACACCACTGTGATCTATATAGTGGTGTTGGCTGGTCTCCACACCACTGTGATCTATATAGTGGTGTTGGCTGGTCTCCACACCACTGTGATCTATATAGTGGTGTTGGCTGGTCTCCACACCACTGTGATCTATATAGTGGTGTTGGCTGGTCTCCACACCACTGTGATCTATATAGTAGTGTTGGCTGGTCTCCACACCACTGTGATCTATATAGTTGTGTTGGCTGGTCTCCACACCACTGTGATCTATATAGTGGTGTTGGCTGGTCTCCACACCACTGATCTATATAGTGGTGTTGGCTGGTCTCCACACCACTGTGATCTATATAGTGGTGTTGGCTGGTCTCCACACCACTGTGATCTATATAGTGGTGTTGGCTGGTCTCCACACCGCTGTGATCTATATATTGGTGTTGGCTGGTCTCCACACCACTGTGATCTATATAGTGGTGTTGGCTGGTCTCCACACCACTGATCTATATAGTGGTGTTGGCTGGTCTCCACACCACTGTGATCTATATAGTGGTGTTGGCTGGTCTCCACACCACTGTGATCTATATAGTGGTGTTGGCTAGTCTCCACACCACTGATCTATATAGTGGTGTTGGCTGGTCTCCACACCACTGTGATCTATATAGTGGTGTTGGCTGGTCTCCACACCACTGTGATCTATATAGTGGTGTTGGCTGGTCTCCACACCACTGTGATCTATATAGTGGTGTTGGCTGGTCTCCACACCACTGTGATCTATATAGTGGTGTTGGCTGGTCTCCACACCACTGTGATCTATATAGTGGTGTTGACTGGTCTCCACACCACTGTGATCTATATAGTGGTGTTGGCTGGTCTCCACACCACTGTGATCTATATAGTAGTGTTGGCTGGTCTCCACACCACTGTGATCTATATAGTAGTGTTGGCTGGTCTCCACACCACTGTGATCTATATAGTGGTGTTGGCTGGTCTCCACACCACTGTGATCTATATAGTGGTCCACTGGTCTCCACACCGCTGTGATCTATATAGTGGTGTTGGCTGGTCTCCACACCACTGATCTATATAGTGGTGTTGGCTGGTCTCCACACCACTGTGATCTATATAGTGGTGTTGGCTGGTCTCCACACCACTATGATCTATATAGTGGTGTTGGCTGGTCTCCACACCACTGTGATCTATATAGTGGTGTTGGCTGGTCTCCACACCACTGTGATCTATATAGTGGTGTTGGCTGGTCTCCACACCACTGTGATCTATATAGTGGTGTTGGCTGGTCTCCACACCACTGTGATCTATATAGTGGTGTTGGCTGGTCTCCACACCACTGTGATCTATATAGTGGTGTTGGCTGGTCTCCACACCACTGTGATCTATATAGTGGTGTTGGCGTGTCTCCACACCACTGTGATCTATATAGTGGTGTTGGCTGGTCTCCACACCACTGTGATCTATATAGTGGTCCACTGGTCTCCACACCGCTGTGATCTATATAGTGGTGTTGGCTGGTCTCCACACCACTGTGATCTATATAGTGGTGTTGGCTGGTCTCCACACCACTGATCTATATAGTGGTGTTGGCTGGTCTCAACACCACTGTGATCTATATAGTGGTGTTGGCTGGTCTCCACACCACTGTGATCTATATAGTGGTGTTGGCTGGTCTCCACACCACTGTGATCTATATAGTGGTGTTGGCTGGTCTCCACACCACTGTGATCTATATAGTGGTGTTGGCTGGTCTCCACACCACTGTGATCTATATAGTGGTGTTGGCTGGTCTCCACACCACTGTGATCTATATAGTGGTGTTGGCTGGTCTCCACACCACTGTGATCTATATAGTTGTGTTGGCTGGTCTCCACACCACTGTGATCTATATAGTGGTGTTGGCTGGTCTCCACACCACTGTGATCTATATAGTGGTGTTGGCTGGTCTCCACACCACTGTGATCTATATAGTGGTGTTGGCTGGTCTCCACACCACTGTGATCTATATAGTTGTGTTGGCTGGTCTCCACACCACTGTGATCTATATAGTGGTGTTGGCTGGTCTCCACACCACTGTGATCTATATAGTGGTGTTGGCTGGTCTCCACACCACTGTGATCTATATAGTGGTGTTGGCTGGTCTCCACACCACTGTGATCTATATAGTGGTGTTGGCTGGTCTCCACACCACTGTGATCTATATAGTGGTGTTGGCTGGTCTCCACACCACTGTGATCTATATAGTTGTGTTGGCTGGTCTCCACACCACTGTGATCTATATAGTGGTGTTGGCTGGTCTCCACACCACTGTGATCTATATAGTGGTGTTGGCTGGTCTCCACACCACTGTGATCTATATAGTGGTGTTGGCTGGTCTCCACACCACTGTGATCTATATAGTGGTGTTGGCTGGTCTCCACACCACTGTGATCTATATAGTGGTGTTGGCTGGTCTCCACACCGCTGTGATCTATATAGTGGTGTTTGCTGGTCTCCACACCACTGTGATCTATATAGTGGTGTTGGCTGGTCTCCACACCACTGTGATCTATATAGTTTATTATCATAGTTTCTCACAGATCCTGGCTTCCACTGTTAGAATGGCTGGGCGAGAGGTGGTCGGCCTTTTTTCATATCCTGAGAGAGAGAGAGGATATATTACATAAAGTTATCACAGATGCAAACAATTTAAAACACTATAGTAAATATGATTTATATTTTCTAGTCTGAGAGGTTCTGAATAGAACCTGTTTCCAAACAGTATGAATAATAACAATGGCTGGGCTGATGGGCAGTTCAGTGAGTTGGAGCCTTTGATTGCCCTGCCTCTGGGAGCCTGTCGACTTGTTACATGATTACTGAGTGAAAGAGAGCCTATGAAAGTTTTCATGGAGGGTGGGTGCCCCCTGGTGGCTGAACCTGAGATCATTAGTCGAAAGGCTAAGTGATTCTCTTCCTGAGAAGAAGCTGACAGCCTTCAAACAGAGCAAAAAAAGTGGTCCCAAACAATATGTCAAAATGAATAATAAAATTATACCTTACAACAGAACTACCCCACCATGTCTGGACCTTAGAGCAGAACTACCCCACCATGTCTGGACCTTACAGCAGAACTACCCCACCATGTCTGGACCTTACAACAGAACTACCCCACCATGTCTGGACCTTACAACAGAACTACCCCACCATGTCTGGACCTTAGAGCAGAACTACCCCACCATGTCTGGACCTTACAGCAGAACTACCCCACCATGTCTGGACCTTAGAGCAGAACTACCGAACCATGTGAAAACATGCCTGATATCTCTGGACTTTGTTAACCTACAGCATTTATTAAGCAAATAATATTTTTTTTCTGCTGCTACTTGTGGTATGGAGCTTACAATGCCAGGGTTGTAGGTTCAATTCCCACGGCCACACAAACATAACATGTATACACGCATGACTGTAAATAACTTTGTTTAAATGTAATATATTACAAAAGTATTTTTCTCTTCATCCTGAAGTGATTTGTCTGTGTTTCCAGTCTAGAGGTTAACTGATCATTTCATGGTGTGACTGTAAACACTGATAAAGTATCATAAACATCATGTTGGTGTGACTGTAAACACTGATAAAGTATCATAAACATCATGTTGGTGTGACTGTAAACACTGATAAAGTATCATATACATCATGTTGGTATGACTGTAAATACTGATAAAGTATCATATACATCATGTTGGTGTGACTGTAAACACTGATAAAGTATCATAAACATCATGTTGGTATGACTGTAAACACTGATAAAGTATCATAAACATCATGTTGGTGTGACTGTAAACACTGATAAAGTATCATATACATCATGTTGGTGTGACTGTAAACACTGATAAAGTATCATATACATCATGTTGGTATGACTGTAAACACTGATAAAGTATCATATACATCATGTTGGTGTGACTGTAAACACTGATAAAGTATCATATACATCATGTTGATATGACTGTAAACACTGATAAAGTATCATATACATCATGATGGTGTGACTGTAAACACTGATAAAGTATCATATACATCATGTTGGTGTGACTGTAAACACTGATAAAGTATCATAAACATCATGTTGATATGACTGTAAACACTGATAAAGTATCATATACATCATGTTGGTGTGACTGTAAACACTGATAAAGTATCATATACATCATGTTGGTGTGACTGTAAACACTGATAAAGTATCATATACATCATGTTGGTGTGACTGTAAACACTGATAAAGTATCATATACATCATGTTGGTGTGACTGTAAACACTGATAAAGTATCATATACATCATGTTGGTGTGACTGTAAACACTGATAAAGTATCATATACATCATGTTGGTGTGACTGTAAACACTGATAAAGTATCATATACATCATGTTGGTGTGACTGTAAAAGGGATTGGTTGGACAACAACAAAATAATCTCAAAATTAAAATTCAAGCATTATACGGCATTTTAAATGACTTGCCTAGTTAAATAAAATAAAACATATGACCATGGTTTGTTTATGTGGTCTATTCAGCATGGCTCTGTTCTGCCCTGCCTTGCCCCCTTGTGGAGCTCAAAAGTTACTTTCTTACTGTTAGAACTCAAATCTGGGATTTTGTCAATGCAATAAACTATTTTTATGTTATTTGTAATATTGTTTTATTGCTATATCCTTATATTGTATTCTAATGAATAATTCCTCTTTATACTGTACTTTCAGAAACCACAAACAGTATTTGCCAATATCATAACTGGAACTGGACATCTTTCCAGCTGAAGATTGAGGACAGCTTTTGTATGCTAACGTTCTCTCCTTAACAGTTTTACTGGATGGAAACACAGCAAGAAAACACATAGGCCAATATGTAATAGTCATCTATTTTATTGAAGTATTGGTAGTTGGTTCAACAACAACTTGTTTTACTAGAGGACAAAAAAATGGAATATGCATAACCCATATTTAATATTCATGCAGTGACTGAACAACAACTGCATTTCCACCCCCACCTCTAAAGGCATAGTATCATGGCAGGTCACCTGTCAAGTCACCTGTCAGGTCAGTCAGTCACTTATTGCTGCAGATGTGCTCAATAATGCTTGAGCTAGGGCTGGGCGATATGGACCAAAAGTCATATCCTGATATATTTAGGCTGAATATCGATATAAGATATATATCCTGATATTTTTTCAGCAAAGTGAGAGCAAATGTTCAGTCAAAGTCAAAGCCAGATATGACATGTCTCAAGTAGTTTTATTGAAAGCGGCTATTTCAGTGAACAGTTGAAAAATCAAATGAATAAATAATAAACAGGGCTCTTCACCTGGTTCAGATTAAATGCTCAGCTGTTCAAATAACAACAACATGTAAACATAAACACTGTAGAACAACAGGACGACCTTTTTGGAAATCAAAGCTCCATAAGGTGCACATTTAAATAAATACAAATATCTTAAACAAAAATAGCCTATAAAATAAAATAGGCCTATCTTTTTCTGAAATAAATATTATATATATTTATGAGAAAAGTCAACTTTTTTTTTAGTTTGACAACTTTAAATGGCTTATTAAAATCAAATTACAGATTTCTTCTCCTTTCTAACAAATCCACAGATGCAAATAACGAACATTACAAAATAATAAACTATGACAAACCCTAGTAAGGGCAGCAATTATATATAAATAAAGAACAAAATAAAGTGCTCAGTTTGAGAAAATGTTTTTTAAACATCAGCCTGAGATTACCATTTGCTTTTTGTTAACTCAATTTCTTATCTGAACAGCTTCAACCAGTTGCACAAGAAACAGACTATCAACTCAATAAACATTTTCCCCCTCTTTTTTTACTTTGATAAACACTAATGCTGTCTTGAGGTAGACATTAGAAGACAAGCGTGTCCTCCTTCGTTTAAAGATTTTGTGCGAGAAACACCAGCCTGTCAACGGCATCCGGCTTCAGAGATGCTCTGTGGCAGGTCACGATATTGCCACTGCAGCTGAAAACCCTTTCGGAGGGTGAACTGGTAGCTGGTACCAAGAGATACTTTTTTTGCCAGGTGGCTCAGAGCTGGAAAGACAACTTCATGATCCTTCCACCACTTGAGGGGATCAGTGTCACTCTCCACACTTGCTGACTGCAAGTAACTTGACAGTTCATTTTCAATAGCCTCCCTCTTGGTTGGTGGTGCAGTGGTGGTGGCTGTGCGCTGCTTGAAGAAGCTTGCCAGTGTCTTAGCTTTTGGTGCCACTGCTGCTTCTCCATCTGCAGGCTCAGGCACAGTTGGCACACGTAGGTAAGGCGGTTGACAGCTGCTCTGATCAGCCAGTAGCGTCTCCACCTCCAAGACAGCTCTGTGCTTCAATGCATCAACTTTTTCACTTGGGATATAGGTGGCCCTGAAGCGTGGATCCACAAATGAAGCCATCTCCAATAGGTCAGTAGTGGCTGGGTCAGAATACTTGCGGTTGAGGTACTCAACAATGCCGGTCTTGATCGATTTGCAAAGCTCGCTATCACCCTCTTCACATGCCAGGAGACTTTCGTTAAAAAGGTGCAGCACAGGTTTTACATATGATAGAGTGACGTACTCCTCACCTGACAAAGCATCGGTAAAGTCCTGGAGAGGTTTCAGGACCTTTTGGACTGCTTCTAGGACCTCTAAGTCCTGCCAGGTAGGGACAAGGTGCCTGGTCTTTTTGTCATTAGACAGGACTTTGGCCAGTGCTCCTTCCTGCTCCAGGACTCTCTCTATCATCTGCTGCCTTGATCCCCAGCGTGTGGCAGACTCGGTTATGAGTTGGTGACTTGGCAGACCCAGCTGAATCTGGACTTCAGCAAGATGTCTCCTTTTCTTCCAGCTGTACCAAAAACAGCTTACAATTCTCTTGCACAGAGAAATGGCCCGGGTGACGCGCTTGTCATTCATGCCATGTCCTGTCAGAATCATAAAAAAAACTATTAAACAAATGTGCTTATGCGAGAAATTTGACTCTGTTTTCACTTTAACACACTCATACAACTAAGTGCTTTCCAAAATCAAGCTTTAGAAATATTCTACATTAATATTTTCTTGTTTCATAGTTTATTTTTTTAATCAACGCCAGTCCTAATCATAAATATCAAATATTATATTCATTTATTTTGTGAATTTTAATCCTGTAAGTGATTTTTATGTATTATTATTTGTGTATAATTTATAAATGATGACTATACTGTATGTACATTTACTGATGTTTCGTTCTTGTTGTTGTTCTTAGTATTTATGCTTAGTATTTAATGCTACTTCATATTTCTACTCCACTAAAAACTCCACAATGTTTAGGCCTACCTACGTGTCAACATTAGTTTCTAGTTACTTTGCAGTTGGCTCTTCAATCCAGAGAAAAAACTATAGTCTATCATAATAACTAAATATGTTACCTTGATGATATCAACAGGCTAACCAGCATTTTAAAGTCATAATTACCTCACCTTTACCAGCTGTAACATTAAAGTGGTAAACACATCAATGCATCACTAATTCTTATCCAATAACCTAATAAATATGGTTCTGAAATCTACCATCCTGTATTGTAAGGGATTTTACTTTTAGCACTTTATGTTTTGTGTTTTATTAATCCATTTTTGGCCAAGACAGCAGCATAAAACAAAACAAGTTGCAGACAGACACAAAGGAAAATAATGTTTTTTATTTAAAGTAAAATATGTGAATACTCCTTAATAAAACACTGCACTCCCCAATAGCCAAGTGTAGTCTGACCGAAGCACTGCATCCTCATCGTTCAGCTCCACCGCTCTGACCACGTCGCTCCCGTTGGCGGTTGTTATAGCAACCGGATGCTTTTCTTGGAGTTTCCCAGCTTGCGTCCTGCGAGGCCTCAGCTATATGCTCACCGGTGTGATCCTGGGGGGAAATAACTTGTTTTGGAGACACGACGCTTGTTTTCATCTCCCCCAGTCGTTGAATGAAGTGAACATGTCACGCTTCATGTAAAGGCTCACATTGTCCTGCTCGACCCACATATCGCTGGTCAACGCCAAAATGGGTCCCGTTAGCGAGCCGGTCAGCAAGGCTCTGCCTGACTTCAGTGGACATTTGTGGCAGTGCTTCTCGTGTAAAGTAGTTGGGAAGCTCATATCTCGGGTCCATAGTTTTCAGTAGCTTTTTTGAATCCGACTTGTTCCACAGTTGCAACAGGGACCATATCTTTAGCAATGTGATAGGACACCGCTGTAGTTATAGTACACCACTTGCCAATTTTCTTTTCATAAAGGCACACTGCGGGAAAATGAAGTTTGCAGTGAGCTTTGTTTCGGGGCTTTTTCGGGTTGTCGACGGCTTGCTGCTGGGGCTTCTGCAGCGCGCAGTTTCACACACTCTTCGTATTGCAGTTTGTGCCACTGTTTTAGGTGGTGAAAAAGATTGGTAGTGCTTCCACCCCTGGCTGTAACTTTTTTTATGGCACTGCCTACATATAACGTGATTTTGTTGCTCATCTGATACTTTGAATCCGAACCATCTCCAAATGACTGAGCCAATGCTTTTTCTTTTACTAACCAATTCCTCGTCAAAACGCTCCGCAGACGCTGTTGCTTCCTCCATGTTTGTTGAAGTGTCTGTTCCTGCCCCTCCGCCCTCTGTGCATGAAAGAGGAGGCGCGGGGAGCAGCGCAGAGAGCTCCGGGTCTGCAGCTTGCTTGGAGCTAGGATCAAAGCGCAAATTTCAACTATATCGATATATGCGAAATGGTCTAATTTCATATCACATTTAAAATATATATCGATATATTTTTTATATCGATATATCGCCCAGCCCTAGTCAGGCTGATAAGAACAATTCTTATTTTGTATAACGGGTCACTTAGGATGGCAGTAGCATTGTTGACGAAATGCAGGCATCGCAGCAGAATTAGGAAGCGGTCTTGGGAAAAGAGGGTGGCAAAGAAGGGAGTTGCAAACATAGGATCTGTGCTCCAGTATTCTCTTAGGGAGTTCTTCTTTACTATCCCCATGGGGAGGACTGTCACCAGGAAGGTATACATTTCACTCATTGTGGTTGTCACCCATTTAGCGAGTTTCCCCCTCACTCCTGGCTCTCTCTTCTCCTGTAGCTCCAAGGCATAGCGATTGGTCTCCTGTACTATGTTTCCCACCAGCTCCTCTGTCAGAAACAACTTGAAGCACTCTGCCTCAGATGGAAATGGACTCCAGACTGGGACTCATCAAAACAAACAGCAGGGCCAGGAGGGGTGAAATGACTGGTGGCCTTCCAGCTACCACAGAACTCCTGTACTTCATCCACTGTCGGTCTCCCTCCATCACCACCAGCATCTTCAAAGGGACCTGGTACTTGGTCAGTGGACAAGGGAACCTCAGATTCAGGGTTCTCAATGGCTACAAGGTTGGGGGGGGGGGGGGGGGGCAGCTCCTCACTGTCAGAATCTGATTCCTGACTTTCATACTCAGACTCATTGTCAGAATTTTAACAAAAATCTCCATAATTTCCACATTTGTGAGTTGTCTCCTTTTGAAAGACATTGCTAATGCTACAGCTTAGCTCACTAGCTACATACATAAACAACAACACTGAATGGCTCAGAGTGAGAGGGGACGTGATTGACTGCCGGCATGCGTCACTTGTATCAATAAATCACCATCAGAAAATGTTTTGTGAGGTAATTATTTGTGTATTTATTGTTTTATTCACATGTTTTCAATTCTGGGTGACAAATCATGCATTCCGATTCTTGCATAGATTGTAATGGGCACATATTATGTGTGTAAAATACTTATTTGAAGGTTATACTGATTATGATGAGCTATGTGTATGGAGCCATGTTTGTTGACATACAATGCATTCTGGGTTTCACGTAATCATCCGTTTGACCAAAGATGTTATAACAAAATGAGGTGAGTAAGAGTTCACTCATTTTTTGAGGACTTCCGGAAATGAATGGTGGGATGTGAACGACGGTAGATGACACACCCCTTCAACACTATAAACAGACCAAACTCATCTTGTCTTTTATTTTCTTCGGTTTCTGTGAGGGGAAAAAATGCATGGCTGATCGCTGAAACTAATCGTCGGATTACTGTCGATTTCTAGAAAGTGTTTTACCTAATTATTTCGATCAATGGTGAGCTCACCCCGTGATGTGATTAATTATACATAGTAATTGCTATTAGCTAATTCATATTGTAGTTCACGCCAGCCGAGAGTTAGAAAATATGACTGCTTGTGTTGGGTCAATCTTTCTTCAGTTAGCGCTACGACAAATGTAGCGTACATCTTTCCGGTTAGGATGATTGTATTGTGCTATATATATATATATATATATATATATATATATATATATATATATATATATATATACACACACTGCTCAAAAAAATAAAGGGAACACTTAAACAACACATCCTAGATCTGAATGAAATAAATAATCTTATTAAATACTTTTTTCTTTACATAGTTGAATGTGCTGACAACAAAATCACACAAAAATAATCAATGGAAATGCAATTTATCAACCCATGGAGGTCTGGATTTGGAGTCACACTAAAAATTAAAGTGGAAAACCACACTACAGGCTGATCCAACTTTGATGTAATGTCCTTAAAACAAGTCAAAATGAGGCTCAGTAGTGTGTGTGGCCTCCACGTGCCTGTATGACCTCCTTACAATGCCTGGGCATGCTCCTGATGAGGTGGCGGATGGTCTCCTGAGGGATCTCCTCCCAGACCTGGACTAAAGCATCCGCCAACTCCTGGACAGTCTGTGGTGCAATGTGGCGTTGGTGGATGGAGCGAGACATGATGTCCCAGAGGTGCTCAATTGGATTCAGGTCTGGGGAACGGGCGGGCCAGTCCATAGCATCAATGCCTTCCTCTTGCAGGAACTGCTGACACACTCCAGCCACATGAGGTCTAGCATTGTCTTGCATTAGGAAGAACCCAGGGCCAACCGCACCAGCATATGGTCTCATTTTTTTACATTTACATTTTAGTCATTTAGCAGACGCTCTTATCCAGAGCGACTTACAAATTGGTGCATTCACCTATAATATCCAGTGGAACAACCACTTTACAATAGTGCATCTAAATCTTTTAAGGGGGGGGGTTAGAAGGATTACTTTATCCTATCCCAGGTATTCCTTGAAGAGGTGGAGTTTCAGGTGTCTCCGGAAGGTGGTGATTGACTCCGCTGTCCTGGCGTCTCACAAGGGGTCTGAGGATCTCATCTCGGTACCTAATGGCAGTCAGGCTACCTCTCAATTTAGAACACACATTTAGAACCCTTGTTTAGAACCCTGTGTTAGAACGCTCTTTTAGAACCCTCATTTAGAACGCTCATTTAGAACGCTCTTTTAGAACCCTCATTTAGAACGCTCATTTAGAACAACAATCAGCGTTTGAGCTGGACACACTTTTTTCAGAAACTATTTACACAAAAACACACACACAGTCCTTACAAAGTTTATCTCCAGAATGTGAGCAGTTTATTTTTTGAAGGAAATGGTTCATATATTCACAGAAGTATATATATTTAATCACTGAACAGTAGCAGACCTAACTTCATCTGTTCCTGACTCTGGATAGTGGATTAAAAAGACCACCTGTTGTTACATCAACACCAGACATCATGATTCATGGAAATGGACATTGTATTTTATCAAATATGAAAACCTTAAATCTCTTCAAATTCAAATCAGTCAGAAAATAAGGATTGTTCATAAAACAGAGCAGAATAAATCATCACATCTGGGGACCATCACCACCAGCATGACTAGTATCTATGTGGACCCTACTACAGTTTAACCAGCTCAGCTATAGACTACACCAGCATGACTAGTATCTATGTGGACCCTACTACAGTTTAACCAGCTCAGCTATAGACTACATCAGCATGACTAGTATCTATGTGGACCCTACTACAGTTTAACCAGCTCAGCTATAGACTACACCAGCATGACTAGTATCTATGTGGACCCTACTACAGTTTAACCAGCTCAGCTATAGACTACACCAGCATGACTAGTATCTATGTGGACCCTACTACAGTTTAACCAGCTCAGCTACAGACTACACCAGCATGACTAGTAACTATGTGGACCCCTACTACAGTTTAACCAGCTCAAGCTATAGACTACACCAGCATGACTAGTATCTATGTGGACCCTACTACAGTTTAACCAGCTCAGATATAGACTACACCAGCATGACTAGTATCTATGTGGATCCTACTACAGTTTAACCAGCTCAGCTATAGACTACACCAGCGTGACTAGTATCTATGTGGACACTACTACAGTTTAACCAGCTCAGCTATAGACTACACCAGCGTGACTAGTATCTATGTGGACCCCTACTACAGTTTAACCAGCTCAGCTATAGACTACACCAGCGTGACTAGTATCTATGTGGACCCTACTACAGTTTAACCAGCTCAGCTATAGACTACACCAGCGTGACTAGTATCTATGTGGACCCTACTACAGTTTAACCAGCTCAGCTATAGACTACACCAGCGTGACTAGTATCTATGTGGACCCTACTACAGTTTAACCAGCTCAGCTATAGACTACACCAGCGTGACTAGTATCTATGTGGACCCTACTACAGTTTAACCAGCTCAGCTATAGACTACACCAGCGTGACTAGTATCAATGTGGACCCTACTACAGTTTAACCAGCTCAGCTATAGACTACACCAGCGTGACTAGTATCTATGTGGACCCTACTACAGTTTAACCAGCTCAGCTATAGACTACACCAGCGTTACTAGTATCTATGTGGACCCTACTACAGTTTAAACCAGCTCAGCTATAGACTACACCAGCGTGACTAGTATCTATGTGGACCCTACTACAGTTTAACCAGCTCAGCTATAGACTACACCAGCGTGACTAGTATCTATGTGGACCCTACTACAGTTTAACCAGCTCAGCTATAGACTACACCAGCGTGACTAGTATCTATGTGGACCCTACTACAGTTTAACCAGCTCAGCTATAGACTACACCAGGCACGACTAGTATCTATGTGGACCCTACTACAGTTTAACCAGCTCAGCTATAGACTAAACCAGCACGACTAGTATCTATGTGGACCCTACTACAGTTTAACCAGCTCAGCTATAGACTACACCAGCACGACTAGTATCTATGAGGACCCTACTACAGTTTAACCAGCTCAGCTATAGACCTACACCAGCGTGACTAGTATCTATGTGGACCCTACTACAGTTTAACCAGCTCAGCTATAGACTACACCAGCATGACTAGTATCTATGTGGACCCTACTACAGTTTAACCAGCTCAGCTATAGACTACTCCAGCATTACTAGTATCTATGTGGACCCTACTACAGTTTAACCAGCTCAGCTATAGACTACACCAGCACAACTAGTATCTATGTGGACCCTACTACAGTTTAACCAGCTCAGCTATAGACTACACCAGCACGACTAGTATCTATGTGGACCCTACTACAGTTTAATCAGCTCAGCTATAGACTACACCAGCACGACTAATATCTATGTGGACCCTACTACAGTTTAACCAGCTCAGCTATAGACTACACCAGCACGACTAGTATCTATGTGGACCCTACTACAGTTTAACCAGCTCAGCTATAGACTACACCAGCACGACTAGTATCTATGTGGACCCTACTACAGTTTAACCAGCTCAGCTATAGACTACACCAGCACGACTAGTATCTATGTGGACCGTACTACAGTTTAACCAGCTCAGCTATAGACTACACCAGCACGACTAGTATCTATGTGGACCCTACTACAGTTTAACCAGCTCAGCTATAGACCACACCAGCACGACTAGTATCTATGTGGACCCTACTACAGTTTAACCAGCTCAGCTATAGACTACACCAGCACGACTAGTATCTATGTGGACCCTACTACAGTTTAACCAGCTCAGCTATAGACTACACCAGCACGACTAGTATCTATGTGGACCCTACTACAGTTTAACCAGCTCAGGTATAGACTACACCAGCACGACTAGTATCTATGTGGACCCTACTACAGTTTAACCAGCTCAGCTATAGACTACACCAGCACGACTAGTATCTATGTGGACCCTACTACAGTTTAACCAGCTCAGCTATAGACTACACCAGCACGACTAGTATCTATGTGGACCCTACTAAAGTTTAACCAGCTCAGCCTATAGACTACACCAGCATGACTAGTATCTATGTGGACCCTACTACAGTTTAACCAGCTCAGCTATAGACTACACCAGCATGACTAGTATCTATGTGGACCCTACTACAGTTTAACCAGCTCAGCTATAGACTACACCAGCATGACTAGTATCTATGTGGACCCTACTACAGTTTAACCAGCTCAGCTATAGACTACACCAGCACGACTAGTATCTATGTGGACCCTACTACAGTTTAACCAGCTCAGCTATAGACTACACCAGCACGACTAGTATCTATGTGGACCCTACTACAGTTTAACCAGCTCAGCTATAGACTACACCAGCACGACTAGTATCTATGTGGACCCTACTACAGTTTAACCAGCTCAGCTATAGACTACACCAGCACGACTAGTATCTATGTGGACCCTAATACAGTTTAACCAGCTCAGCTATAGACTACACCAGCACGACTAGTATCTATGTGGACCCTACTACAGTTTAACCAGCTCAGCTATAGACTACACCAGCACGACTAGTATCTATGTGGACCCTACTACAGTTTAACCAGCTCAGCTATAGACTACACCAGCACGACTAGTATCTATGTGGACCCTACTACAGTTTAACCAGCTCAGCTATAGACTACACCAGCACGACTAGTATCTATGTGCACCCTACTACAGTTTAACCAGCTCAGCTATAGACTACACCAGCACGACTAGTATCTATGTGGACCCTACTACAGTTTAACCAGCTCAGCTATAGACTACACCAGCATGACTAGTATCTATGTGGACCCTACTACAGTTTAACCAGCTCAGCTATAGACTACACCAGCACGACTAGTATCTATGTGGACCCTACTACAGTTTAACCAGCTCAGCTATAGACTACACCAG
>NW_027675321.1:1445000-1467500 GCF_965601325.2 Salmo salar | reverse complement strand
GGTTAACGTGGGCTGGAAGAGAATTACTTCAAAACCACAGCAAACAGCTGGGACATATAGTAATATTATATATATATAATATTATATCACTGGGCTCCTCTGTGCTAACAAACCCTGTGTACCACCCCTCCCCTGTTTAACCTTGAATTTCGTTCAGAAAAACACTTCCACATTTAGCAAAACGAATCAACTCTTTACGGATCTGTTCGGTGGTAATAAACGGAGGCAGATTAGACACCACTACTCTTGTCGAAATCAGCACCAACCCAACCCCTCACATAAATCATACTGGTAACTAGCCGGGTAACAAGACTCACCTTTTACATTACCACAACCACCGCCTTGTTCATTCTGGATACAGAGTGTATATGTTCCTCTCCCACCTGTTCACCGACCAGGATCAATAATTCCTCCACACCATTCTCCACAACGCACCTGAAGAGACAGCGTTTCTTCTCCACTCGGTTGAGGACATCAAACTATCCTACTCCCTCCTCAACTCTAACCGATAAACAGCGGAAACCGATAAACAAACCCTCCCACCATGACAAAATACATTTGGAAAATAGGCAAAAGAATAGCTGCACTCTTCACGAACGACAAAACCTCACGTTACCAACTTCTTCTTCTTCTATGGTATAATGGCGGTCCTCAAACCAACGTTAAAGCAGCGTGGCGCCTCCTACTGTGCTGGAGTGTGTTCAATCACGGTTTACACCATTTCTAAATCCTCCTACATTTACATTTACATTTTAGTCATTTAGCAGACGCTCTTATCCAGAGCGACTTACAAATTGGTGCATTCACCTATAATATCCAGTGGAACAACCACTTTACAATAGTGCATCTAAATCTTTTAAGGGGGGGGTTAGAAGGATTACTTTATCCTATCCCAGGTATTCCTTGAAGAGGTGGGGTTTCAGGTGTCTCCGGAAGGTGGTGATTGACTCCGCTGTCCTGGCGTCGTGAGGGAGCTTGTTCCACCATTGGGGTGCCAGAGCAGCGAACAGTTTTGACTGGGCTGAGCGGGAACTGTGCTTCCTCAGAGGTAGGGAGGCGAGCAGGCCAGAGGTGGATGAACGCAGTGCCCTTGTTTGGGTGTAGGGCCTGATCAGAGCCTGAAGGTACGGAGGTGCCGTTCCCCTCACAGCTCCGTAGGCAAGCACCATGGTCTTGTAGCGGATGCGAGCTTCGACTGGAAGCCAGTGGAGAGAGCGGAGGAGCGGGGTGACGTGAGAGAACTTGGGAAGGTTGAACACCAGACGGGCTGCGGCGTTCTGGATGAGTTGTAGGGGTTTAATGGCACAGGCAGGGAGCCCAGCCAACAGCGAGTTGCAGTAATCCAGACGGGAGATGACAAGTGCCTGGATTAGGACCTGCGCCGCTTCCTGTGTGAGGCAGGGTCGTACTCTGCGAATGTTGTAGAGCATGAACCTACAGGATCGGGTCACCGCCTTGATGTTGGTGGAGAACGACAGGGTGTTGTCCAGGGTCACGCCAAGGCTCTTAGCACTCTGGGAGGAGGACACAAGGGAGTTGTCAACCGTGATGGCGAGATCATGGAACGGGCAGTCCTTCCCCGGGAGGAAGAGCAGCTCCGTCTTGCCGAGGTTCAGCTTGAGGTGGTGATCCGTCATCCACACTGATATGTCTGCCAGACATGCAGAGATGCGATTCGCCACCTGGTTGTCAGAAGGGGGAAAGGAGAAGATTAATTGTGTGTCATCTGCATAGCAATGATATGAGAGACCATGTGAGGATATGACAGAGCCAAGTGACTTGGTGTATAGCGAGAATAGGAGTGGGCCAAGAACAGAGCCCTGGGGGACACCAGTGGTGAGAGCACGTGGTGCGGAGACAGATTCTCGCCACGCCACCTGGTAGGAGCGACCTGTCAGGTAGGACGCAATCCAAGCGTGCGCGGTGCCGGAGATGCCCAGCTCGGAGAGGGTGGAGAGGAGGATCTGATGGTTCACGGTATCAAAGGCAGCAGATAGGTCTAGAAGGATGAGAGCAGAGGAGAGAGAGTTAGCTTTAGCAGTGCGGAGAGCCTCCGTGACACAGAGAAGAGCAGTCTCAGTTGAATGCCCAGTCTTGAAACCTGACTGATTAGGATCAAGAAGGTCATTCTGAGAGAGATAGCAAGAGAGCTGGCCAAGCACGGCGCGTTCAAGAGTTTTGGAGAGAAAGGAAAGAAGGGATACTGGCCTGTAGTTGTTGACATCGGAGGGATCGAGTGTAGGTTTTTTCAGAAGGGGTGCAACTCTCGCTCTCTTGAAGACGGAAGGGACGTAGCCAGCGGTCAAGGATGCGTTGATGAGCGAGGTGAGAAGGTCTCCGGAAATGGTCTGGAGAAGACCACTTCTGAGAAAATAAAAAAGATCCCTACTAACTTCTAACAGACCCTCCTACATCCCCCAAATCCCTTCCAAACCCCCATCCAACCCCGTCCAACCTCAATGACCCTACACTTCAATCTTTCCCTCTCTTCAACATCCTTACAACAATATAACAACACATGCTCCACCGTTTCATTGACAATACCCTCCAGACACAAACCATTCACATGCTGCCAACCAGATGGAAGGACCAGTTCAATGTACAATGTCCTAAACACAATCGAGGAAACACCACCTCTTCCTTCCTAATCTGACCTTTGAACCTTGGTCCACCGACCTTTCTTTGGAGGGCATATAAATGCCGTCCCTTGTGTTCAGAGTCCCATCTCTTCTGCCACACATCTATCAAAATGGCTCTGATCTCACATTTGTCCTCACCTCTACCCAGTGGAACATTAATATATATTATATCTTGTTTTAAAGTTATTTTAGCTAACTAGTCTACAATTTCATTCCATTCCACACCTGAATGTGCTGGGACCCAGCAGAATCTCACTACTAGACCCATTCTCTCAATTCTCCATAATAACATTAATACCTCCAATAGTAGGTCACTCCTAATAGATTTACCAGATGATAAACTATTCAATACAGACAGAGAATCTGAGGATACTATAATTCTAACAGGTTGTTCGTCCTCCACCCACTGGAGGACAACTATTATCATCAACAGTTCAACTGAGTACACTGACAGTTCATCTGTTAGTCTTCTACATATCTGCACATCACATTCAGGAAGGTAAACACCTGCTCCTGTGGGCCCACTATCTGGGCCCTTGGATCCATCTGTGAAAAGAGGTAAAAAAGCATAACAACTTCTACCAATGTAATTGTCAACCAGTTTCCCTTTATCACTGACTTCTGACCCAATCTTTTCCTTTTGTCTACCAAGGTTAGATCAACAACAGGATCTGGGAGTAACCATGGAGGAACATCTCCTATCACCACAGAAAAGGGCCAACCTCCAACTCCCTGAAACTACTCTCATCAGCAAGCTTTCCAACTGTCCAACCAAAACCACTGCCTTGTCTACTAGTATATTCCCAACAGTCATCCAGAACAGTAGCAGTGGGATGCTCAACCTCACAGCCTTTCAACCCAATAAGCTAATGACAATTTATTACGTCGTATATCCAAAGGCATCTCACCTGCCTCAACTGGACTATAATATAAATACATGATATTATGGGATACAAAATGGGAAAAGGGGAAATTATGATAATACTAAAAAAACACCCTTCTAACTAACCCTACACTCATTAAAACCCACTACCCCATTCCACTACTTTGAACCTATCTGCTCCTGCACCAGGCCAACTAACCCTACACTCATTAAAACCCACTACCCCATTCCACTACTTTGACCCTATCTGCTCCTGCACCAGGCCAACTAACACTACACTCATTAAAACCCACTACCCCATTCCACTACTTTGACCCTATCTGCTCCTGCACCAGGCCAACTAACCCTACACTCATTAAAACCCACTACCCCATTCCACTACTTTAACCCTATCTGCTCCTGCACCAGGCCAACTAACCCTACACTCATTAAAACCCACTACCCCATTCCACTACTTTGACCCTATCTGCTCCTGCACCAGGCCAACTAACCCTACACTCATTAAAACCCACTACCCCATTCCACTACTTTGACCCTATCTGCTCCTGCACCAGGCCAACTAACCCTACACTCATTAAAACCCACTACCCCATTCCACTACTTTGACCCTATCTGCTCCTGCACCAGGCCAACTAACCCTACACTCATTAAAACCCACTACCCCCATTCCACTACTTTGACCCTATCTGCTCCTGCACCAGGCCAACTAACCCTACACTCATTAAAACCCACTACCCCATTCCACTACTTTGACCCTATCTGCTCCTGCACCAGGCCAACTAACCCTACACTCATTAAAACCCACTACCCCCATTCCACTACTTTGACCCTATCTGCTCCTGCACCAGGCCAACTAACCCTACACTCATTAAAACCCACTACCCCATTCCACTACTTTGACCCTATCTGCTCCTGCACCAGGCCAACTAACCCTACACTCATTAAAACCCACTACCCCATTCCACTACTTTGACCCTATCTGCTCCTGCACCAGGCCAACTAACCCTACACTCATTAAAACCCACTACCCCATTCCACTACTTTGACCCTATCTGCTCCTGCACCAGGCCAACTAACCCTACACTCATTAAAACCCACTACCCCATTCCACTACTTTGACCCTATCTGCTCCTGCACCAGGCCAACTAACCCTACACTCATTAAGACCCACTACCCCATTCCACTACTTTGACCCTATCTGCTCCTGCACCAGGCCAACTAACCCTACACTCATTAAAACCCACTACCCCATTCCACTACTTTGACCCTATCTGCTCCTGCACCAGGCCAACTAACCCTACACTCATTAAAAACCCACTACCCCATTCCACTACTTTGACCCTATCTGCTCCTGCACCAGGCCAACTAACCCTACACTCATTAAAACCCACTACCCCATTCCACTACTTTGACCCTATCTGCTCCTGCACCAGGCCAACTAACCCTACACTCATTAAAACCCACTACCCCATTCCACTACTTTGACCCTATCTGCTCCTGCACCAGGCCAACTAACCCTCCACTCATTAAAACCCACTACCCCATTCCACTACTTTGACCCTATCTGCTCCTGCACCAGGCCAACTAACCCTACACTCATTAAAACCCACTACCCCATTCCACTACTTTGACCCTATCTGCTCCTGCACCAGGCCAACTAACCCTACACTCATTAAAACCCACTACCCCATTCCACTACTTTGACCCTATCTGCTCCTGCACCAGGCCAACGGCCTGGGAGGACGGGACACCACCACTCAACACACCCTGGAACTCTTCTGAAGTCAAATCTAGTATGACCAAATACTTCTCTGCAGCTGCCACCAAAACATATTTTTTTTCAGTGATTTACATTCCATTTCTGCGGTACAGTTGATAACCATTTGCTATGAACACTCAGAAGCCAACCTTACTGAAGCATATATCACTGGTTGGCCCATCCCTCTGTGCTGTCACAGATCTACTATTCACAGGGATCCTCTCAGGATCCCTCAGCCTTGACCCATCCTCCTCTACTTTCTTCACTGCCTCAGCAGTGACAACCTGTTCCCAACAGTGGGGTCAGTGGGATTGGATAGGGGCCCCTCTACCTCTCTCTCTCTCTCTCTCTCTCTCTCTGACTGGAGGAGACAGGTGAAATGGTGTGTCTCCTCTGGTCAACAATACTCACCTTGAGAGACTCCACAGCCTGTTGGAGCTCCTTCAGCTCCTTCTCTCTCTCCTGGAATCTCTGCTGGACCTTCTGCTGACTCATCCCCAGCTGCCTCTGTGGAGAATCACTCTTCAATGAGCTATCAAGCTTTATTAGTCCAGTAGATCAATAGTATAGTAATGTGACATAGGGCCCATAGAGAGGAAGGTCTAAATAATGGATGGTCCATTTACTAAATGATATTTATTTGTTGCTATGTGAATGATTATAGTTTTTATGGTAGGACTACAAGTATCAACGGGTTGAGACTGAACTTTGGACTCATAAAAGGCCATTCAGAATGATAATAGTGTTAGACATTATAAAATGGTGATACATCTGGAGAATCTGGGTTGACATATCAATATACTCAAGGTTTGTGTTCATATTTGTTCTGCTGAGGATCTATTTCATTTGAATGATCTCATATTCAAACAGCCTTAGTTCCTACTGTATCTTTAATTCTTTGTTTATCAGACAGTCACCAACAAGTTGTTCTGGTCTTACCTGTTTCTCAGTCCTCTCTGCTGCAGCTGACACTGTATCATGGCCTTTATGTTCATCCATTGTACACAGATAACAGATACACTGCTGATCGGTACGACAGTAAACCTCCAGCAGTTTGTCATGATGAGAGCAGATCTTCTCCTGTAGTTGTGCGGTGGCTTTGACCAGCTTGTGCTTCTTCAAAGCAGGAGATTCGTAGTGAGATTGGAGGTGAGTCTCACAGTAAGAGGCCAGACACACCAGACAGGACATGAGGGCTTTCTGCTTTCTGGTCCCAGTGCAGAAATCACACGCCACATCTCTAGGTCCAGCATAGCACAGAGCAGGAGGGGGAGCAGCCTGGAGTCCTGTCTTCTTCAGTTTCTCCACCAGCTCAGCCAACATGTTATTTTTACTCAGCGTCGGCCTCGGACTGAAGGTCTGTCTGCACTGAGGACAGCTATAGACCCCTTTCAGAACATCCTGATCCCAGCAGCCCTCAATACAGCTCCTACAGTAACTGTGTCCACAGGGGATGGTGACTGGTTCCTTCAGTAGATCCAGACAGACAGAACAACAGAACTGGTCCTGGTCCAGCAGAACTCCCTGTTGAGCCATTTGGACGGTTGTTCACTCTCACACAGACAGACGAGACAGAGACTCAGATCAGTTTCGTTTCCTCAGAAGAGAGTTTGTGAAGGGGAGGGATTTCCTGGTTCTGCCAGAGGGGTGGGGTTAGAGGGAGGGAGGGAGGGGTTAGAGGGAGGGAGGAAGAGAGAGAGGAACTGCATGCAACAGCAAGAGGGAGACAAATAGTCTTGTTCCTTGGTTAGAGCCCTTAACATGGAATAAATGAAATAATGAATCTTAAAATGTGAGTTATTAGAATATAAAGGGTAACCGTTTCTATGAAGTACATATTAGAATTATTTTAATGACCTTTATAATGCCTTATAATACACTTATGTGTTCTAATAAGCAATAAGGCCTGAGGAGGTGTGGTATATGTAAGGATTGCGGACCTGGTGGCAGTGAAGTCAGACGCAGGAGAGCAGAGATAGGTAATAGCCGGAGCAGTTTAATACAAAACGAACCTACATGGGTACAAAACCCGATGCGCACCAGTAACAGAGTACAAGCACTTACAAACAAACAATTCCACACAAGGACATGGGGGGAACAGAGGGTTAAATACACAACAATTCATGATGGAAATGGAAACCAGATGTGTAAGAAAACAAGACAAAATGAAAAAGTGGATCGACGATGGCTAGAAGACCGGTGACGCCGACCGCCGAACAAGGAGAGGAAATGACTTCGGTGGAAGTGGTGACAGTATATGGCTAATATACAGTACCACGGCTAAGTGCTGTTTTTAGGCACGACGCAAAGCGGATTGAGAATTATGTAACACTTTCAAAAATACAATCAAATAAAAATGTTATTGGTCACATACACATATTTAGCAGATGTTATTGTGGGTGTAGTGAAATGCTTGTGTTCCTGGTTCCAACAGTGCAGTAATATCTAACAATACACCCTAATGTAAATGTCACAGGTGTCGTAGGGTTTAGACCAAGACGCAGTGGGAAAATGTACACTCATCTTCTTTTATTAAAGGACAAAGAACAGGCCAGTAAGGCACAAAGCTATACACAGCAACAATCAGCCACAAAACCCCCATGACAAACAAACTCCTAATTATAGGACCTTCAATCAGAGGCAACGATAACCAGCTACCTCCAATTGAAGGTCCAACCCCAATTAACTAAACATAGAACTACAATAGACAAGACAGAACATAGAAATACACTAACATAGAACATAGACTAACAAACCCCTGACCACATAAACCAAACACCCCTCTACCTAAATACATAGCCCGAACCACATAAACCAAACACCCCTCTACATAAATACATAGCCCGAACCACATAAACCAAACACCCCTCAACCTAAATACATAGCCCGAACCACATAAAACAAACACCCCTCTACCTAAATACATAGCCCGAACCACATAAACCAAACACCCCTCTACCTAAATACATAGCCCGAACCACATAAACCAAACACCCCTCTACCTAAATACATAGCCCGAACCACATAAACCAAACACCCCTCTACCTAAATACATAGCCCGAACCACATAAACCAAACACCCCTCTACCTAAATACATAGCCCGAACCACATAAACCAAACACCCCTCAACCTAAATACATAGCCCGAGACCACATAAACCAAACACCCCTCTACCTAAATACATAGCCCGAACCACATAAACCAAACACCCCTCTACCTAAATACATAGCCCGAACCACATAAACCAAACACCCCTCTACCTAAATACATAGCCCGAACCACATAAACCAAACACCCCTCTACCTAAATACATAGCCCGAACCACATAAACCAAACACCCCTCTACCTAAATACATAGCCCGAACCACATAAAACAAACACCCCCTGCCATGACCTGACCAAACTACAATAACAAATAACCCCTATTACTGGTCAGGACGTGACAGTAAAAAGTAAAGGAATTAAGAAATATAGAAATATTAGGATGAGCAATGTTGGAGTCCTGGAATATAAATATATATACTGTGAGTATATACTGTGTGTATATGTGTGTATATATATATGTGTGTATATATTTAGGACCTTCAATCAATATATTTATATACACTGCTCAAAAAAATAAAGGGAACACTTAAACAACACAATGTAACTCCAAGTCAATCACACTTCTGTGAAATCAAACTGTCCACTTAGGAAGCAACACTGATTGACAATACATTTCACATGCTGTTGTGCAAATGGAATAGACAACAGGTGGAAATTATAGGCAATTAGCAAGACACCCCCAATAAAGGAGTGGTTCTGCAGGTGGGGACCACAGACCACTTCTCAGTTCCTATGCTTCCTGGCTGATGTTTTGGTGACTTTTGAATGCTGGCGGTGCTTTCACTCTAGTGGTAGCATGAGACGGAGTCTACAACCCACACAAGTGGCTCAGGTAGTGCAGCTCATCCAGGATGGCACATCAATGCGAGCTGTGGCAAGAAGGTTTGCTGTGTCTGTCAGTGTAGTGTCCAGAGCATGGAGGCACTACCAGGAGACAGGCCAGTACATCAGGAGACGTGGAGGAGGCCGTAGGAGGGCAACAACCCAGCAGCAGGACCGCTACCTCCTCCTTTGTGCAAGGAGGAGCAGGAGGAGCACTGCCAGAGCCCTGCAAAATGACCTCCAGCAGGCCACAAATGTGCATGTGTCTGCTCAAACGGTCAGAAACAGACTCCATGAGGGTGGTATGAGGGCCCGACGTCCACAGGTGGGGGTTGTGCTTACAGCCCAACACCGTGCAGGACGTTTGGCATTTGCCAGAGAACAGCAAGATTGTCAAATTCGCCACTGGCACCCTGTGCTCTTCACAGATGAAGCAGGTTCACACTGAGCACGTGACAGAGTCTGGAGACGCCGTGGAGAACGTTCTGCTGCCTGCAACATCCTCCACCATGACCGGTTTGGCGGTGGGTCAGTCATGGTGTGGGGTGGCATTTCTTTGGGGGGCCGCACAGCCCTCCATGTGCTCGCCAGAGGTAGCCTGACTGCCATTAGGTTCCAAGATGAGATCCTCAGACCCCTTGTGAGACCATATGCTGGTGCGGTTGGCCCTGGGTTCCTCCTAATGCAAGACAATGCTAGACCTCATGTGGCTGGAGTGTGTCAGCAGTTCCTGCAAGAGGAAGGCATTGATGCTATGGACTGGCCCGCCCGTTCCCCAGACCAGAATCCAATTGAGCACATCTGGGACATCATGTCTCGCTCCATCCACCAACGCCACGTTGCACCACAGACTGTCCAGGAGTTGGCGGATGCTTTAGTCCAGGTCTGGGAGGAGATCCCTCAGGAGACCATCCGTCACCTCATCAGGAGCATGGCCAGGCGTTGTAGGGAGGTCATACAGGCACGTGGAGGCCACACACACTACTGAGCCTCAGTTTGACTTGTTTTAAGGACATTACATCAAAGTTGGATCAGCCTGTAGTGTGGTTTTCCACTTTAATTTTTAGTGTGACTCCAAATCCAGACCTCCATGGGTTGATAAATTGGGTTTCCATTGATTATTTTTGTGTGATTTTGTTGTCAGCACATTCAACTATGTAAAGAAAAAAGTATTTAATAAGATTATTTAATTCATTCAGATCTAGGATGTGTTATTTTAGTGTTCCCTTTATTTTTTTGAGCAGTGTGTGTGTGTATATATATATATATATATATATAGCACAACACAATCATCCTAACCGGAAAAATGTAGGCTACATTTGTCCTATCGCTAACTGAGGAAAGATTGACCCAACACAAGCAGTCATATTTTCTAACTCTCGGTTGACGTAAACTACAATATGAATTAGCTAATTGCAATTACTATGTATAATTAATCACATCACGGGGTGAGCTCACCATTGATCGAAATAATTAGGTAAAACACTTTCTAGAAATCGACAGTAATCCGACGATTAGTTTCAGCGAGCAGCCATGCATTTTTTCCCCCTCACAGAAACCGAAGATAATAAAAGACAAGATGAGTTCGGTCTGTTTATAGTGTTGAAGGGGTGTGTCATCTACCGTCGTTCACATCCCACCATTCATTTCCGGAAGTCCTCAAAAAATGAGTGAACTCCAGTGAACTGGTGATGGAGGGAGACCGACAGTGGATGAAGTACAGGAGTTCTGTGGTAGCTGGAAGGCCGCCAGTCATTTCACCCCTCCTGGCCCTGCTGTTTGTTTTGATGAGTCCCAGTCTGGAGTCCATTTCCATCTGAGGCAGAGTGCTTCAAGTTGTTTCTGACAGAGGAGCTGGTGGGAAACCATAGTACAGGAGACCAATCGCTATGCCTTGGAGCTACAGGAGAAGAGAGAGCCAGGAGTGAGGGGGGAAACTCGCTAAATGGGTGACAACCACAATGAGTGAAATGTATACCTTCCTGGTGACAGTCCTCCTCATGTGGATAGTAAAGAAGAACTCCCTAAGAGAATACTGGAGCACAGATCCTATGTTTGCAACTCCCTTCTTTGCCACCCTCTTTTCCCAAGACCGCTTCCTAATTCTGCTGCGATGCCTGCATTTCGTCAACAATGCTACTGCCATCCTAAGTGACCCGTTATACAAAATAAGAATTGTTCTTATCAGCCTGACTAGGGCTGGGCGATATATTGATATAAAAAATATATCGATATATATTTTAAATGTGATATGAAATTAGACCATTTCGCATATATCGATATAGTTGAAATTTGCGCTTTGATCCTTGCTCCAAGCAAGCTGCAGACCCGGAGCTCTCTGCGCTGCTCCCCGTGCCTCCTCTTTCATGCACAGAGGGCGGAGGGGCAGGAACAGACACTTCAACAAACATGGAGGAAGCAACAGCGTCTGCGGAGCGTTTTGACGAGGAATTGGTTAGTAAAAGAAAAAGCATTGGCTCAGTAATTTGGAGATGGTTCGGATTCAAAGTATCAGATGAGAAACAAAATCACGTTATATGTAGGCAGTGCCATAAAAAAAAGTTACAGCCAGGGGGTGGAAGCACTACCAATCTTTTTCACCACCTAAAACAGTGGCACAAACTGCAATACGAAGAGTGTGTGAAACTGCGCGCTGCAGAAGCCCCAGCCGCAAGCCGTCGACAACCCGGAAAAGCCCCGAAACAAAGCTCACTGCAAACTTCATTTTCCCGCAGTGTGCCTTTATGAAAAGAAAATTGGCAAGTGGTGTACTATAACTACAGCGGTGTCCTATCACATTGCTAAAGATATGGTCCCTGTTGCAACTGTGGAACAAGTCGGATTCAAAAAGCTACTGAAAACTATGGACCCGAGATATGAGCTTCCCAACTACTTTACACGAGAAGCACTGCCACAAATGTCCACTGAAGTCAGGCAGAGCCTTGCTGACCGGCTCGCTAACGGGACCCATTTTGGCGTTGACCAGCGATATGTGGTCGAGCAGGACAATGTGAGCCTTTACATGAAGCGTGACATGTTCACTTCATTCAACGACTGGGGGAGATGAAAACAAGCGTCGTGTCTCCAAAACAAGTTATTTCCCCCCAGGATCACACCGGTGAGCATATAGCTGAGGCCTCGCAGGACGCAAGCTGGGAAACTCCAAGAAAAGCATCCGGTTGCTATAACAACCGCCAACGGGAGCGACGTGGTCAGAGCGGTGGAGCTGAACGATGAGGATGCAGTGCTTCGGTCAGACTACACTTGGCTATTGGGGAGTGCAGTGTTTTATTAAGGACTATTCACATATTTTACTTTAAAGAAAAAAACATTAAAATATTAGTTTTTCATTATTTTTCCTTTGTGTCTGTCTGCAACTTGTTTTGTTTTATGCTGCTGTCTTGGCCAAAAATTGATTAATAAAACACAAAACATAAAGTGCTAAAAGTAAAATCACTTACAATACAGGATGGTAGATTTCAGAACCATATTTATTAGGTTATTGGATAAGAATTAGTGATGCATTGATGTGTTTACCACTTTAATGTTACAGCTGGTAAAGGTGAGGTAATTATGACTTTAAAATGCTGGTTAGCCTGTTGATATCATCAAGGTAACATATTTAGTTATTATGATAGACTATAGTTTTTTCTCTGGATTGAAGAGCCAACTGCAAAGTAACTAGAAACTAATGTTGACACGTAGGTAGGCCTAAACATTGTGGAGTTTTTAGTGGAGTAGAAATATGAAGTAGCATTAAATACTAAGCATAAATACTAAGAACAACAACAAGAACGAAACATCAGTAAATGTACATACAGTATAGTCATCATTTATAAATTATACACAAATAATAATACATAAAAATCACTTACAGGATTCAAATTCACAAAATAAATGAATATAATATTTGATATTTATGATTAGGACTGGCGTTGATTAAAAAAAATAAACTATGAAACAAGAAAATATTAATGTAGAATATTTCTAAAGCTTGATTTTGGAAAGCACTTAGTTGTATGAGTGTGTTAAAGTGAAAACAGAGTCAAATTTTCTCGCATAAGCACATTTGTTTAATAGTTTTTTTTATGTTTCTGACAGGACATGGCATGAATGACAAGCGCGTCACCCGGGCCATTTCTCTGTGCAAGAGAATTGTAAGCTGTTTTTGGTACAGCTGGAAGAAAAGGAGACATCTTGCTGAAGTCCAGATTCAGCTGGGTCTGCCAAGTCACCAACTCATAACCGAGTCTGCCACACGCTGGGGATCAAGGCAGCAGATGATAGAGAGAGTCCTGGAGCAGGAAGGAGCACTGGCCAAAGTCCTGTCTAATGACAAAAAGACCAGGCACCTTGTCCCTACCTGGCAGGACTTAGAGGTCCTAGAAGCAGTCCAAAAGGTCCTGAAACCTCTCCAGGACTTTACCGATGCTTTGTCAGGTGAGGAGTACGTCACTCTATCATATGTAAAACCTGTGCTGCACCTTTTTAACGACAGTCTCCTGGCATGTGATAGCGAGCTTTGCAAATCGATCAAGACCAGCATTGTTGAGTACCTCAACCGCAAGTATTCTGACCCAGCCACTACTGACCTATTGGAGATGGCTTCATTTGTGGATCCACGCTTCAGGGCCACCTATATCCCAAGTGAAAAAGTTGATGCATTGAAGCACAGAGCTGTCTTGGAGGTGGAGACGCTACTGGCTGATCAGAGCAGCTGTCAACCGCCTTACCTACGTGTGCCAACTGAGCCTGCAGATGGAGAAGCAGCAGTGGCACCAAAAGCTAAGACACTGGCAAGCTTCTTCAAGCAGCGCACAGCCACCACCACTGCGCCACCAACCAAGAGGGAGGCTATTGAAAATGAACTGTCAAGTTACTTGCAGTCAGCAAGTGTGGAGAGTGACACTGATCCCCTCAAGTGGTGGAAGGATCATGAAGTTGTCTTTCCAGCTCTGAGCCACCTGGCAAAAAAAGTATCTCTTGCTACCAGCTACCAGTTCACCCTCCGAAAGGGTTTTCAGCTGCAGTGGCAATATCGTGACCTGCCACAGAGCATCTCTGAAGCCGGATGCCGTTGACAGGCTGGTGTTTCTCGCACAAAATCTTTAAACGAAGGAGGACACGCTTGTCTTCTAATGTCTACCTCAAGACAGCATTACTGTTTATCAAAGTAAAAAAAGAGGGGGAAAATGTTTATTGAGTTGATAGTCTGTTTCTTGTGCAACTGGTTGAGGCTGTTCAGATAAGAAATTGAGTTAACAAAAAGCAAATGGTAATCTCAGGCTGATGTTTAAAACACATTTTCTCAAACTGAGCACTTTATTTTGTTCTTTATTTATATATAATTGCTGCCCTTACTAGGGTTTGTCATATTTTATTATTTTGTAATGTTCGTTATTTGCATCTGTGGATTTGTTAGAAAGGAGAAGAAATCTGTAATTTGATTTTAATAAGCCATTTAAAGTTGTCAAACTAAAAAAAAAGTTGACTTTTCTCATAAATATATATAATATTTATTTCAGAAAAAGATAGGCCTATTTTATTTTATAGGCTATTTTTGTTTAAGATATTTGTATTTATTTAAATGTGCACCTTATGGAGCTTTGATTTCCAAAAAGGTCGTCCTGTTGTTCTACAGTGTTTATGTTTACATGTTGTTGTTATTTGAACAGCTGAGCATTTAATCTGAACCAGGTGAAGAGCCCTGTTTATTATTTATTCATTTGATTTTTCAACTGTTCACTGAAATAGCCGCTTTCAATAAAACTACTTGAGACATGTCATATCTGGCTTTGACTTTGACTGAACATTTGCTCTCACTTTATCAGGATATATATCTTATATCGATATTCAGCCTAAATATATCGGGATATGACTTTTGGTCCATATCGCCCAGCCCTGCCTACCAGACATCTTCTGGAGAGAAGATAAGGTCAGGGACTCCTGACTTACTCTCCGTCATGTTGAAATAGGTTCTCCTGTCTTACTCTCCGTCATGTTGAAATAGGTTCTCCTGTCTTACTCTCCGTCATGTTGAAATAGGTTCTCCTGTCTTACTCTCTGTCATGTTGAAATAGGTTCTCCTGTCTTACTCTCTGTCATGTTGAGATGGGTTAGTTCTTCTTGAGAGAACTAACCCAAAATTAGTCCAACTAACCCAAAATTAGTTGAAAGGCTAAGTGATTCTCCTCCTGAGAAGAAGCTGACAGCCTTCAAACAGAGCAAAAAAAGTGGTCCCAAACAATATGTCAAAATGAATAAAATAATTATACCTTAAGTTGCAACTTATTCTGTTTAGGTTTAACCTCTATGGGCTAGGTGGGACGCTTGCACCTACTAAAGTGTTTTTAAATAGGCATCCTATCATTTGAAAATTAGTCGAAAGGCTAAGTGATTCTCCTCCTGAGAAGAAGTTGACAGCCTTCAAACATAGTGCAAAAAAAGTGGGCGTGAACATAGAATATTTTTGGGTCAAAAAAAATAATATACAGCTGTCTTTAGTAAGATCAAACTGAACTAACTGCTATCTTGAAATGTTGAAAAAGTGTTTTTAAATAGCTCAGTCTTATCACTCAATATGAGTCAAAATCTGTCACTTCCAGGAGTGCTCATTTTGTCAAAAAAAAATAAAAAAAATAATAACAACTCAGAGCTGTGTTAATAGACCCAACTCAAACATCTGCTATCTTCAAATGTCCAAAAAAGGTATTTAAATGGGCCTACCAGACATCTTCTTGAGAGAAGATAAGGTCAGGGATCTCTCTGGTCACCCACAAAGCCATTTCCTCCTTTGGCCGCCTCTCCTTCCAGTTCTCTGCTGCCAATGACTGGAACGAACTACAAACACATATCTCCCTCACTAGCTTTAAGCACCAGCTGTCAGAGCAGCTCACAGATCACTGCACCTGTACATAGCCCATCTATAATTTAGCCCAAACTACTACTTGTTCCCCTACTGTATTTATTTATTTATTTATTTTGCTCCTTTGCACCATATTATTTATATTTTAACTTTGAACTTTCTTCAAATTATAAATCTACCATTCCAGTGTTTTACTTGCTATATTGTATTTACTTTGCCACCATGGCCTATTTATTGCCTTTACCTCCCTTATCTCACCTAATTTGCTCACAATGTATATAGACTTATGTTTTTACTGTATTATTGACTGTATGTTTGTTTTACTCCATGTGTAACTCTGTGTTGTTGTATGTTGTCGAACTGCTTTGCTTTATCTTGGCCAGGTCGCAATTGTAAATGAGAACTTGTTCTCAACTTGCCTACCTGGTTAAATAAAGGTGAAATAAATACAAATGTATATACTGTATTCTAGTCCTGGTTCATCCTATATAACTACTGCTGCCCACTTCATATGTATATACTGTATTCCAGTCCTGGTTTATCCTATATAACTACTGCTGTCCACTTCATATGTATATACTGTATTCTAGTCCTGGTTCATCCTATATAACTACTGCTGCCCACTTCATATGTATATACTGTATTCCAGTCCTGGTTTATCCTATATAACTACTGCTGTCCACTTCATATGTATATACTGTATTCTAGTCCTGGTTCATCCTATATAACTACTGCTGTCCACTTCATATGTATATACTGTATTCTAGTCATGGTTCATCCTATATAACTACTGCTGTCCACTTCATATGTATATACTGTATTCTAGTCATGGTTCATCCTATATAACTACTGCTGTCCACTTCATATGTATATACTGTATTCTAGTCATGGTTCATCCTATATAACTACTGCTGTCCACTTCATATGTATATACTGTATTCTAGTCATGGTTCATCCTATATAACTACTGCTGTCCACTTCATATGAATATACTGTATTCTAGTCCTGGTTCATCCTATATAACTACTGCTGTCCACTTCATATGTATATACTGTATTCTAGTCATGGTTCATCCTATATAACTACTACTGTCCACTTCATATGAATATACTGTATTCCAGTCCTGGTTCATCCTATATAACTACTGCTGTCCACTTCATATGTATATACTGTATTCTAGTCATGGTTCATCCTATATAACTACTGCTGTCCACTTCATATGTATATACTGTATTCTAGTCCTGGTTCATCCTATATAACTACTGCTGTCTACTTCATATGTATATACTGTATTCTAGTCCTGGTTCATCCTATATAACTACTGCTGTCCACTTCATATGTATATACTGTATTCTAGTCCTGGTTCATCCTATATAACTACTGCTGTCCACTTCATATGAATATACTGTATTCTAGTCCTGGTTCATCCTATATAACTACTGCTGTCCACTTCATATGTATATACTGTATTCCAGTCCTGGTTCATCCTATATAACTACTGCTGTCTACTTCATATGTATATACTGTATTCTAGTCCTGGTTCATCCTATATAACTACTGCTGTCCACTTAATATGTATATACTGTATTCTAGTCCTGGTTCATCCTATATAACTACTACTGTACATCTACTATTCTTCAGATATACTACAGATGTACTCCAAATTGTCTATGCATCACATCACAGTATACAGTGTATATATGTATATATATATATATATCATTGCTTGTCCTAATATTTTCATTGACTTCTGCCCTCTGTGAGCTGGGAACACAAGCATTGTTAGATATTACTGCACTGTCGGAGCTGGGAACACAAGCATTGTTAGATATTACTGCACTGTTGGAGCCAGGAACACAAGCATTGTTAGATATTACTGCACTGTTGGAGCTGGGAACACAAGCATTGTTAGATATTACTGCACTGTTGGAGCTGGGAACACAAGCATTGTTAGATATTACTGCACTGTTGGAACCAGGAACACAAGCATTTCACTTCACCCACAATAACAACTGATAAATATGTGTATGTAACCAATAAAATAAAATGTGATTGTATTGTTGAAAGTGTTAGATAATTCTCAATCCGTGTTGTGTCTTGTCTAAGAACAGCCCTTAGCCGTGGTTCTGTATAATAACCATATATCACACCTCCTCAGGACTTATTGATTTATAAGGCATTATAAAGGTGATTAAAATAATGATACATACGTACTTCATAGAAAACTGTTACCCTTCATATATTCTAACAACTCACATTTTAAGATTCATTATGTCATGTGTTCCATGTTAAAGGCTCTAACATTGGAACAAAACTATTTGTCTCCCTCTTGATGTTGCATGCAGTTCCTCTCTCTCTTCCTGCATTCCTCTAACCCCTCCCTCCCTCTAACCCCACCCCTCTGGCAGAACCAGGAAATCCCTCCCCCTCCCACAAACTCTCTTCTGAGGAAACGAAACTGATCTGAGTCTCTGTCTCGTCTGTCTGTGTGAGAGTGAACAACCGTCCAAATGGCTCAACAGGGAGTTCTGCTGGACCAGGACCAGTTCTGTTGTTCTGTCTGTCTGGATCTACTGAAGGAACCAGTCGCCATCCCCTGTGGACACAGTTACTGTAGGAGCTGTATTGAGGGCTGCTGGGATCAGGATGTTCTGAAAGGGGTCTATAGCTGTCCTCAGTGCAGAGAGACCTTCACTCCAAGGCCTAATCTGAGGAAAAATAACATGTTGGCTGAGCTGGTGGAGAAACTGAAGAAGACAGGACTCCAGGCTGCTCCCCCTCCTGCTCTGTGCTATGCTGGACCTAGAGATGTGGCGTGTGATTTCTGCACTGGGACCAGAAAGCAGAAAGCCCTCATGTCCTGTCTGGTGTGTCTGGCCTCTTACTGTGAGACTCACCTCCAATCTCACTACGAATCTCCTGCTTTGAAGAGGCACAAGCTGGTCAAAGCCACCGCACAACTACAGGAGAAGATCTGCTCTCATCATGACAAACTGCTGGAGGTTTACTGTCGTACCGATCAGCAGTGTATCTGTCTGATGTGTACAATGGATGAACATAAAGGCCATGATACAGTGTCAGCTGCAGCAGAGAGGACTGAGAAACAGGTAAGACCAGAACAACTTGTTGGTGACTGTCTGATAAACAAAGAATTAAAGATACAGTAGGAACTAAGGCTGTTTGAATATGAGATCATTCAAATGAAATGGATCCTCAGCAGAACAAATATGAACACAAACCTTGAGTATATAGATATGTCAACCCAGATTCTCCAGATGTATCACCATTTTATAATGTCAAACACTATTATCATTCTGAATGCCCTTTTATGAGTCCAAAGTTCAGTCTCAACCTGTTGATACATGTAGTCCTACCATAAAAACTATAATCATTCACATAGCAACAAATAAATATCATTTAGTAAATGGACCATCCATTTTTTTAGACCTTCCTCTCTATGGGCCCTATGTCACATTACTATACTATTGATCTACTGGACTAATAAAGCTTGATAGCTCATTGAAGAGTGATTCTCCACAGAGGCAGCTGGGGATGAGTCAGCAGAAGGTCCAGCAGAGATTCCAGGAGAGAGAGAAGGAGCTGAAGGAGCTCCAACAGGCTGTGGAGTCTCTCAAGGTGAGTATTGTTGACCAGAGGAGACACACCATTTCACCTGTCTCCTCCAGTCAGAGAGAGAGAGAGAGAGAGAAGTAGAGGGGCCCCTATCCAATCCCACTGACCCCACTGTTGGGAACAGGTTGTCACTGCTGAGGCAGTGAAGAAAGTAGAGGAGGATGGGTCAAGGCTGAGGGATCCTGAGAGGATCCCTGTGAGTAGTAGATCTGTGACAGCACAGAGGGATGGGCCAACCAGTGATATATGCTTCAGTAAGGTTGGCTTCTTAGTGTTCATAGCAAATGGTTATCAACTGTACCGCAGAAATGGAATGTAAATCACAGGAAAAAAATATGTTTTGGTGGCAGCTGCAGAGAAGTATTTGGTCATACTAGATTTGACTTCAGAAGAGTTCCAGGGTGTGTTGGGTGGTGGTGTCCTGTCCTCCCAGGTCGTTGGCCTGGTGCAGGAGCAGATAGGGTCAAAGTAGTGGAATGGGGTAGTGGGTTTTAATGAGTGTAGGGTTAGTTGGCCTGGTGTAGGAGCAGATAGGGTCAAAGTAGTGGAATGGGGTAGTGGTTTTTAATGAGTGTAGGGTTAGTTGGCCTGGTGCAGGAGCAGATAGGGTCAAAGTAGTGGAATGGGGTAGTGGGTTTTAATGAGTGTAGGTTTAGTTGGCCTGGTGCAGGAGCAGATAGGGTCAAAGTAGTGGAATGGGGTAGTGGGGTTTTAATGAGTGTAGGGTTAGTTGGCCTGGTGCAGGAGCAGATAGGGTCAAAGTAGTGGAATGGGGTAGTGGGTTTGAATGAGTGTAGGGTTAGTTGGCCTGGTGCAGGAGCAGATAGGGTCAAAGTAGTGGAATGGGGTAGTGGGTTTTAATGAGTGTAGGGTTAGTTGGCCTGGTGCAGGAGCAGATAGGGTCAAAGTAGTGGAATGGGGGTAGTGGGTTTTAATGAGTGTAGGGTTAGTTGGCCTGGTGCAGGAGCAGATAGGGTCAAAGTAGTGGAATGGGGTAGTGGGTTTTAATGAGTGTAGGGTTAGTTGGCCTGGTGCAGGAGCAGATAGGGTCAAAGTAGTGGAATGGGGTAGTGGGTTTTAATGAGTGTAGGGTTAGTTAGAAGGGTGTTTTTTAGTATTATCATAATTTCCCCTTTTCCCATTTTGTATCCCATAATATCATGGATTTATATTATAGACCAGTTGAGGCAGGTGAGATGCCTTTGGATATACGACGTAATAAATTGTCATTAGCTTATTGGGTTGAAAGGCTGTGAGGTTGAGCATCCCACTGCTACTGTTCTAGATGACTGTTGGGAATATACTAGTAGACAAGGCAGTGGTTTTGGTTGGACAGTTGGAAAGCTTGCTGATGAGAGTAGTTTCAGGGAGTTGGAGGTTGGCCCTTTCTGTGGTGATAGGGGATGTTCCTCCATGGTTACTCCCAGATCCTGTTGTTGATCTAACCTTGGTAGACAAAAGGAAAAGATTGGGTCAGAAGTCAGTGATAAAGGGAAACTGGTTGACAATTACATTGGTAGAAGTTGTTATGCTTTTTTTACCTCTTTTCACAGATGGATCCAAGGGCCCAGATAGTGGGCCCACAGGAGCAGGTGTTGACCTTCCTGAATGTGATGTGCAGATATGTAGAAGACTAACAGATGAACTGTCAGTGTACTCAGTTGAACTGTTGGTGATAATAGTTGTCCTCCAGTGGGTGGAGGACGTACAGCCTGTTAGAATTATAGTATCCTCAGATTCTCTGTCTGTATTGAATAGTTTATCATCTGGTAAATCTATTAGGAGTGACCTACTATTGGAGGTATTAATGTTATTATGGAGAATTGAGAGAATGGGTCTAGTAGTGAGATTCTGCTGGGTCCCAGCACATTCAGGTGTGGAATGGAATGAAATTGTAGACTAGTTAGCTAAAATAACTTTAAAACAAGATCTAATATATATTAATGTTCCACTGGGTAGAGGTGAGGACAAATGTGAGATCAGAGACATTTTGATAGATGTGTGGCAGAAGAGATGGGACTCTGAGCACAAGGGACGGCATTTATATGCCCTCCAAAGAAAGGTCGGTGGACCAAGGTTCAAAGGTCAGATTAGGAAGGAAGAGGTGGTGTTTCCTCGATTGTCTTTAGGACATTGTACATCGAACTGGTCCTTCCATCTGGTTGGCAGCATGTGAATGGTTTGTGTCTGGAGGGTATTGTCAATGAAACGGTGGAGCATGTGTTGTTATATTGTTGTAAGGATGTTGAAGAGAGGGAAAGATTGAAGTGTAGGGTCATTGAGGTTGGACGGGGTTGGATGGGGGTTGGAAGGGATTTGGGGGATGGGGGAGGGTCTATTAGAAGTTAGTAGGGATCTTTTTTATTTTCTCAGAAGTACTGAGTTAGGTAGGAGGATTTAGAAATGGTGTAAACCGTGATTGAACACACTCCAGCACAGTAGGAGGCGCCACGCTCCTTTAACGTTGGTTTGAGGACCGCCATTATACCATAGAAGAAGAAGAAGTTGGTAACGTGAGGTTTTGTCGTTCGTAAAGAGTGCAGCTATTCTTTTGCCTATTTTCCAAATGTATTTTGTCATGGTGGGAGGGTTTGTTTATCGGTTTCCGCTGTTTATCGGTTAGAGTTGAGGAGGGAGTAGGGTAGTTTGATGTCCTCAACCGAGTGGAGAAGAAACGCTGTCTCTTCAGGTGCGTTGTGGAGAATGGTGTGGAGGAATTATTGATCCTGGTCGGTGAACAGGTGGGAGAGGAACATATACACTCTGTATCCAGAATGAACAAGGCGGTGGTTG
>NW_027675321.1:1212500-1440000 GCF_965601325.2 Salmo salar | reverse complement strand
CAGGCCCTCAGTCCTCCAGAGTAGGAGTGTACCTGGATCACAAGGCAGGTACTCTGTCCTTCTACAGTGTCTCTGACACAATGACCCTCCTCCACAGAGTCCAGACCACATTCACTCAGCCCCTCTATCCTGGGTTTAATCTCTATTATAATAGTACTGCTGAGCTGGTTAAACTGTAGTAGGGTCCACATAGATACTAGTCATGCTGGTGTAGTCTATAGCTGAGCTGGTTAAACTGTAGTAGGGTCCACATAGATACTAGTCATGCTGGTGTAGTCTATAGCTGAGCTGGTTAAACTGTAGTAGGGTCCACATAGATACTAGTCATGCTGGTGTAGTCTATAGCTGAGCTGGTTAAACTGTAGTAGGGTCCACATAGATACTAGTCATGCTGGTGTAGTCTATAGCTGAGCTGGTTAAACTGTAGTAGGGTCCACATAGATACTAGTCATGCTGGTGTAGTCTATAGCTGAGCTGGTTAAACTGTAGTAGGGTCCACATAGATACTAGTCACGCTGGTGTAGTCTATAGCTGAGCTGGTTAAACTGTAGTAGGGTCCACATAGATACTAGTCATGCTGGTGTAGTCTATAGCTGAGCTGGTTAAACTGTAGTAGGGTCCACATAGATACTAGTCATGCTGGTGTAGTCTATAGCTGAGCTGGTTAAACTGTAGTAGGGTCCACATAGATACTAGTCATGCTGGTGTAGTCTATAGCTGAGCTGGTTAAACTGTAGTAGGGTCCACATAGATACTAGTCATGCTGGTGTAGTCTATAGCTGAGCTGGTTAAACTGTAGTAGGGTCCACATAGTTACTAGTCATGCTGGTGTAGTCTATAGCTGAGCTGGTTAAACTGTAGTAGGGTCCACATAGATACTAGTCATGCTGGTGTAGTCTATAGCTGAGCTGGTTAAACTGTAGTAGGGTCCACATAGATACTAGTCATGCTGGTGTAGTCTATAGCTGAGCTGGTTAAACTGTAGTAGGGTCCACATAGATACTAGTCATGCCGGTGTAGTCTATAGCTGAGCTGGTTAAACTGTAGTAGGGTCCACATAGATACTAGTCATGCTGGTGTAGTCTATAGCTGAGCTGGTTAAACTGTAGTAGGGTCCACATAGATACTAGTCATGCCGGTGTAGTCTATAGCTGAGCTGGTTAAACTGTAGTAGGGTCCACATAGATACTAGTCATGCTGGTGTAGTCTATAGCTGAGCTGGTTAAACTGTAGTAGGGTCCACATAGATACTAGTCATGCTGGTGTAGTCTATAGCTGAGCTGGTTAAACTGTAGTAGGGTCCACATAGATACTAGTCATGCTGGTGTAGTCTATAGCTGAGCTGGTTAAACTGTAGTAGGGTCCACATAGATACTAGTCATGCTGGTGTAGTCTATAGCTGAGCTGGTTAAACTGTAGTAGGGTCCACATAGATACTAGTCATGCTGGTGTAGTCTATAGCTGAGCTGGTTAAACTGTAGTAGGGTCCACATAGATACTAGTCATGCCGGTGTAGTCTATAGCTGAGCTGGTTAAACTGTAGTAGGGTCCACATAGATACTAGTCATGCTGGTGTAGTCTATAGCTGAGCTGGTTAAACTGTAGTAGGGTCCACATAGATACTAGTCATGCTGGTGTAGTCTATAGCTGAGCTGGTTAAACTGTAGTAGGGTCCACATAGATACTAGTCATGCTGGTGTAGTCTATAGCTGAGCTGGTTAAACTGTAGTAGGGTCCACATAGATACTAGTCATGCTGGTGTAGTCTATAGCTGAGCTGGTTAAACTGTAGTAGGGTCCACATAGATACTAGTCACGCTGGTGTAGTCTATAGCTGAGCTGGTTAAACTGTAGTAGGGTCCACATAGATACTAGTCATGCTGGTGTAGTCTATAGCTGAGCTGGTTAAACTGTAGTAGTGTCCACATAGATACTAGTCATGCTGGTGTAGTCTATAGCTGAGCTGGTTAAACTGTAGTAGGGTCCACATAGATACTAGTCATGCTGGTGTAGTCTATAGCTGAGCTGGTTAAACTGTAGTAGGGTCCACATAGATACTAGTCATGCTGGTGTAGTCTATAGCTGAGCTGGTTAAACTGTAGTAGGGTCCACATAGATACTAGTCATGCTGGTGTAGTCTATAGCTGAGCTGGTTAAACTGTAGTAGGGTCCACATAGATACTAGTCATGCTGGTGTAGTCTATAGCTGAGCTGGTTAAACTGTAGTAGGGTCCACATAGATACTAGTCATGCTGGTGTAGTCTATAGCTGAGCTGGTTAAACTGTAGTAGGGTCCACATAGATACTAGTCATGCTGGTGTAGTCTATAGCTGAGCTGGTTAAACTGTAGTAGGGTCCACATAGATACTAGTCATGCTGGTGTAGTCTATAGCTGAGCTGGTTAAACTGTAGTAGGGTCCACATAGATACTAGTCATGCTGGTGGTGATGGTCCCCAGATGTGATGATTTATTCTGCTCTGTTTTATGTACAATCCTTATTTTCTGACTGATTTGAATTTGAAGAGATTTAAGGTTTTCATATTTGATAAAATCCAATGTCCATTTCCATGAATCATGATGTCTGGTGTTGATGTAACAACAGGTGGTCTTTTCAATCCACTATCCAGAGTCAGGAACAGATGAAGTTAGGTCTGCTACTGTTCAGTGATTAAATATATATACTTCTGTGAATATATGAACCATTTGCATCCAAAAATAAACTGCTCACATTCTGGAGATAAACTTTGTAAGGACTGTGTGTGTTTTTGTGTAAATAGTTTCTGAAAAAAGTGTGTCCAGCTCAAACGCTGATTGTTGTTGTAAATGAGCGTTCTAAATGAGGGTTCTAAATGAGGGTTCTAAATGAGGGTTCTAAATGAGGGTTCTAAAGGAACATTTATATGAGGGTTCTAAATGAGGGTTCTAAAAGAGCGTTTATATGAGGGTTCTAAATGAGGGTTCTAAATGAGGGTTCTAAATGAGGGTTCTAAATGAGGGTTCTAAACGAGCGTTCTAAATGAGGGTTCTAAATGAGGGTTCTAAAAGAGCGTTCTAAATGAGCGTTCTAAACGAGGGTTCTAAATGAGCGTTCTAAACGAGGGTTCTAAAGGAGCGTTCTAAATGAGCGTTCTAAACGAGGGTTCTAAATGTGTGTTCTAAATTGAGAGGTAGCCTGACTGCCATTAGGTACCGAGATGAGATCCTCAGACCCCTTGTGAGACCATATGCTGGTGCGGTTGGCCCTGGGTTCCTCCTAATGCAAGACAATGCTAGACCTCATGTGGCTGGAGTGTGTCAGCAGTTCCTGCAAGAGGAAGGCATTGATGCTATGGACTGGCCCGCCCGTTCCCCAGACCTGAATCCAATTGAGCACCTCTGGGACATCATGTCTCGCTCCATCCACCAACGCCACGTTGCACCACAGACTGTCCAGGAGTTGGCGGATGCTTTAGTCCAGGTCTGGGAGGAGATCCCTCAGGAGACCATCCGCCACCTCATCAGGAGCATGCCCAGGCGTTGTAGGGAGGTCATACAGGCACGTGGAGGCCACACACACTACTGAGCCTCATTTTGACTTGTTTTAAGGACATTACATCAAAGTTGGATCAGCCTGTAGTGGGGTTTTCCACTTTAATTTTGAGTGTGACTCCAAATCCAGACCTCCATGGGTTAATAAATTGGATTTCCATTGATTATTTTTGTGTGATTTTGTTGTCAGCACATTCAACTATGTAAAGAAAAAAGTATTTAATAAGATTATTTCTTTCATTCAGATCTAGGATGTGTTGTTTAAGTGTTCCCTTTATTTTTTTGAGCAGTATATATATAAATATAATAATAAGAGTGAAAAGTAGCAGCAGTGCATATGCTGGGTGTGAGTCTGTGGTGGCGTGTGTGTGTGTGTGTATGTGACATCAGTATGCGTGAGTGTGTTATGTGTGTGTGTTGTGTGTGTGGATCGAGACATGTGTATGTGTATATAGCCAGTGCAGGTAGAGTCAGTACAGATAGTCTGAGAAGCTATTCAGCAGTCTAATTGCTTTCAAGATAGAAGCTATCTTGGAGCCTGTTGGTCTGAGACCCATTGCTCCGGTAGCACAGAGAACAGTCCATGTGCTTAGGTGGCTGAAGTCTTTGGCAATTTCCTGGGCCTTCCTTAGACACCGCCTGGTATAAACGTCCAGGATGGCATGGAGTTCGGCCCCAGAGAAGTACTAGGCTGTCCGCACCACCCTCTGTAGAGCCTTGTGGTCAAGGGCGGTGCAGTTGCCATACCAGACGGCGAAGCAGCCAGTCAAGATGCTCTCATTGGTGCAGCTTTAGAACTTCTTGAGTATCTGAGGACCAAATCTGTGTGTGTGTGTGTGTGTGTGTGTGTGTGTGTGTGTGTGTGTGTGTGTGTGTGTGTGTGTGTGTGTGTGTGTGTGTGTGTAGTGTGTGTGTGTGTGTGTGTGTGTGTTGTGTGTGTGTGTGTGTATCCTGTGTGTGTGTAGTGTATAGTGTGTGTGTGTGTGTGTGTGTGTGTGTGTGTGTGTGTGTGTGTGTGTGTGTGTGTGTGTGTGTGTGTGTGTGTCTGTGTGTGTGTGTGTGTGTGTGTGTGTGTGTGTGTAGTGTGTGTGTGTGTGTGAGTGTGTGTGTGTGTGTGTGTGTGTGTGTGTGTGTGTGTGTGTGTGTGTGTGTGTGTGTGTGTGTGTCTTCTTTGTTATTGTTTTTGTTTTGTTGTTGAAACAGAGGAGAGGAGACTCCGGCAGCGACGTCAGAAAATTGCAGTACATATTGTGCTGTTCTATCACGCATGCAATAATGTCAGAGGGAAAAACAGTGTTGGTTGTTTGCAGTAACTTCTTTGTTGTTGTAATCCCAAACGGATGTGGCAGTTTCACCAATTAAGGATTCCAGCTGTAGCCCTTTCCTGCAGTCAAATGACCTAGTGGCCTCAAAAAGGAGGATGGTTATGAACAAACCACTCCTACGAGTGGAGTACTTTTGTTTCAAAGTAGATTTGTTTGACTACCAAGAAACACTCTGTGTGACACTGATGTAGTCCTCTGCAGTAAAAGGTTTTTAAAGCAGGAGAAAGAGACGAGTTGGTGCACTGTTACCAGCCTTTACTCTTCAGCTGTATGGTTGCACTTTCACGTTGCTGTACTATGCATTACTGTACTATGCATCCTCTCTATTTTCGCTGCAGCACAAATCAGGATAGCTATGTCTGTCTATACAAAGGTCTTAGTGATGAATGTTTCAAGCTATTCACGTTGATTCAATCACTGCTATTCAATACGGAATCAACAAAGGTTTACACCACACACTGATTGCCAATCAGAGGATGGTGAACTGTCCCTTTGAACCAGGTGACTCAAATGCCTGAGTCATATGTGATCATATAACATTCAAAACCTCCTGAGATCAACAAGTTATCACATAGCCTTGAATGACAACTACAGGAATTTTGTAACTCTGGACGTCATTCATTTCTTTGATATTTTATTTTGAAAGAATATTTCAAATCCATTGCTCTGAGTCATAAGAGTTCATTGTATTTCAGTTGAATTAATTGTATTCACAAGTGCTGCTCCCATTGAGGAGCCTCTCTATCTATGTAAATAGTGTTGTGTATTTTTCCAGACCCTTAATAAAAAATTGTACTCTTCTGAATAGCAGGAGTCAGGCAAGTGGGCTGTGGACTTTCTTGACTTTTCTTGACGTCTTTTAGTTTGATTGACTCCACCAAGGGGCAAAGATATAATCCTGTCAACAGTTTAATTTATAGATTTGTTGCTTCAGAGTGCAATCATTTATGATGCTTACGCATTTGACCTTCACTGTCCTCAAACCTCTGTCAGACCACATACAAACAGACATCTGTTGTTAGATGTTCGTTACAAATATGAAATATTAAATCAGTGACTTTCTATATATTTCTGTGTTGGTATCAAAGCAGAGCACAGCTTGTGTGAGCAGACAAAGGTGCTCAGGCAGCAGTCTGGAGGACTGGCTGCTGGCTGCTTGTCAACAACTTTTCAATACATCTATTTATGACCTTAGTTTAACTGTTGTACCCCATCAGAATGCAAAATATAATCTTGTTTAACTCCATTGTTTGGAAACAATGTGAATGTAAACAAACACTGTATAGCCTCAAAACATGGTTAAAACTATAACTTTGATACCGTGGAAGGTCAGTCCTTGCATTCATAACTCTGTCTATAATTTTGAAAGTGGTTTCATTTCTCCAGTGCCATCCCTCATCCCTTTACTAAAACGTTGTTATGGTTCAAACTGCACATTACCATTGGCTACATCAGAGTGCTTCTGAGACAGGATGGAATAATTCACAAATGACAAGAGGAGAATCTACATAGTAAAGCACTCGTAGCAAAAATATCAATAACACCACTCTCAGTACAGATGCTATGACTCTACCTGACAGCCATGTGGTTGAAAATACAGTACATTCTTACCAGAGTGCCGTACCTTTAAAGAGATAGGGTGTGCTGTGGGGGACCATATGTTGTGTTGTCTCTCTTGTTTTGATGTGTGTTTTGTCCTATATTTATATTGTTTTTATTTTTTATTTTTAATCCCAGGCCCACGTCTCTGCAGGAGGCCTTTTGCCTTTTGGTAGGCCGTCATTGTAAATAAGAATTTGCTCTCAACTGACTTACCTAGTTAAATAAAGGTTCAATTAAAAATAAATATGGTGAGAGGACACCAAGGGACTTTGCAGATCATAATGAGGTATGGGGTCATTAAGTGGGAGGGGGTGGGGAAAAGGGTGGGTGGGGTGCTGTGACTGACCGAGAAAATGGGCGGAGGGCATGGGAAGGCAATGGGAGCAGTGCTTCCCAGGTCTGACATTGTGATGTCAGCGTAGTAATCTACCGATCAGCTGCATTCCCCAGTTGTCTCTCATTGTGGGTCATATGACCATAGAATTATGAATTAGAATACTAGAATAGTTATTTAATAGGATCTCTATACATATTATTCAGCTGGAGTGGACCGACAAACTCATTAGCTAGCTACATCGCCTCATGAGAAACAAAAGTCATTTCAGAAAATTAGTCAAATTAACCGCATGGGTGAGCTTACTTTCATTCAGAGCATAATTTAGTTACATGGAGAGTTTTTCTCCTGGAATTTCTATTTTGCATCAGGCTATGTCACTACATGCTGATTAGCTTTTAAAAGAGGATAATAAACAGTCTTTTCTCTGGGTATTGTTTTGCTATCTTGTCTGTGTAATTCAAGGACAATTTGACTGAGTGTGATCGTGGAGGGAAGACACTGTGCTGAAAATATACATATAAATAGCAACTGTCAGGCCCATTGACTGCACTGATACAGGTGGAGACTGTTGTATTATTCATTACATGAGCTTGAAGCTACAACAGACAGTGAAGTCATATGTTTGTCCCACTCCATTAACAGTCAGCACGCCATTTTAATTTAGCCTTCTGGATTTGTAGGTATGTGGACTCCATACCACACAAATGCATTATAAGACAAGACAAACATGGACATGCTAGGGGGAATGCTTTGACGTTGCCAGATTATCCAAATCGGAAAGAAGAATGACCTTGTTATATTGCTATGAGATTGAGTGTGTGCATTTATATGACGTTCATTTATATATTGTTAACAATTATGTGGTAAGTCATTAATAGTTCACCACCCCAGTATTACAATCTAGTGATTAAAGAAGTGTTTACCTGGCTAGGTGGATCTACCGTTGACTGCAAGCTGTTGTTATTTTATTGTGATAAGTTATTATGATTGGGTGAAGCAGCCATGAATGCTCAGTGCTTACACATGAAGTGCAGTGATAGTGGAGGGGGGAGTTGACTAGGATGGTGCCTCCCTGAAGGCTGCGGCAGGGCCGTGGCAGGATGTGACCCATGCCAGGGCCCCTAAGCGATATGCTGCTACCTCATCAACTGGAGCTGGGCTGACGGTCGCCAGCGTATGCTCTCTGCTCTACAAGGGCATGGACTCTGGCGGGGGGATTAAGAGTGCACTGCCAGGGGTGGAAGAATGAGAGAGGAACAGAGTAGAGAGGGGGAGAAAGGAGAGAAAGGGGGAAGAGGAGAGAGCGAGTAGGGGAGGGAGAGAGTGCCCAAACAAGGAAGCCAGGGGAAAGAATACAAGCCACAGAGAGAGAGAGAGAGAGAGCTAGGTAAGGGTTAGTCACGTGTCAAACTCATTCCACAGAGGGCCAAGAGTCTGCAGGTTATCCCTCCACCCTTGTACTTGATAGATTAATTAAGGTCACTAATTAGTTAGGAACTCCCCTCACCTGGTTGTCTAGGTCTTTATTGAAAGGAAAAACCAAAAACCCGCAGACACTTGTGAATCGAATTTGACACCCCTAGGCTAGACGTTGTTGACTGTGGAGTTGTTGACTGTGGAGTTACTGGAAAAAGACTGACTGAGGGAGAAAAAAAGAGCTAGACAGTGCCTAATTTGTAAATCAGGAGTTGCCGGAACAAGTGAGCACGAGAGGGGGGTGACCTGCATTGCATGCATATCATCACATTTGCGTAGTGGCATAGAGCAGTAAGTAGAGGCATTTACAGAAGTTGCCCACATGGGGAAAAAAGGTTTGTGGCCTAGGGTCCAGAAAATGTTTGGCCTTTTTATAAACGCATTTAATGCAATTCTACGTCATTTTACGATTGGAGATTTTGGCACGATCTTTTTTTAATGCTGCGTTCAAAACAACTGGGAACTCGGAGCTGGGCAATCTACGACTTCAGACTTCAGTGCGTTCAAGACAACTGCGAAATTGGGGAAATAACGAGCTCAGACTGGAAAAATTTGTTTTGGATGGTCATCCAATTTGAAATTCCACATGGGGAACTCTGGCCTCTTCTAGATCTCCGACTTTCCGACCTGACGATCACTGACATCATGATTCGGCTTTTTTGTTTTCGAGTTCCAAGTTGTCTTGAAAGCACAAAATGATCGAAATGACAGGCAATTTAGACACGGACAAACTGAGAATCTGAGATCAATGAAAACGACATTGAATCCATCAATAGCCTAGGCCTATTTAATTTATTTCTCAACAGACAGCAGTAACCATAACTTTGTCAAATGTATTTCAACCCTTTGCGCGGCTCTATAAGGACATTATGAATTGCAATGCTGGAGAGATGAGAGTTGCAGGCTCATGTCTATCGGAGTAGAGAGCGGGAGAGAGAGATAATAGAAAGTGAATCTCATTGTAGTGAGAGATGGGGGGGGGGGGATTAAAGAAGAGGCAACTCCAAAGAACTTTGATCACGTTTATTAGAATCTTTACATTGCAAAAAGTGACAATTATTTTTCATGCCAGAAGAGGTACCGGATCCGGACAAAACGAAACTGTTCCAAGACGGAGAGGTGCCAGATCCTGTTCCAGTAGGATCCGGCTAAAATTAAGCACTGGAGAGGGGGCAAGTGCTGAGCGATTAACCGAAATTTCGTATTTTTTTTCTCCGGTTATTCAACAACTAATTGACCGATGTGGGTTCAATGACTTGAATTCCATTTAGTTCGTTATTTCTGTGATCCCAACGCGCCGTTTCTCCAGAGAGAAATCAAATCATTCACGAGAGAAATCAAGTCAAGAACTATGTGGGACACTGGGCTGAAGGGAGTTGTAGTTTTCATTAACCAAATATTCAACCTAGTTCAGCGCAGAAATGTCGTAATTAACTACATTAACCACGTTTTTATCAACAGTTTTTAATTTGTTCGTTCGACATGGTGGGATATTTTTGTCTGTAAAATTAATTATGCGAGAAATGGCGGTGGAAACGCCTTTATGCTCAAATCTTTATGTCATTTCCATCATATCGAAGTAAACTTGTCACGCGATGATATTGAGTGTGGCCCTCCCACTACTACTCAGGAAACCATGCAGTTTCTTAGGCAACAGATTAAGTATATTATGATGAATTTCACAGTGTTGAAAGTGCACGGTGATGAGCTTGGTGCTCCTTTCCAATAAATATCGAGGGTCTTATTCTGGTGACACGATGCTCAACTGCCCTTTTGACAAATACAAATATCATAAAGCCTTAGGAAGTGCAAAATGAACCCTAAGTCACTATGTTTGATAGGCAATGAGTTGAAAAACTACAGATCTCAGAATTCCACACTTCCTGGTTGGATTCTTCTCTGGTTTTTGCCTGCGATATGAGTTCTGTTATACTCACAGACATCATTCAAAACGTTTTAGAAACTTCAGTGTTTTCTATCCAAATCTACTAATAATATGCATATCCTATCTTCTGAGCCTGAGTAGCAGGCATTTTACTACGGGCACGCCTTTCATCCGGACGTCAAAATACTGTCCCCTACCCTAGAGAAGTTAAGACAATTGTCAAATAATCATTACATTCATTACAGACGACAATTGTTGTACAACATCATGGCTACGCTGTTGGCATCACCTTTTACAGTGGATTTCCGCTGTTGTGGGCCTTTAATCATCTGTCTGACTTTGTTGTTCACACAGGAGAGAGACGGGACTATCGTGGATCCTCTGGGGAGCCTCAACAACATCATGATGCTGAAGAGGCAGAGAAGAGTCTCTCCAGATCAGAACTCCTCAAGAAACACCTGCAGAGATCCACAGGGAAGAGAACTCTCTGCTGCTCTGACTGTGGGAAGAGATTCACCTCCTCAGCAGGCATTAAAATTCATCAGAGAATCCACACAGGAGAGAAACCTTATAGCTGTGATCAATGTGGGAAGAGTTTTACTCAGCTAAGCAACCTGATATCACACCAGAGAACACACACAGGAGAGAAATCCTATAGCTGTACTCAATGTGGGAAGAGTTTTACTTGGTCACAGAGCCTGATATCACACCAGAGAATACACACAGGAGAGAAATCTTATACCTGTGATGAATGTGGGAAGAGTTTTAGTCATTCACACAGCCTGAAATCACACCAGAGAACACACACAGGAGAGAAACCTTATAGCTGTGGTCAATGTGGGAAGAGTTTTACTCAGCAATGCAACCTGATATCACACCAGAGAACACACACAGGAGAGAAACCGTGTAGCTGTGATGAATGTGGGAAGAGTTTTACTCATTCACACAGCCTTATATCACACCAGAGAACACACACAAACTCAAATTGGGCTGTGTATAACTATTTAAATGTCTCTCGGACCAGGTGACTTTTATCAATATACACTCTAAAAAGTAAAGGTTCCTGGAGTATCCTTTAGGGGTTCTTCAAACTGGAACTGTGGGGGAACCCCTATAAGTTATTTGAAGAACATTTTGTGGGAACCCCTATAAGTTCTTTGAAGAACCCCTTATCATGGTTCCTCAAATAACCTTTTGGGGTTAATTTTTTTAACTCCCTGTCCACCCTCCCTCCATTATAAAAACATTTGAATAATAATAATAATAATAATAATATTCACAATATTGATTTAAATAATTCATTGTTTATTTAGTGGCACCACAACTGTGAATTAATATTTACAAAACCATTTACCAAACAAAACACATTACCAAATTGAAACATTTCTGCAGACATGTCAGACCATAATAAATAATACTTTTACTTTGTATAGTGCTTTTCATGACATTTTTTTTACATTTTACATTTTAGTCATTTAGCAGACGCTCTTATCCAGAGTGACTTTTCATGACATTTAAAATGTATAAAATAATGATGTACAATAAAAATAACATTAAAAATGAATCATAGGTCAACTAACAATATTGTAGACTTGATGCTAAATACAGATTTTTCAGCTTTAGTGTGTATATCGTATCCACTTAGTTATGTTAGGAAGTTTTCCATCTTTATGACCGGCCCTGTTAACTTCACCCCAACTTCTCTGATCCCCAGAACACAGTAACTTAACATAACTGTTTTTCTGACATTTTTGGGAAATTTAAGGGAAAATAAAAAATCCAGTCGTAGCAGAGCTCCAAGTCCCATGGGGGACGTCCTCGAGGGCCTGGATGTTCTCCCCATCAAAGGCCAGCGGGATTTCACTCTCATGGTGAAATGGATTTCCACCGATGTGCAGTAAAGGAGTGAAGAGCGGTGAAATCTGTGTCAACAAAAGTAAGAAAAGATTAATACACAAACAATTAACAAAGAACATAACAAATGTTCAGCTGTAGTTTTATATAAGCATGCACACCTATGTTTATGAAGAAACAGATGATTGGTGCATAGACATACCTTGTCACGGACATAAAGGCCACTCGGGTCCTCATTGAAGAGGTAGGGCAAGAGCAGAATCGCTGCTGTGGTCTCCAGTCCTAGTAAAGTAAAGCAATGATCTTACTACACTTGCTAATTTTATTACAAAATACATTAGAGAAAGGGAAGGAATAAGAGCAAATCCCTCTTCTGTATTGTCCTTCAGGGACTGTCAAAATAGCAGGATGATGTCCTCACCCCTGCCTCGCCTCTCTACCTCTGATAGTCCTTGAATTATATTTTCGTCTATATCCATTCCATGGACTTGATTCATTTCTGAGAAGATCTGAAAAGATCATTTGCACACATTTGTATGCTAATAGATGTCAGTTTGTATTGACTGCTATGTAGGTTAAATGTACACTTCAAATGCAGCTGTCCTACAACATATCTGTACCTTCTTCTTGATCCCAATTGCATTGTGTCCATGTTCTGTCCTATAAGAGTTTCAAAGGAAGAGAAAATGTGTCAAAGAATAGTCTTACAAGCATTAATATATATATATATATATATATATATTAAATAAATATTGAAAGATTATAGGCATCGACAAATAATGTAATGTAAAATAGAAGAACATATTGGAGAAAGCACTAGCCAATACAGTACTGCCATACAGTAACAGTACTGCCATACAGGCATAATATCACATTTCAAGATATCTTTGTACACAAATTGTTCAATATTTTATCAGGCTGACTTGAAAGATTATACACAACATTTTGCTGCGTGGCAATACTGTGTTTGGATTCTGAAGAGCATTTATACAAAAGAGGTAGTCTAGACACTGTATTAATACCATTATGCATTTGAATCCCATCTACAGCTACCATCTAAGATATTAATTTCCCTCCACAAGGGGGCGGACATGTAACGTTTCCAAAATGGGATAGTATTGTACATGTAACGTTTCCAAAATGGGATAGTATTGTACATGTAACGTTTCCAAAATGGGATAGTATTGTCCATGTAACGTTATGCCCCCTTGTGAGTTAATAGTATTGCATGCTGTAGCAGCCTATATAAACAGGAAGACCTCCATTGACGATTCAGTTTGTTGTAACATCTCGTCTGGACAGGTCACCGTCCTTAGTTAGTTAGTTAGTTAGTTAGTTAGTTAGTTAGTTAGTTAGTTAGTTAACGAAGCTAACGTTAGCTAGTTCATTATCACAAAAATGAGAACTGCTCCAGATTGGAAACTTACGTTAATGAGTGTAAAGCCATGTTGTCTTTATGGAAACGATATACAATATATGGGAAAGAATATAGTTGAGGAAATAATCCAAACCTAGTTGTGCCTAGTTAGGACATAACGTTAGCTAGCTAGCTAACGGTACTGTACTGTAGCTCATACAACGCCGACGGTCAAACCCGGCTTTCTAATATTAACGTTCATTAACTATAGTAACGTTATGGAAGATATTCACAGAAAACCATCATTGTCTTCGTTATTCATTATTAGTATGTTATATTATTATAATAAATTTTTTCGAGACATATTCAGAGCCAAACATCAACCCAACTTAACCTTTTTAACTGTTGTCGCATCCAAACTGGTCACCATCGTTTTCAGTTGTAATTGCGAAGTTCCCGGAAGAAGTCCAGCAACAACGGAGGTTCCTCGATGAACCCACCTTCTAACAAGTTCTTTGAAGAACCTTTTGGGGCTGTTTTTCATTGACCAAGAACCCTACGGTTCTTAGGGGATCTGAGAACAACTCCAGTTGAACCCTTCATTTTTAGAGTGTAGTCGGCTCTATTTACTCTCAGATTCAAACATGATGATTAGTATCAACGATCAAGTCAGCTGCTGCTGCTCCAATACAGTATGAGGTGAGACGGTGAACTGATGTTGAACTGGGCAGTCAGCTGCTGCTGCTCCAATACAGTATGAGGTGAGACGGTGAACTGATGTTGAACTGGGCAGTCAGCTGCTGCTGCTCCAATACAGTATGAGGTGAGACGGTGAACTGGGCAGTCAGCTGCTGCTGCTCCAATACAGTATGAGGTGAGACGGTGAACTGATGATGAACTGGGCAGTGAGCTGCTGCTGCTCCAATACAGTATGAGGTGAGACGGTGAACTGATGATGAACTGGGCAGTCAGCTGCTGCTGCTCCAATACAGTATGAGGTGAGACGGTGAACTGATGTTGAACTGGGTAGTCAGCTGCTGCTGCTCCAATACAGTATGAGGTGAGACGGTGAACTGATGTTGAACCGGGCAGTCAGCTGCTGCTGCTCCAATACAGTATGAGGTGAGACGGTGAACTGATGTTGAACTGGGCAGTCAGCTGCTGCTGCTCCAATACAGTATGAGGTGAGACGGTGAACTGATGTTGAACCGGGCAGTCAGCTGCTGCTGCTCCAATACAGTATGAGGTGAGACGGTGAACTGATATGAGTCTGGTCTTTCATTGTTGGTATTGAAAAAGCCTACTGCACATTGTGGTGGAAATTCTAACCAATCAGGAGAGACTTTGTCATTTCTTCAAACAATCAACCTTTATTTGATAAGAATTGCAATAATGTAGCTGGTCAGCCCTACACTCTGAGGTGGAAGGCCGAGAGCTCGATGACACAAGGAGTACAGAAGCCTTATATAGTCAAACTATCTTGTGCATATAGAAAACACATGATCTTGGTATGTGTACGTGTGTGGAGAACGAGACACAGACTAACTGTGAATTGGTCGTCTCGTTCTGTAGCAACAGCTAGTTATTCTAGTTTTCCAGTGAGGTGTCAAAACAACAGGAAATCACTCTAGACACAGTTCCTCTGAAGTAGATCAACGGTTCCCTGAATTGGGCCAAGCTCCTTTGGCCTGTCTGTCCAGAGGGTGTGTGGTTGCAGACCCACACAAACATACACATAAACTTCTCAACCTTAAAGAGATCCTTCAACACATTAGAAGTCATATCAACTTAAAGAGGTTAACATAGATTTTTCCCTCACAACATTGCACAGAGATAAATCAGATCCAGACTGAACTGTGTAATGTAGTAGGGAGTTGTAGTTTCTCTAGAGATAAATCAGATCCAGACTGAACTGTGTGATGTAGTAGGGAGTTGTAGTTTCTCTATAGATAAATCAGATCCAGACTGAACTGTGTGATGTAGTAGGGAGTTGTAGTTTCTCTAGAGATAAATCAGACCCAGACTGAACTGTGTGATGTAGTAGGGAGTTGTAGTTTCTCTAGAGATAAATCAGATCCAGACTGAACTGTGTGATGTAGTAGGGAGTTGTAGTTTCTCTATAGATAAATCAGATCCAGACTGAACTGTGTGATGTAGTAGGGAGTTGTAGTTTCTCTAGAGATAAATCAGATCCAGACTGAACTGTGTGATGTAGTAGAGTTGTAGTTTCCAACAGGTCAATATTCTACATAGTTTAGGGCATAAAACTTTCTAATTAACTACAATGACCATAATCCACTGCGCGCCTACTTGTCTTGTCTGTGTTTCTTTTACACCTGCGTTAAGTTCTAAATAAAGAGTAAAAACTCATATGATAAGTAAAGCTCAAACCAAGTTTATTCACCCACTGAGTCACAGCTGCATAAGACCAAGACATATTCACACAAGCTACTGGTATTAACCCTTTATGCTGAGTCTCCTCCTTACTGGTATTAACCCTTTATGCTGAGTCTCCTCCTTACTGGTATTAACCCTTTATGCTGAGTCTCCTCCTTGCTGGTATTAACCCTTTATGCTGAGTCTCCTCCTTGCCGTGTATTAACCCTTTATGCTGAGTCTCCTCCTTACTGGTATTAACCCTTTATGCTGAGTCTCCTCCTTACTGGTATTAACCCTTTATGCTGAGTCTCCTCCTTGCTGGTATTAACACTTTATGCTGAGTCTCCTCCTTACTGGTATTAACCCTTTATGCTGAGTCTCCTCCTTACTGGTATTAACCCTTTATGCCGAGTCTCCTCCTTACTGGTATTAACCCTTTATGCCGAGTCTCCTCCTTACTGGTATTAACCCTTTATGCCGAGTCTCCTCCTTACTGGTATTAACCCTTTATGCCGAGTCTCCTCCTTACTGGTATTAACCCTTTATGCCGAGTCTCCTCCTTACTGGTATTTAACCCTTTATGCTGAGTCTCCTCCTTACTGGTATTAACCCTTTATGCTGAGTCTCCTCCTTACTGGTATTTAACCCTTTATGCCGAGTCTCCTCCTTACTGGTATTAACCCTTTATGCTGAGTCTCCTCCTTACTGGTATTAACCCTTTATGCTGAGTCTCCTCCTTACTGGTATTAACCCTTTATGCTGAGTCTCCTCCTTACTGGTATTAACCCTTTATGCTGAGTCTCCTCCTTACTGGTATTAACCCTTTATGCTGAGTCTCCTCCTTACTGGTATTAACCCTTTATGCTGAGTCTCCTCCTTACTGGTATTAACCCTTTATGCTGAGTCTCCTCCTTACTGGTATTAACCCTTTATGCTGAGTCTCCTCCTTACTGGTATTTAACCCTTTATGCTGAGTCTCCTCCTTACTGGTATTAACCCTTTATGCTGAGTCTCCTCCTTACTGGTATTAACCCTTTATGCTGAGTCTCCTCCTTACTGGTATTAACCCTTTATGCTGAGTCTCCTCCTTACTGGTATTAACCCTTTATGCTGAGTCTCCTCCTTACTGGTATTAACCCTTTATGCTGAGTCTCCTCCTTACTGGTATTAACCCTTTATGCTGAGTCTCCTCCTTACACCTCTGTTGCTAGGCAGAACTTTAGTGATATCAGTTCTTCCTCACTTCATCTGACCTGACCTCGGCCTAAATTCCTCACTCCTCCCCACCTCACGGCTGTCCTGTTGACTTGTTCCAGACTGTGGCCCTTCTCCTCCCCACCTCACGGCTGTCCTGTTGACTTGTTCGAGACTGTGGTCCTTCTCCTCCCCACCTCACGGCTGTCCTGTTGACTTGTTCCAGACTGTGGTCCTTCTCCTCCCCACCTCACGGCTGTCCTGTTGACTTGTTCCAGACTGTGGTCCTTCTCCTCCACACCTCACGGCTTTCCTGTTGACTTGTTCCAGACTGTGGCCCTTCTCCTCCCCACCTCACGGCTGTCCTGTTGACTTGTTCCAGACTGTGGCCCTTCTCCTCCCCACCTCACGGCTGTCCTGTTGACTTGTTCCAGACTGTGGTCCTTCTCCTCCCCACCTCACAGCTGTCCTGTTGACTTGTTCCAGACTGTGGTCCTTCTCCTCCCCACCTCACAGCTGTCCTGTTGACTTGTTCCAGACTGTGGCCCTTCTCCTCCCCACCTCACGGCTGTCCTGTTGACTTGTTCCAGACTGTGGTCCTTCTCCTCCCCACCTCACGGCTGTCCTGATGACTTGTTCCAGACTGTGGTCCTTCTCCTCCCCACCTCACGGCTGTCCTGTTGACTTGTTCCAGACTGTGGTCCTTCTCCTTCCATAGGATCCCTGACGTCTAACAATAACACATTCTGACAGAATGTAAACGTTCTACATCCCCTTCTCTCAAACAGTGACATGAATAAGGATATTTCATATTTTCAAGTTCAGAACCCATCACCTGCTATGTAAAAGAGACAGAAGAATGCACAATGGTCAATGCTATCTGGGATCCTTGGGACATCCCTACCCTAAACTTAACCCTAACCTTAACCCCTACCTTAACCATTTTAAATGTCAACTTCAACGGGCTATGGACGTCCCAAGGATGTATCTCTACCTGAAAATACATGATCTAAGTGATTGATAGTTGGTATTCAGCAGTCATAAAGCCTTATTTACTTTAATGAACTACTAAAATAGTGATTTAGTCAGACAGCATAGACAGCAGCTCTACACTTTATTGACTGACTGATCCATTCATCCTTCCATCCCTCCTCAGCCTTCCTCTCCTCTGAAGACCCAGTGAGGGTGGAGCTCAGTCAGAGAGCTGTTGAGGGACTGGTTAGGAAGAACACTTCTACAGCCAGAGAGGTGAGAGGTCACACATGGTTTAGATGGTAAATATTTATGTCCCCTTAGTGGTTCATCATGTCAGCAAAAGGGAATATGTTCCATCATCTATGTTTATTTACATTAGTACAAATTGTCCACTGATATTGGTGTAATTTCTCACTCCTTTTGGCTGTATGAAAGTTAATTTCCCCTCAGACACACACATTTGTTCTTTGATATTATGAAGGTCATTTGTGTCAAATGTACTTTTCCCCTCATTCACCCCATCTCTTTACATTGCTTATGTATATTCAGTGGCCTGACTGTGTCAAAGGCCCATCCCGGTAGATCTGAACCTAATGCAGCTTGGAGTGATCGGATGACAGAAGTCACATGTAGGTGCCAGGTGTAACTGAGGCCATAGATGCTCCATATCCATTACTTTGAGTGTTTTATATAATATAACTAAATGTGTTTCTGTGTTGCAGGGACAGTCAAGAAATGGAACAGCAAGGCCACAGAACATGACATAAGCAGAGCTGTGGGAGACCACCTCAAGCCCCTGGTAGAGCCGGGGGTGGTGTTTACCACTCCACCACGCCTTCAGCAGGCTGGAAAAGTGGGATTGATCTGGTTGATCCATTTGTTTGTTTCAATGTTTAATAGTTGAATCCTTTGTTGATTTCAACACTATTTTTGATATACATCATTTATACTGTTTTTCATACTAAGATGGACCAAGATATATATTTTTTGTTTAAAAAAATTACATGTATTTAACTAGGCAAGAACAAATTCTTATTTACAATGACGGCCTACCGGGGAACAGTGAGTTAACTGCCTTGTTCAGGGGCATAACAGATTTTTACCTTGTCAGCTTGGGGATTCAATCAAGCAAATTTTCAGTTACTGGCCCTACGCTCTAACCACTAGGCTACCTGCTGCCCAAAATATGTGTTGCTTTTGCAAGAGTCTGTTGATTGGTCGGTCATTGGGTTGATTCATTTCGCAATATATTCAAATCAAGCTTTATTTATATAGCAAATTTCAGACATGGCTTCACGGAAAGAAAAAAATGAATAAAAACTCACATTTACTACATAACAAACTTAAGGATAAAAAACAAGATTAAATGGAAGACTAATGAACATTCTAAGGAAATGCCATTTGATTAAAATATTAACAATATGATGCAACGTCCAACCCAAAATAGAAGTTTGTTTGTTGTTACGTTCCCCAGCAGGAAACCAGAAATGTCCCTTAAACAGAAGAGGAACTAACAAAGAGTCACTGACAACAACCACAACTAAACAGGTGGGTTTTAGGAGGGGCTCTGAAAGACACTATGGGGGTGTCCACTGGAAGTTGACTAGTAACAACAACTGGGACCTAAAAGACACCCACCATGAGACCCACTAAATCTGCCCAAGAAGAGGAAAACAAAAGAAAAACCCACACCAAACTTAAAGACAGGAAGTAAACCAAAAAGGTGGAGCAACTAAAGGTGTTGACTCTCCACATGTATCAAGACAACTGGAGCACTGGGCCAGACACTCTTAAATAGAACCTGGACCAGCTCAGGTGAAACACCTTCCCACTAACGAGATGGACAAGCCAGCACAGGTGTAACACATACTGACTAACGAAGTGACACCAATCAGTGCGTCCTACGTGCTAACGAGCTAGATGGGCTAACGAGCTAGACGTGCTAACGAGCTAGACGTGCTAACGAGCTAGACGTGCTAAAGTCCAACCTCAAAACATAAATGGAAAAACCAAAGCCTGTAACACCTTCCCCCTTAAGACAACAAATATATCCTACATTTCTTTTGGACAAATTTGCTCACCACCAACAGAAAACAACTTCCATTTCACATTATAATCAACTACAATGATTCACCTTCACCAATATAAACATGGTGTCTACTGGATGTCAACAATTAAAAACAAGAAAAAAACACGTATTTCTAAATAATAATATACAATAGTATTATTTGTTTCTCCTTTTTCTTTCTATAGAATCCTAAAACTCACTAGCTTCTAGAACTCTCGTCTTCCTAAATCCCACTAGCTTCTAGAACACTCGTCTTCCTAAATCCCACTAGCTTCTAGAACTCTCGTCTTCCTAAAACTCACTAGCTTCTAGAACACTCGTCTTCCTAAATCCCACTAGCTTCTAGAACACTCGTCTTCCTAAAACTCACTAGATTCTAGAACTCTCCTCTTTCTAAATCCCACTAGCTTCTAGAACTCTCGTCTTCCTAAAACTCACTAGATTCTAGAACTCTCCTCTTCCTAAATCCCACTAGCTTCTAGAACTATCCTCTTTCTAAATCCCACTAGCTTCTAGAACTCTCGTCTCCTTGGAACGAGCCCAAACAAAACTCATCTCAATACGGAAAAACATGCAGTCAAAATAAATAAAGATCCATAGCAACGCACTAGCTAAACGCAAAACACAAATCTTATATCCATTTGGGGGGAAATCAGGTTGAACCTGCTCTTGAAACTAACACAACAAAACAAAAAACACATGGAAATGGAGATATATTTTACCTCACTGGTTAGAGGACAACCTGCAGAAGACAGTCAGCTACATTTTGGAGTGATGCATTTAAATGTAGGGGTCCCTAAACAAAGGAACACAACACCTATTTGTCATAACTCATCGATGTCATGTGGATTTTTTTTTCTTTTTACCGTTGTTTTACCAGTTAAGTTGACTGAGAACACATTCTCATTTACAGCAACAACCTGGGGAATAGTTACAGGGGAGAGGAGGGGGATGAATGAGCCAATTGTAAGCTGGGGATGATTAGGTGGTCGTGATGGTATGAGGGCCAGATTGGGAATTTAGCCAGGACACCGGGGTTAACACCCCTACTCTTACAATAAGTGCAATGGGATCTTTAATGACCTCAGAGAGTCAGGACACCCGTTTAACGTCCCATCCGAAAGACGGCACCCTACACAGGGCAGTCACTGCCCTGGGGCATTGGGATATTGTTTAGACCAGAGGAAAGAGTACCTCCGACTGGCCCTCCAGCAGCATCTGGTCTCCCATCCAGGGACTGACCAGGACCAACCCTGCTTAGCTTCAGAAGCAAGCCAGCAGTGGGATGCAGGGTGGTATGCTGCTGGCAATCAATTGTGCGAAAGGAGGAAGATGAGGTTACACGTCCTGTTAAAACGAACAGCTCAAAAACCACACGGAATCTGGGAGTAATGTGTACATCCCTGGTTAGAGGACAATTTGTAGAAAACAGCTCACTACATTTTGAAGTGTTGCGTTTTGATTCAAGTGGGTCACCAACATGGTAAGTGTAACACAACTCTTTTTTTGTCCGTTATTTTTTTGTTAGTCACTTTTTGTTAAATCTCATAAATAGTAACTCTACCATTTCAGAGCCTGGATTTTCCCCCTGAGGCTAATATCCATATCATGTTGAAATCAATAGAACAGGGGACAAACGTTTAGGGTTCTACATTGTGACATCATTAAAATACTCCTACTACAATGTTAAAACATTCTACATTGTGAGATTTCATTTCATTGATATCATGAAACAATTCCTTCATGTATGTATTTTCTGATGTTTGATCAGAGATCTTTTATCAGAGTATCTCTTGTCACACTGATCACAGCTATAAGGCTTCTCTCCTGTGTGTGTTCTCTGGTGAAGAGTCAGAGTGCTCAATGCAGCAAAACTCTTCCCACATTGACCACAGCTATAAGGTTTCTCTCCTGTGTGTGTTCTCTGGTGCACTGTCAGCACTCCAGATCGACCAAAACTCTTCCCACATTGATCACAGCTATAAGGTTTCTCTCCTGTGTGTATTCTCTGGTGTGATACCAGATGGCCAGATTGACCAAAACTCTTCCCACATTGACCACAGCTATAAGGTTTCTCTCCTGTGTGTATTCTCTGGTGTAGAGTCAGATTGCCAGATCCTGTAAAACTCTTCCCACATTGATCACACCTATAAGGTTTCTCTCCTGTGTGTATTCTCTGGTGTAGAGTCAGACTAAGAGATGCAGCAAAACTCTTCCCACATTGACCACAGATATAAGGTTTCTCTCCTGTGTGTGTTCTATGGTGCACTGTCAGCCCTCCAGATACACCAAAACTCTTCCCACATTTATCACAGCTATAAGGTTTCTCTCCTGTGTGTGTTCTCTGGTGTATTGTTAGATAGCTAGATGTAGTAAAACTCTTCCCACATTGATCACAGCCGTATGATTTCTCTCCTGTGTGAATTCTTTTATGTATTTTAAGGTTTGATGAAGAGTTGAATCTCTTCCCACAGTCAGAGCAGCAGTGAGTTCTCTTCCCTGTGTGTCTCTGCTGGTGTTTATTGAGGTGTTCTGATCTGGAGAGACTCTTCTCTGCCTCGTCAGCATCATGAGGTTGTTGAGGCTCCCCGGAGGATCCAAGATAGTGAAGTATCTCTCCTGTGTGAACAACAAAGTCAGACAGATGATTAAAGGCCCACAACAGCGGTAATCCACTGTAAAAGGTGATGCCAACAGCGGAGCCATGATGTTGGACAACAATTGACGTCTGTAATGAATGTTAGAATTATTTGATATTTGCCTTAAAATGAGCAAGAATAGTCATATTTTGTCTTGTTTTCACATTAGTAGTAACATCAATGATTGTAGGCTAGAAATAAGTTATTCATGTTGTTGAAACTCTAAGCAGTGTGCCAGACGACTTTTAGTCTCCAATATAGGCCCCTTTCTGTGTTTGCTAAAATTGTGGCATGAGGGCGATGCACATGCAATTTGATTGCAGAAACTCCTCCCTGCTAATGAGGAAACCGATAGTTATGGATGTACTATATCTGCCTGGAGCAAAAATGGTGAGCAAAGATTTTAGTTTTTCACAATGTATTCTGAATGTGAATGGGGGAAAACTCAGGGGAGTAACCTCCATTTCCAGGTTGCTTATGAGTTCATTTCACACTACTTTGGATTATAATTGTAAGGATATTTGAATGTCCTGTTTAATATAATGCTTGCTAAAGCATTAAGAATTATGTGTAATTATTGAAGAACCGCGTTAATGACAGTATCCATTTGGGTGTTGTCAATAAAGTTAAGATTTTATTTATTTATTTAACCAGGTAGGCCAGTTGAGAACAAGTTCTCATTTACAACTGTGACCTGGCCAAGATAAAGCAAAGCAGTGCGACAAAAAAACAACAGAGTTACACGTTGGATAAACAAACGTACAGTCAATAACACAATAGAAAAATCTACATACAATGTGTGCAAATGGAGTACGGAGGCAAGGCAATAAATAGACCATAGTAGTGAAGTAATTACAATTTAGCAAATTAACACTGGAGAGATAGATGTGCAGATGATGATGTGCAAGTAGAAATACTGGTGTGCAAAAGAGCAAAAAAGTAAATAAAAACATGGGGATGAGGTAGGCAGTTGGATGGACTATTTACAGATGGGCTGTGTACAGCTGCAGCGATCGGTAAGCTGATCAGATAGCTGATGCTTAAAGTTAGTGAGGGAGATATATGTCTCCAACTTCAGCGATTTTTGCAATTCGTTCCAGTCATTGGCAGCAGAGAACTGGAAGGAAATGCGGCCAAAGTAGGTGTTGGCTTTGGGGATGACCAGTGAGATATACCTCCTGGAGCGCGTGCTATGGGTGGGTGTTGCTATGGTGACCAGTGAGCTGAGTTAAGGCGGAGCTTTACATAGCAAAGACTTATAGATGACCTGGAGCCAGTGGGTTTGGCGACGAATATGTAGCGAGGGCCAGCCGACGAGAGCGTACAGGTCGCAGTGGTGGGTGGTATATGGGGCATTGGTGACAAAACGGATGGCACTGTGATAGACTGCATCCAGTTTGCTGAGTAGAGTGTTGGAGGCTATTTTGAAAATGACATCGCCGAAGTTAACCTGTTAGGCTAGGGGGCAGTATTGACACGGCTGGATAAAAAAACATACCCGATTTAATCTGGTTACCACTCCTACCCAGTAACTAGAATATGCATATACTTATTACATATGGATAGAAAACACCCTACATTTTCTAAAACTGTTTGAATGGTGTCTGTGAGTATAACAGAACTCAAATGGCAGGTCAAAACCTGAGAGATTCCTTTACAGGAAGTGGCCTGTCTGACCATTTCTTGAACTTCTTTTCCATCTCTATCATTTACTAAGGATCTCTGCTCTAACGTGACACTTCCCACGTCGTCCATAGGCGCTCAGAGCCCGGGAAAAAACAGAATGTCGTCATTCCAGCCCCAGGCTGAAACACATTATCGCCTTTCTCAAGTGGCCGATCAAGGGACACTGGGCTTAGGCGCGTGACCCGACCGCCCCCGCCTTTGGGAATTTTTCCTCTGTTTGCCGAAAAGGAGATTCCCTGTCGGAATATTATCGCTTTTCTACGAGAAAAATGTCGTAAAAATTGATTTTAAACAGCGGTTGACATGCTTCGAAGTACGGTAATGGAATATTTAGAATTTTATTGTCACGAATTGCGCCATGCGCGCGACACTTCTTTACTATTTCGGATAGTGTCTGGAACGCACAAACAAAACGCCGCTATTCGGATATAACGATGGATTATTTTGGACCAAACCAACATTTGTTATTGAAGTAGCAGTCCTGGGTGTGCATTCTGACGAAGACAACAAAAGGTAATCAAACTTTTATAATAGTAAATATGATTATGGTGAGTGCTAAACTTGCCGGGTGTCTAAATAGCGAGCCCGTGATGCCTGGGCTATGTACTTAGAATATTGCAAAATGTGCTTTCACCAAAAAGCTATTTTAAAATCGGACATATCGAGTGCATAGAGGAGGTCTGTATCTATAATTCTTAAAATAATTGTTATGCTTTTTGTGAACGTTTATCGTGAGTAATTTAGTAAAATGTTAGCGAATTCCCCGGAAGTTTGCGGGGGGTATGCTAGTTCTGAACGTCACATGCTAATGTAAAAAGCTGGTTTTTGATATAAATATGAACTTGATTGAACAAAACATGCATGTATTGTATAACATATTGTCCTAGGGTTGTCATCTGATGAAGATCATCAAAGGTGAGTGCTGCATTTAGCTGTCTTCTGGGTTTTGGTGACATTATATGCTGGCTTGAAAAATGGGTGTCTGATTATTTCTGGCTTGGTACTCTGCTGACATAATCTAATGTTTTGCTTTCGTTGTAAAGCCTTTTTGAAATCGGACAGTGTGGTTAGATTAACGAGAGTCTTGTCTTTAAATAGCTGTAAAATAGTCATATGTTTGAGAAATTGAAGTAATAGGATTTTTAACGTTTTGAAAATCGCGCCACAGGCTGCCAGTGGCTGTTACGTAGGTGGGACGAATTCGTCCCACCTAGCCCATAGAGGTTAACCTCTATGGGCTTTTTACATGCTAATGTAAAAAGCTGGTTTTTGATATAAATATGAACTTGATTGAACAAAACATGCATGTATTGTATAACATAATGTCCTAGGAGTGTCATCTGATGAAGATTATCAAAGGTTAGTACTGCATTTAGCTGTGGTTTTGGTTTTTGTGACATATCAAACGCTGTTTAAAATCTATTTTTATGCTACTTTTCTCGTAAAATAGCGATAATATTACAACCGGGCAACGTTGTATTCATTCAAAGGCTGAAAGAAAAAAAAATTGAATTCTCGTGAACGCGCATCTCAGTCTCACTGTCCCCAGGCTGACTGATCACAAACAGAGCTGCTGTACTTTGCCCAGAGACAGCAGACACCCCATTCCACTTTCTGGTGGCTTTAGAGAGCAAATGGAAGCCTTAGAAAGTGTCACGTTACAGCACAGATGCTGTAATGTCGATAGAGATGCAGAAGGACAACAAATTATCAGACAGGGCCTTCCTGTATGGAATCTTCTCAGGTTTTTGCCTGCCATATGAGTTCTGTTATACTCACAGACACCATTCAAACAGTTTTAGAAACTTTAGAGTGTTTTCTATCCAAATCTACTAATTATATGCATATTCTAGTTTCTGGGCAGGAGTAGTAACCAGATTAAATCGGGTACGTTTTTTATCCGGACGCGAAAATACTGCCCCCTATCCCAAACAGGGTAAACTATCATTATAACATCATGGATGAATTCTAGAATATACTATATAGCCTAGAAACCTGGTTAAACTATCATTATGACCTCATGGATGGCCAGTCCTTGTATTCATAGTGTAGTGAATTCAGGGGGAGGCCCTGAGCTGAACTCAAACCTGGGTCCAGTGACTGTCAAGCCAACACCTTATAACTGTTACGCCAAGATGTCTGAACTTCTTGACGAGGTCCCTATGAATTTGAGAGTGGTTACATTTCTCCTTTCCCCATCCCTCAGCTGTTTACCAAACCAAGCCTCTGGGCAGCCATTTTGTTTCTGTTTTAAAACTAGGTTGCCCCTTTAAAAAAGCCACACAATCAATCAACCAATCTGCAGTTCAAACAATAACAAAGCTGTAATTCCACCACTGTTTTGGTTATAAGATGATTATGGGGTTGGAGAAATGTAACTACTTTCAAATTCATAGACAGACCTATGGATGCAAGGACTGACCATCCATGATATCAACATTATAGTTTTAACTATGTTGAGGCTATACAGTGTTGATTACATTGTTTCTAAACATTGGAGTAAAAAAAGTTTCTTTGGGGGTTCAACAGTTGAACTAAGCTCATGAGGCATGTGTTATATTCTTCAAGAATCAATGGCTATAAATTAATAATTATAAAGTCACAATATGGATGTAGCAATTGCAGATTTCCCCTTTAACACCACACATCAGTTCAACAACTGCAGAGTTTGTGACTCTGTATTTAAGACAGTACTTACTAGTGTTTATCAGGGCCCGTTCATCGTTAAAACCATTGGATGCCTTATCATGCCTTTGGGAAACCGGGCCCAGATATACAGTTTCCTCCTCTTCTTCCTTTTTCGATGTGACAGTCATCTCCCCCTCTTCCACTCCATAAACTGCATCTTCCTCCTCTTCTTTTAGTGTAACATCCTCCTCCTCTTTCACTCTGAACGCATCTTCCTCTTCTTTTACTGAAACAACTTTCTCTTCTTCTTTCACAGTAACGGCCTCACCCTCTACTTCTTGTTTTACTGTGATGTCCTCATCTTCTTTAGCAGGAGAGTAGCTTAGTGAGCGCATGGTCGGAGATGTTAGCTAGCTAGGCTAATGCTAACTTAACCAGCCCGCTAGCTGAATAATAACAACAACACCGTAAATATGAAATTAAATCTGATAACTAACTAGACGACAGAAGTGGGTTTAAAACACTGTGGCTAATATACACGAAAGCATCTAAAGAGCTTTATTGGTTTGGCTATTTTGTCTAGCAAGCTACCGAGGTGGCTGACTAACTGTTGTTGCTGTTGAACGAAGCGTTCCGTCCACTAGATTTTACGTCACACCAACAGCATTACCTTAAATTCCCAGACCGCCATCTGCTGACTGGAGTGGGTAACGCAGTTGAGTAAAATGTATATTATAATGTTCAGACAAAAAGTTAAACGGTAGGAACTTCCTGAATTGGAATTATCCCTCTACACATGTACTGCACTGGAATTATCCCATTGGCTGGCAGAAACGTGCAGTTTCGTTTTTATTGGGCCATCAAAGCTGTGTCAGTGATTTGTGTGATTGGTTCCATTTCAGTCACATGTGCATAAGGGAGAGGTGGTGTCTGATGTCTGCAGGTCAATGCAACTGAGAAATATGATCCTTGTAACTATTCTCTGTGAATATCAGCAGTGGTAATGATTGTGAAATATGATCCTTGTAATTATTCTCTGTGAATATCAGCAGTGGTAATGATTGTGAAATATGATCCTTGTAATTATTCTCTGTGAATATCAGCAGTGGTAATGATTGTGAAATATTTAGTTCATTTCATCAGAGCAACATGATAATTAATGATTTCTGAACAACCATTTTTTATTTAATGTCTATTAAGAATATCTGATCAACTTTATTTCACTTGGTGATGTTTCATTATAGAGAACATGACAATACATGACATCTACAGTGGTGATGTTTCATTATAGAGAACATAACAATACATGACATCTACAGTGGTGATGTTTCATTATAGAGAACATGACAATACATGACATCTACAGTGGTGATGTTTCATTATAGAGAACATAACATGACAATACATGACATCTACAGTGGTGATGTTTCATTATAGAGAACATGACATGACAATACATGACATCTACAGTGGTGATGTTTCATTATAGAGAACATAACATGACAATACATGACATCTACAGTGGTGATGTTTCATTATAGAGAACATAACAATACATGACATCTACAGTGGTGATGTTTCATTATAGAGAACATAACATAACAATACATGACATCTACAGTGGTGATGTTTCATTATAGAGAACATGACATGACAATACATGACATCTACAGTGGTGATGTTTCATTATAGAGAACATGACATGACAATACATGACATCTACAGTGGTGATGTTTCATTATAGAGAACATGACATAACAATACATGACATCTACAGTGGTGATGTTTCATTATAGAGAACATAACAATACATGACATCTACAGTGGTGATGTTTCATTATAGAGAACATAACATAACAATACATGACATCTACAGTGGTGATGTTTCATTATAGAGAACATAACATAACAATACATGACATCTACAGTGGTGATGTTTCATTATAGAGAACATGACATAACAATACATGACATCTACAGTGGTGATGTTTCATTATAGAGAACATAACATGACAATACATGACATCTACAGTGGTGATGTTTCATTATAGAGAACATAACATGACAATACATGACATCTACAGTGGTGATGTTTCATTATAGAGAACATAACAATACATGACATCTACAGTGGTGATGTTTCATTATAGAGAACATGACATGACAATACATGACATCTACAGTGGTGATGTTTCATTATAGAGAACATAACATAACAATACATGACATCTACAGTGGTGATGTTTCATTATAGAGAACATGACATAACAATACATGACATCTACAGTGGTGATGTTTCATTATAGAGAACATGACATAACAATACATGACATCTACAGTGGTGATGTTTCATTATAGAGAACATGACATAACAATACATGACATCTACAGTGGTGATGTTTCATTATAGAGAACATAACAATACATGACATCTACAGTGGTGATGTTTCATTATAGAGAACATGACATAACAATACATGACATCTACAGTGGTGATGTTTCATTATAGAGAACATGACAATACATGACATCTACAGTGGTGATGTTTCATTATAGAGAACATAACATAACAATACATGACATCTACAGTGGTGATGTTTCATTATAGAGAACATGACATAACAATACATGACATCTACAGTGGTGATGTTTCATTATAGAGAACATAACATAACAATACATGACATCTACAGTGGTGATGTTTCATTATAGAGAACATGACATAACAATACATGACATCTACAGTGGTGATGTTTCATTATAGAGAACATAACAATACATGACATCTACAGTGGTGATGTTTCATTATAGAGAACATAACATGACAATACATGACATCTACAGTGGTGATGTTTCATTATAGAGAACATAACATAACAATACATGACATCTACAGTGGTGATGTTTCATTATAGAGAACATGACATGACAATACATGACATCTACAGTGGTGATGTTTCATTATAGAGAACATAACATGACAATACATGACATCTACAGTGGTGATGTTTCATTATAGAGAACATGACATAACAATACATGACATCTACAGTGGTGATGTTTCATTATAGAGAACATGACATAACAATACATGACATCTACAGTGGTGATGTTTCATTATAGAGAACATAACAATACATGACATCTACAGTGGTGATGTTTCATTATAGAGAACATAACATAACAATACATGACATCTACAGTGGTGATGTTTCATTATAGAGAACATGACATGACAATACATGACATCTACAGTGGTGATGTTTCATTATAGAGAACATGACAATACATGACATCTACAGTGGTGATGTTTCATTATAGAGAACATAACATAACAATACATGACATCTACAGTGGTGATGTTTCATTATAGAGAACATAACAATACATGACATCTACAGTGGTGATGTTTCATTATAGAGAACATGACATAACAATACATGACATCTACAGTGGTGATGTTTCATTATAGAGAACATAACAATACATGACATCTACAGTGGTGATGTTTCATTATAGAGAACATGACATAACAATACATGACATCTACAGTGGTGATGTTTCATTATAGAGAACATAACAATACATGACATCTACAGTGGTGATGTTTCATTATAGAGAACATGACATAACAATACATGACATCTACAGTGGTGATGTTTCATTATAGAGAACATGACATGACAATACATGACATCTACAGTGGTGATGTTTCATTATAGAGAACATGACAATACATGACATCTACAGTGGTGATGTTTCATTATAGAGAACATGACATAACAATACATGACATCTACAGTGGTGATGTTTCATTATAGAGAACATAACAATACATGACATCTACAGTGGTGATGTTTCATTATAGAGAACATGACATAACAATACATGACATCTACAGTGGTGATGTTTCATTATAGAGAACATGACATGACAATACATGACATCTACAGTGGTGATGTTTCATTATAGAGAACATAACAATACATGACATCTACAGTGGTGATGTTTCATTATAGAGAACATGACATAACAATACATGACATCTACAGTGGTGATGTTTCATTATAGAGAACATGACAATACATGACATCTACAGTGGTGATGTTTCATTATAGAGAACATGACATAACAATACATGACATCTACAGTGGTGATGTTTCATTATAGAGAACATGACATAACAATACATGACATCTACAGTGGTGATGTTTCATTATAGAGAACATAACAATACATGACATCTACAGTGGTGATGTTTCATTATAGAGAACATAACATAACAATACATGACATCTACAGTGGTGATGTTTCATTATAGAGAACATGACAATACATGACATCTACAGTGGTGATGTTTCATTATAGAGAACATAACAATACATGACATCTACAGTGGTGATGTTTCATTATAGAGAACATGACATAACAATACATGACATCTACAGTGGTGATGTTTCATTATAGAGAACATAACATAACAATACATGACATCTACAGTGGTGATGTTTCATTATAGAGAACATAACAATACATGACATCTACAGTGGTGATGTTTCATTATAGAGAACATAACATAACAATACATGACATCTACAGTGGTGATGTTTCATTATAGAGAACATAACATAACAATACATGACATCTACAGTGGTGATGTTTCATTATAGAGAACATGACATAACAATACATGACATCTACAGTGGTGATGTTTCATTATAGAGAACATAACATAACAATACATGACATCTACAGTGGTGATGTTTCATTATAGAGAACATGACATAACAATACATGACATCTACAGTGGTGATGTTTCATTATAGAGAACATAACATGACAATACATGACATCTACAGTGGTGATGTTTCATTATAGAGAACATGACAATACATGACATCTACAGTGGTGATGTTTCATTATAGAGAACATAACATAACAATACATGACATCTACAGTGGTGATGTTTCATTATAGAGAACATGACAATACATGACATCTACAGTGGTGATGTTTCATTATAGAGAACATAACAATACATGACATCTACAGTGGTGATGTTTCATTATAGAGAACATGACATAACAATACATGACATCTACAGTGGTGATGTTTCATTATAGAGAACATGACATGACAATACATGACATCTACAGTGGTGATGTTTCATTATAGAGAACATAACATGACAATACATGACATCTACAGTGGTGATGTTTCATTATAGAGAACATGACATAACAATACATGACATCTACAGTGGTGATGTTTCATTATAGAGAACATAACAATACATGACATCTACAGTGGTGATGTTTCATTATAGAGAACATGACATAACAATACATGACATCTACAGTGGTGATGTTTCATTATAGAGAACATAACAATACATGACATCTACAGTGGTGATGTTTCATTATAGAGAACATAACAATACATGACATCTACAGTGGTGATGTTTCATTATAGAGAACATAACAATACATGACATCTACAGTGGTGATGTTTCATTATAGAGAACATAACATAACAATACATGACATCTACAGTGGTGATGTTTCATTATAGAGAACATAACAATACATGACATCTACAGTGGTGATGTTTCATTATAGAGAACATGACATAACAATACATGACATCTACAGTGGTGATGTTTCATTATAGAGAACATAACAATACATGACATCTACAGTGGTGATGTTTCATTATAGAGAACATAACAATACATGACATCTACAGTGGTGATGTTTCATTATAGAGAACATAACATGACAATACATGACATCTACAGTGGTGATGTTTCATTATAGAGAACATGACATAACAATACATGACATCTACAGTGGTGATGTTTCATTATAGAGAACATGACAATACATGACATCTACAGTGGTGATGTTTCATTATAGAGAACATGACATGACAATACATGACATCTACAGTGGTGATGTTTCATTATAGAGAACATGACATAACAATACATGACATCTACAGTGGTGATGTGTCATTATAGAGAACATGACATAACAATACATGACATCTACAGTGGTGATGTTTCATTATAGAGAACATGACAATACATGACATCTAAGTAGCTGAATATGATTATGGACTAACACTTTGAAGGACACAACTCATGTTGTTCTGGTTAAACAGTGGGGATTTTTTTTACAATTAGGAAATAATATGTCATGTTTTACTCGTACCTCAGCCAGCATTGTGAATGGTTAGGAAATAATATGTCATGTTTTACTCGTACCTCAGCCAGCATTGTGAATGGTTAGGAAATAATATGTCATGTTTTACTAGTACCTCAGCCAGCATTGTGAATGGTTAGGAAATAATATGTCATGTTTTACTCGTACCTCAGCCAGCATTGTGAATGGTTAGGAAATAATATGTCATGTTTTACTCGTACCTCAGCCAGCATTGTGAATGGTTAGGAAATAATATGTCATGTTTTACTCGTACCTCAGCCAGCATTGTGAATGGTTAGGAAATAATATGTCATGTTTTACTCGTACCTCAGCCAGCATTGTGAATGGTTAGGAAATAATATGTCATGTTTTACTCGTACCTCAGCCAGCATTGTGAATGGTTAGGAAATAATATGTCATGTTTTACTCGTACCTCAGCCAGCATTGTGAATGGTTAGGAAATAATATGTCATGTTTTACTCGTACCTCAGCCAGCATTGTGAATGGTTAGGAAATAATATGTCATGTTTTACTCGTACCTCAGCCAGCATTGTGAATGGTTAGGAAATAATATGTCATGTTTTACTCGTACCTCAGCCAGCATTGTGAATGGTTAGGAAATAATATGTCATGTTTTACTCGTACCTCAGCCAGCATTGTGAATGGTGTCTGATGCAGTGACATACTAGACCATGGCAGTAAATCTAATACTTAGGTGTTTTTAGTCATGCATGAAAGGTCTGTGGTGGTTCTGTGGTTATAAGTTACTGACCTTGGAATACATTTCTGGCCATGCTGGCAGGGTCTGAATCAAACCCAATGTCCACCTGGTACACTGACAGGGTCTGAATCAAACCCAATGTCCACCTGGTACACTGACAGGGTCTGAATCAAACCCAATGTCCACCTGGTACACTGACAGGGTCTGAATCAAACCCAATGTCCACCTGGTACACTGGCAGGGCCTGAATCAAACCCAATGTCCACCTGGTACACTGACAGGGTCTGAATCAAACCCAATGTCCACCTGGTACACTGGCAGGGTCTGAATCAACCCAATGTCCACCTGGTACACTGGCAGGGTCTGAATCAAACCCAATGTCCACCTGGTACACTGACAGGGTCTGAATCAACCCAATGTCCACCTGGTACACTGGCAGGGTCTGAATCAAACCCAATGTCCACCTGGTACACTGACAGGGTTTGAATCAAACCCAATGTCCGCCTGGTACACTGACAGGGCCTGAATCAAACCCAATGTCCACCTGGTACACTGACAGGGTCTGAATCAAACCCAATGTCCACCTGGTACACTGACAGGGTCTGAATCAAACCCAATGTCCACCTGGTACACTGACAGGGTCTGAATCAACCCAATGTCCACCTGGTACACTGACAGGGTCTGAATCAACCCAATGTCCACCTGGTACACTGACAGGGTCTGAATCAACCCAATGTCCACCTGGTACACTGACAGGGTCTGAATCAACCCAATGTCCACCTGGTACACTGGCAGGGTCTGAATCAAACCCAATGTCCACCTGGTACACTGACAGGGTCTGAATCAACCCAATGTCCACCTGGTACACTGGCAGGGTCTGAATCAACCCAATGTCCACCTGGTACACTGGCAGGGTCTGAATCAACCCAATGTCCACCTGGTACACTGACAGGGTCTGAATCAACCCAATGTCCACCTGGTACACTGACAGGGTCTGAATCAACCCAATGTTAAGGGGAGGGGAGATTGGTCAAGAGGGTGATGATTATTGTTGTTCTACTGCCTGATTGTTATGCAACAACACTGTTTACAAAAGCTTTGTTAAAGAACAAGTTGTTGTTTGTGTCGGTTAAATAAAGGTGAATTTGTTTAATTTTTTTGTTTCTTAATTTTTTTTACAACATTAACAATGTCTACACTGTATTTCTGATTCATTTTATTATTATTTTAATGGATGAAAAATGTGCTTTCTTTAAAAAACAAGGACATTTCTAAGTGACCCCAAACTTTTGAACGGTAGTATATATCTACATGATGTATTGTTACACCATGTAGGAGCAGTATAGACCTAGTCTGTTCATTATATACATCTACATGAAGTATTGTTACACCATGTAGGAGCAGTATAGACCTAGTCTGTTCATTATATACATCTACATGATGTATTGTTACACCATGTAGGAGCAGTATAGACCTAGTCTGTTCATTATATACATCTACATGATGTATTGTTACACCATGTAGGAGCAGTATAGACCTAGTCTGTTCATTATATACATCTACATGATGTATTGTTACACCATGTAGGAGCAGTATAGACCTAGTCTGTTCATTATATACATCTACATGATGTATTGTTAGTCCATGTAGGAGCAGTATAGACCTAGTCTGTTCATTATATACATCTACATGATGTATTGTTACACCATGTAGGAGCAGTATAGACCTAGTCTGTTCATTATATACATCTACATGATGTATTGTTACACCATATAGGAGCAGTATAGACCTAGTCTGTTCATTATATACATCTACATGATGTATTGTTACACCATGTAGGAGCAGTATAGACCTAGTCTGTTCATTATATACATCTACATGATGTATTGTTACACCATGTAGGAGCAGTATAGACCTAGTCTGTTCATTATATACATCTACATGATGTATTGTTACACCATGTAGGAGCAGTATAGACCTAGTCTGTTCATTATATACATCTACATGATGTATTGTTACACCATGTAGGAGCAGTATAGACCTAGTCCTATAGCTAGTCCTATATTATTTTAAACTAATACAATTGTTCAGAAAAATATATTTAATTTAACATGTAATTCTCAAAAGGTAGGGGTCTGAATTACTGCCACCCATGTTTTCAATACTCCAGCACCCTCCCCTTGGGAGGAAAACAACACTGAAATGTTTTATGAGATTAGAGAACACATTGGGTGGTATCTTAGACCATTCCTCCATACAGAATCTCTCCAGGTCCTTGATTTATTTAGTCTGTCTTATGGACTGCCCTGTTCAATTCAAACCACAGGTTTTCAATGGAGTTCAAGTCCGAAGACTGAGATGGCCATTAAAAATGTTGATTTTGTGCCCAATTAACCATTTCTTTGTGGATGTTGATGTGTCTTGCTGGAAGATCCACTTATGGCCAAGTTTCAGCCTCCTAGCAGAGAGGTGACCAGGTTTTGGGTTAAAATATCCTGGTAGTGGGTAAAGTTTATTTATTTATTTTATACAGTAATTTTTGCTCATCTTTATCAAGGGTATCAATAACTAGGTGCTTATTTTGATATCTAGTTATTTGACTGAATCAGAAATACAGATGTGGAGTAGATGTAGAGTTTGTTTTAAATTCTCAGAAAAAATCTGAACTAATCAAACAACACTTGTTGCTCTTTATACGTGTTGATATAATATTCATATTTAATGGAGAGGAAAAAAACGTTTCCCTAAACTGCTTTATAATATTATAATTCAATGAAGAATAAAAATAGTTTTCCCTCCTCAACTGCGTTTCCTCCCTCCAGACAGCAGATGGCGATATGTGTCTTTCAGGCGATGTTTCTAGTGTGACGTATAATCTAGTGGACGGAACGCTTCTTCAACAACTGCAGCCACCTCGGTAGCTCGCTAGCCAACAAAGTCGGAGCATTCAAGTTCTTTAGACAATTTCGTGGTTTATTTGTCACTATGATTTAAACATACTTATGTGGAAACAACTAGCTACCCCATTTAATGTAATATTTACGTTGTAAGTCAACTAGCTGGCTGGTTAAGTTAGCACTAGCCTAGCTAGCTAACATCCCCGACCATGAGTTCACTAAGCTACTCTCCTCCTGCTAAAGAAGAGGGCTGTTGGACGGAGAAAGAAGCTCTCGTGAAAGAGGAGGAGGAAGAGGTGGCTGTTACAATACAAAAACAAGTAGAGGGTGAGGCTGTTACAGTGAAAGAAGAAGAGAAAGACGTTACAGTGAAAGAAGAGGAAGACGCCTAAAGAGTGAAAGAGGAGGAGGATGTTACAGTAAAAGAAGAGGAGGAAGATGCAGTTTTTGGAGTGAAAGATGAAGAGGGGGAGATGACTGTTACATTAGAGGAGGACGAAGAAGAGAAGACTGGAGAACTGATTAACACTAGTAAATACAGTGAGTACTATCTAATAAAACAGGGACATTGATCTGATTAACACCAGTAAATACAGTGAGTACTATCTAATAAAACAGGGACATTGATCTGATTAACACCAGTAAATACAGTGATTACTATCTAATAAAACAGGGACATTGATCTGATTAACACCAGTAAATACAGTGAGTACTATCTTATAAAACAGGGACATTGATCTGGTTAACACCAGTAAATACAGTGAGTACTATCTAATAAAACAGGGACATTGATCTGATTAACACCAGTAAATACAGTGAGTACTATCTTATAAAACAGGGACATTGATCTGGTTAACACCAGTAAACACAGTGAGTACTATCTAATAAAACAGGGACATTGATCTGATTAACACAAGTAAATACAGTGAGTACTATCTAATAAAACAGGGACATTGATCTGATTAACACCAGTAAACACAGTGAGTACTATCTTATAAAACAGGGACACAAACTCTGCAGTTGTTGAACTAATGTGTGCTTTTTGAAAGGGCATTCTACACTTGAATATATTTTTGTACGGTATGAATTGTCCATGAAGTCCTCCAGGGATTTTTAAACTTTTCCTGTTGAAAAGTGATATATAAATACAGTAAAGTATAAACACACTAATGGGAAACAAATAAATGTTTTGAGCAAAATAGTGTTTTTTTAACAACTGCAAACTAGAAGGAGTGAGTGATGTCATAGTAAGGCCTTCAAGGAGTTGGCTTGATGGGAAGTCGTGATGTCATCCAATAGGAGACTGATATTCATGTGAATATTCATTATTCTTTTGAAAATCCTTCCTGTTCTGTCAAGTTGGTTGTTGATCATTGCTAGAAAGCCGTTTTCAAGTCTTGCCATAGACTTTCAAGACGATTTAAGTCCGAACTGTAACTAGGCCACTCAGGAACATTCAATGTCATCTTGGTAAGCTCCTCCAGTGTAGATTTGGCCTTGTGGTTTAGGTTATTGTCCTGTTAGGACAGTTTTTTGTATTCAGATCTCTGAAATGCTCTCTACCTACTTAACATTTAGTGTCTCCTTATGTTACGCTGGGAAAACAGTTTTCATGGGAACAGAAATCCTAAATAATTTCAGAGTTTGCTAAATCCAATGGTTCTAACCGAGAGTCACCTTAACTTTATTGACAACACCCAAATGGATACTGTCATTAATGTGGTTCTTCAATAATTACACATAATACTGTAGCTGTTTAGTTACAGTCACATGTTCAACTATCATCAGCTGATCCAGGAAATCATTTTCTGAATGACAGTCACATGACAAACATCAGGACATGCAACAACAACCAAAGTGCTTCTTCATTCATTACTCTGGTAAAGACAGTTATGCCGTGCTCCATGTTGGATCCAACATCCCTAACAAATTGATGTTTATAATGCGTTATTGTCTGCTTGATTTACAGTAGGGTCTCGTTAGTCTGTTTGGACACAGAGATACTTAGCTCATAATGTGTAGAGAACTGTTCCTTGATGGATAGGCTATTGTACAACACACAGAGATATTTTCCTATATTTGTTGTTAGGTGAAGTTATGGGCCCTACAGTAGGTCTATGTTATTGTTAGGTGAAGTTATGGGTCCTACAGTAGGTCTATGTTATTGTTAGGTAAAGTTATGGGTCCTACAGTAGGTCTATGTTGTTGTTAGGTGACGTTATGGGTCCTACAGTAGGTCTATGTTGTTATTAGGTGAAGTTATGGGTCCTACAGTAGGTCTATGTTGTTGTTAGGTGAAGTTATGGTTCCTACAGTAGGTCTATGTTGTTGTTAGGTGAAGTTATGGGTCCTACAGTAGGTCTATGTTGTTGTTAGGTGAAGTTATGGGTCCTACAGTAGGTCTATGTTGTTGTTAGGTGAAGTTATGGGCCAATTTGGCAAACACTTAGTGTACAAACCCTCATTGTCAGGCTGATGGAAAAGCCAAAGAGCATTTTACTGGTTGAAGTGTTTTTTAAGTACAAAGTGGTTTATTTGCGATGATGACACAAACATTATATTAAGCAGGACATTCAAACGAGCCTTACAATTATAATCCAAAGTAGTGTGAAATTAACTCATCATCAACCTGGAAATGGAGGTTTCTCCCCTGAGTTTCCCCCCGTTCACATTCAGAATACATTGTGAAAAACTCAAATCTTTGCTCACCATTTTTGCTCCAGGCAGATATACTACATCCATAACTAGTGGTTTCCTCATTACCAGATATACTACATCCATAACTAGTGGTTTCCTCATTACCAGATATACTACATCCATAACTAGTGGTTTCCTCATTACCAGATATACTACATCCATAACTAGTGGTTTCCTCATTACCAGATATACTACATCCATAACTAGTGGTTTCCTCATTACCAGATATACTACATCCATAACTAGTGGTTTCCTCATTACCAGATATACTACATCCATAACTAGTGGTTTCCTCATTAGCAGATATACTACATCCATAACTAGTGGTTTCCTCATTACCAGATATACTACATCCATAACTAGTGGTTTCCTCATTACCAGATATACTACATCCATAACTAGTGGTTTCCTCATTACCAGATATACTACATCCATAACTAGTGGTTTCCTCATTACCAGATATACTACATCCATAACTAGTGGTTTCCTCATTAGCAGATATACTACATCCATAACTAGTGGTTTCCTCATTACCAGATATACTACATCCATAACTAGTGGTTTCCTCATTACCAGATATACTACATCCATAACTAGTGGTTTCCTCATTAGCAGATATACTACATCCATAACTAGTGGTTTCCTCATTACCAGATATACTACATCCATAACTAGTGGTTTCCTCATTACCAGACATACTACATCCATAACTAGTGGTTTCCTCATTAGCAGGGAGGAGTTTCTACAACTAAATTGCATGTGCATCGCCCTCGTGCCGCAATTTTAGCAAACACAGAAAGGGGCCTATATTGGAGACCAAAAGTTGTCTGGCACACTGCTTAGAGTTTCAACAACATGAATAACTTATTTCTAGCCTACAATCTTAATGTCACTACTATAGTGAAAACAAGACAAAATATGACTTCTTGCTCATTTTAAGACAAATGTCAAATAATTTTAACATTCATTACAGATGTCAATTGTTGTACAACATCATGGCTCCGCTGTTGGCATCACCTTTTACAGTGGATTACCGCTGTTGTGGGCCTTTAATCATCTGTCTGACTTTGTTGTTCACACAGGAGAGATACTGAACTATCGTGGATCCTCTGGGGAGCCTCAACAACCTCATGATGCTGACGAGGCAGAGAAGAGTCTCTCCACATCAGAACACCTCAAGAAACACCAGCAGAGATGCACAGGGAAGATAACTCACTGCTGCTCTGAGTGTGGGAAGATATTCACCTCATCAGGCATTAAAATGCATCAGAGAACACACACAGGAGAGAAATCTTATATCTGTGATCAATGTGGGAAGAGTTTTAGTCAATCTGAAACTCTGAGAATGCACCAGAGAATACACACTGGAGAGAAACCTTGTAGCTGTGATCAATGTGGGAAGAGTTTCACTACATCAAGCATTCTGACTGTACACCAGAGAACACACACAGGAGAGAAATCTTATAGCTGTGGTCAATGTGGGAAGAGTTTTACTACTTCTGGCCATCTGACTTCACACCAGAGAATACACACAGGAGAGAAACCTTATAGCTGTGGTCAATGTGGGAAGAGGTTTGCTGCATCTAGCACTCTGACTCTACACCAGAGAACACACACAGGAGAGACATCTTATAGCTGTGGTCAATGTGGGAAGAGTTTTGGTCAATTTTGCCATCTGACTCAACACCAGACAACACACACAGGAGAGAAATCGTATAACTGTGATCAATGTTGGAAGAGTTTTGCTCGATCTGGAGAGCTGACAGCACACCAGAGAACACACACAGGAGAGAAACCTCATAGCTGTAATCAATGTGGGAAGAGATACTCTGATAAAAGATCTCTGATTAAACATCAGAAAATTCATGAAGGAGTTGTTTCATGATATCAGTGAAATAAAATGTGGAATGTTTGAACATTGTAGAAGGAGTATTTTAATGATGTCACAATGTAGAACCCTAAACGTTTGTCCCCTGTTCTATTGATTTCAACATGATATGGATATTAGCCTCAGGGGGGAAAATCCAGGCTCTGAAATGGAAGAGTTACTATTTATGAGATTTAACAAAAAGTGACTAACAAAAAAAGAGCTGTGTTACACTTACCACGTTGGTGACCCACTGGAATCAAAATGCAACACTTCAAAATGTAGCGAGCTGTTTTCTACAAGTTGTCCTCTAACCAGGGATGTACACATTATTCCCAGATTCCATGTGGTTTTTGAGTTGTTACTTTTAACAGGAAGTGCAACCTCATCTCCCTCCTGTCGTACAATTGATTTCAACATGATATTAATGAGTGATGACAAATAAGTGTTGTGTTCCTTTATTTAGTGACCCCTACATTTAAATGCATCACTCCAAAATGTAGCTGACTGTCTTCTGCAGGTTGTCCTCTAACCAGTGAGGTAAAATATATCTCCCATTTCCATGTGTTTTTTTAGTTGTGTTAGTTTCAACAGCACGTACAACCTGATTTCCCCCCTAATCGATATTAGTGATTTATTGCTACTTGTCAAAACAACAGCGTTTTTGGTGCTTGTACAGTTTTATAAGGTGCTTGTTTTAAATAATACAAGTAATATGATTATTGTGACAGATGTTTGTGTATGTATTACATTTTATGTTTAGGTTTTCAATTTATCACAAACTGTTTCTGCATTTGTACTACTGATTTGGACACGTTTAAACTGTGACATTGGGGATATCTCACCTAGCAAAATGTCGTTGAAAATAAGACTATGCCCGACATACAATATAAGTTTGGTTTTAGTTGAAAGTGAAAGTTGAAAAGAAAACAATTTAATTTCAACATACTTACAGCCTAAAACACATAGTCGCCGTACAATAATCAATTATATGAACAATCCTACATCACTCCAGTATTTATTTACAACATTCAAGTACTAATTGTCTTTATTCCACTACTGAAGAAGCAGGACTCAAACATTCAGCCTGACAAAAGATACATTTTATGCCTCACCATTAAGTGAATTATTGCTAATACATATTAACAAAGGGGTGTACATTTGGTTTTTATATTTCATGTTTAATATTCATGTAAGATTTAGTAATCATAATTATTTATGCAACCAACTGACAATTTTTGGTACAATTTATATTGACATTGCTGCCCTGCTTTTAGAATATCAGGGTTCATTCTCAGATGTGCCAACACAAATGTACTAGAGCATGACATTGGGGACTGGGCCCCGTTCCAACAACATGCCTATCTAGTGAACCCTGAATAGAGAGAGAAGCTCCGCAGTGAGGTGGAAAGTTACTATGGATATTGCAGGAGTTTCCTCTTGAAATCAGACATGTCCGTGGTAAGGACAACTTGGTTTCTGATTGTCTCAAGGGTGGGCAGTCAAAAAGATTTGTGTTTAGCTAGTGCGTTACCATGGATCACAATGTATTTTGACATTTTTTGACTGCACGTTTTTCCGTATTGGAGATGAGTTTTGTTTGGGCTCGTTCCAAGGAGACGAGAGTTCTAGAAGCTAGTGGGATTTAGGAAGACGAGAGTTCTAGAAGCTAGTGAGTTTTAGGAAGACGAGAGTTCTAGAAGCTAGTTAGTTTTAGGAAGATGAGAGTTCTAGAAGCTAGTGGGATTTAGGAAGACGAGAGTTCTAGAATCTAGTGAGTTTTAGGAAGACGAGTGTTCTAGAAGCTAGTGGGATTTAGGATTCTATAGAAAGAAAAAGGAGTAACAAATAATCCTATTGTATATTATTATTTAGAAATACGTGTTTTTTCTTGTTTTTAATTGTTGACAGCCAGTAGACACCATGTTTATATTGGTGAAGGTGAAGCATTGTAGTTGATTATAATGTGAAATGGAAGTTGTTTTCTGTTGGTGGTGAGCAAACTTAGGATATAGGATATATTTGTTGTCTTAAGGTGTTACAGGCTTTGGTTTTTCCATTTATGTTTTGAGGTTGGACTTTAGCACGTCTAGCTCGTTAGCCCGTCTAGCTCGTTAGCATGTATAGCTCGTTAGCACGTCTAGCTCGTTAGCACGTCAAATCGTTAGCACGTCTAGCTCGTTAGCACGTCTAGCTCGTTAGCACGTCTAGCTCCGTCAGCACGTCTAGCTGGTTAGCCCGTCTAGCTCGTTAGCCCGTCTAGCTCGTTAGCTCGTCTAGCTCGTTAGCACGTCTAGCTCGTTACCACGTCTAGCTCGTTAGCACGTCTAGCTGGTTAGCCCGTCTAGCTCGTTAGCACGTAGAACGCACTGATTGGTGTCACCTCGTTAGTCAGTATGTGTTACACCTGTGCTGGCTTGTCCATCTCGTTAGTGGGAAGGTGTTTCACCTGAGCTGGTCCAGGTTCTATTTAAGAGTGTCTGGCCCAGTGCTCCAGTTGTCTTGATACATGTGGAGAGTCAACACCTTTAGTTGCTCCACCTTTTTGGTTTACTTCCTGTCTTTAAGTTTGGTGTGGGTTTTTCTTTTGTTTTCCTCTTCTTGGGCAGATTTAGTGGGTCTCATGGTGGGTGTCTTTTAGGTCCCAGTTGTTGTTACTAGTCAACTTTCAGTGGACACCCCCATAGTGTCTTTCAGAACCCCTTCTGTTTGAGAAACATTTGAGATTTTTCTTGGTGGGGAACGCAACAACAAACAATGTAGTAAAACAAGCTGGTATTTTGGGTTGGATATTGCATCCAATTCTTAGTATTTTAATCGATGGCATTTCCATCTTTCAGTTGTTAACCTTCTGTTTTTTATCCACTTATGTTTGTTGTGGTAAATAATTGTTTATTTTTGTTTTTTCCTATGAAGCCATTGTGTTCCATGTCTGAAATGTGCTGTATAAATAAAGCTTGATTTGATTTCAACAAATGAACCCAATGACTGGCCAATCAACAGACTCCTGGTCCCTCTTAGTATGAAAATCAGTATCACGTTTCAAGCCTGCTGAAGACCTGGCACCTAAATGTGACTTCTGTCATCTGATCACTCCAAGCTGCATTAGGTTCAGATCTACCAGGATGGGCCTTTGACAGTCTGGATGCAGCCAGGCCACTGAATATAAATAAGCAACGTAAAGAGATGAATGAGTGGGGAAAAAACAATTTAATAAGAAATGAAGTCACATGTGTTTAGCAGTTGTTGTTGCGGGTGTAGTGAAATGCTTGTGTTCGTAGCTCCAACAGTGCAGTAATATCTAACAATTTCACAGCAAATACCTAATACACACAAATCTAAGTAATGGAATAAGAATAAGAATATATAAATATATGGATGAGCAATGTCAACGCTGCATAGACAGATACAGTAGAATAGAATACAGTATATACATATGAGATGAGTAATACATAGACAGATACAGTAGAATAGGATAGAATACAGTATATACATATGAGATGAGTAATACATAGACTAAGATACAGTAGAATAGGATAGAATACAGTATATACATATTAGATGAGTAATACATAGACAGATACAGTAGAATAGTATAGAATACAGTATATACATATGAGATGAGTAATACATAGACTAAGATACAGTAGAATAGGATAGAATACAGTATATACATATGAGATGAGTAATACATAGACAGATACAGTAGAATAGGATAGAATACAGTATATACATATGAGATGAGTAATACATAGACAGATACAGTAGAATAGGATAGAATACAGTATATACATATGAGATGAGTAATACATAGACTAAGATACAGTAGAACAGTATAGAATACAGTATATACATATGAGATGAGTAATGCCAGATATTTATAGCCGAGGCCAGATACTTTTTCACAACATTTCCAACCGAGACCATCAGGTTTGTCGGCATGATTAGTGATCATACTGTAGCTCAAACCTACTGTGACTGTTGAATGTCTGACGACGACGACGACCTAACTTTATAATAGTTTGTAGCCTACCTACCAGAATCTGCTCGTCTTTCCTTCAAATCATCACATTTATCTGTCTTCTAATGCAGTGGTGTAAAGTACTTCAGTAAAAATACTTTAAAGTACTACTTAAGTAGTTTTTTGGGGTGTCTGTCCTTTACTTTACTATCTATATTTTTAACAACTTTTACCTTTACTTCACTACATTCATAAAGAAAATGATGTACTTTTTACTCCATACATTTTCCCTGACACCCAAAAGCACTCGTCACATTTTGAATGCTTAGCAGGACAGAAAATTGTCCTATTTGCAGACTTGTCAAGAGAACAACCCTGGTCGTCCCTACTGCCTCTAATCTGGCAGACTCACTAAACACATGCTTCATTTTTAAATGATGTCTGAGTGTTGGAGTGTGAACCTGGCTATCTGTAAATTAAAATAACAAGAAAATTGTGCTGTCTGGTTTGCTTAATAAAAGGAAATTATTGCTACTTTACTTTTACTTTTGACACTTAATTAAATGTAAAACCAAAAACTTTTAGACTTTTACTGAAGAAGTATTTTACTGGGTGACTTTCACTTTTACTTGAGTCATTTTCTATGAAGGTATCTTTACTTTTACTCAAGTATGAGAATTGAGAACTTTTTCCACCACTGTTCTAACGTTCTAGAGACATATGAGCCACAGTTTCAACAGACATTTTGTAACTGTGTGGGCTACAAAGTTACTTTCAATTTCATATAAGGAAATAAAGTAACGGCCACTGGGTGAATTCGTTTTGCATTGCCCGGCTCCCCGGGTGCGCAGAGTTTACGCATTTTAGACCATTCCATTGTTCCTTAAAATAAAACTCCACTCACCTGTAGCACCGGGCCATGCAAAACGAACTTCCCACTGTCGCAGGGCACTGAGACGCAGAGTTCTAAACCCAGACGCGTTTCTTCAAGACATCTCTCTTACATTATTTTAGCTAAACATATAATTTACTCGTAACCAAGTTTAGCTGTGTTTTTTCCTCCAAAATGTGAGTTACTGTAGGACTTTAATAATTGTTTACAGGCCTACAAACCCAAAAGGTTTTAATTTGAGAATGTTCATTTGTTGGCTTCAAATATTAAACTGTCTTAAATATTTGATGATTAGTTGAATCAGGTGTGTAAGTGCTGGTCAGAACAAAAGGATTGAGAAACCCTGAGATAAACATAAAACCATATAATGTAAAAGCTCCTCCACCATCTTTACCAGACGTTTTACTGATAACATGTAGACCTACTGATTAGTTTCCACTTTGAAAACTGCTGTCTGTCAGCAACTCAGCTCAAGTAGCAGTTCTACTAACTAGTAATATCTCATTCCAGGTATTCATTCACATACTCTGTCCTTTAGAATGTATTGTTGTTCAGAAATACTTACTTTATTTTTCAATAGTCTCCATATAGTGTTTTCTGCTCTGTCGTCTCAAAATGGATCCTGAACAAAATAACATATTTACTTTCTGTTTCAGCTCAGCCGCCTCCCGAATGGTGCAGAGTCCCGCCTCTTGCGTCACTGCAGTACCTGGTTAGAGTCCAGGCTGCATGACTGGGAGTTCCAGCGCACAATTGGCCCAGCGTCGTCAAGGTTTGGCCGGGGTAGGCCGTCATTGTTAATAAGAATTTGTTCTGACTTACCTAGTTAAATAAAAGTGAAATAAAAATAAAACATATTCCACTAGATGGCAGTAAACACCTGCTGTAACCTGACTTTACAGGAGTATCAATATGATATAAACAGCTAAACTGATCTGAGATCAGCTCTCTTATGAAGACTGTCACAGGTTTACAGCAGTATCAATATGATATAATAAGCTAAACTGATCTGAGATCAGCTCTCTTATGAAGACTGTCACAGGTTTACAGCAGCTGACAGTTGCTACTTCATCGCTACTAACTCAAACTACCTTGGTTTAAATAAAGACAATATATGTAAAGATTAAAAGGTATATAACTTATAAATCATGAGCCTCATCTTGAGGAGTATGTGATTGGATGTTATAGACCCCATCTGAACAGTTTCTTTCCCCATAGAGACTAAAGGACTATGCTGTGGCCCCCACCATCTGGCCCATAGAGACTGAAGGACTATGCTGTGGCCCTCACCATCTGTTCATCTGGCCCATAGAGACTAAAGGACTATGCTGTGGCCCCCACCATCTGGCCCATAGAGACTAAAGGACTATGCTGTGGCCCTCACCATCTGGCCCATAGAGACTGAATGACTATGCACTCTACGCTGCACACCACCTCAACGGGGATGTGGTGGAGGGTAAACACACGTAAACGCACTTACACACCTTTTTATTTGTAAAATAGCGTTTACTCAACACTGTATTTTGTTAATTATCGTTTACCACTTCTTATGCGTTTCCAGCGTTAAGTCTAAATTCTATCGCAGAAACCGGGCCCAGGTTGGTCAGCATGATAAAGAATCATATCTCAAGGTTACTCTGTCTATTGAATGTCTGACTACGACCTAACTTTATAATAGTTATATGTAGCCAAGACTTACCAGAGTCTGTCCGTCTGTCCTTCAAATCAACACATTTATCCTGCTTCTGATGTTGCAGAGAAATGTGCGCTACATTTTGTAACCACAGTTACTTTCATTTTCATATGAGGAAACACGTCAATTCGCACGTCACTGGTGTATGGTTAAATAATGATGACAGAAGAGATCTACTTACTAGTAATAATATGTAATTCCAGGTATTCATTATCTTACTCTGTCCTTTATTGTTCAGAAATACTTTATTTGTACTTCTCTCCATATAGTGTGTTTTCCTCTTTTGTCATCTCACCATGGATCCTGCACTCAGCCATCTCCCCACCCTGATAATAAAGTGTTTTATTGGTATCTTCCACTAGATGGCAGTAAACACCAGCTGTAACTAGACTTTACAACAGCATTCCTTATTCATAAAGGCAGTGTCTCAAAGGAGGAGTGCTGAATCAGGATCAGGTCCCCCTGTCTATGTAATCTGATTCATTGTGATCTAGGATCAGGTCCCTCCTCTCCATGTAATCTGATTCATTGTGATCTAGGATCAGGTCCTCCTCTCCATGTAATCTGATTCATTATGATCTAGGATCAGGTCCTCCTCTCCATGTAATCTGATTCATTATGATCTAGGATCAGGTCCCCCCTCTCCATGTAATCTGATTCATTATGATCTAGGATCAGGTCCCCCCTCTCCATGTAATCTGATTCATTATGATCTAGGATCAGGTCCTCCTCTCCATGTAATCTGATTCATTATGATCTAGGATCAGGTCCCCCCTCTCCATGTAATCTGATTCATTATGATCTAGGATCAGGTCCCTCCTCTCCATGTAATCTGATTCATTATGATCTAGGATCAGGTCCCCCCTCTCCATGTAATCTGATTCATTATGATCTAGGATCAGGTCCCCCCTCTCCATGTAATCTGATTCATTATGATCTAGGATCAGGTCCCCCCTCTCCATGTAATCTGATTCATTATGATCTAGGATGAGGTCCCTCCTCTCCATGTAATCTGATTCATTATGATCTAGGATCAGGTCCCCCTCTCCATGTAATCTGATTCATTATGATCTAGGATCAGGTCCCTCCTCTCCATGTAATCTGATTCATTATGATCTAGGATCAGGTCCCCCTCTCCATGTAATCTGATTCATTATGATCTAGGATCAGGTCCTCCTCTCCATGTAATCTGATTCATTATGATATAGGATCACGTCCCTCCTCTCCATGTAATCTGATTCATTATGATCTAGGATCAGGTCCTCCTCTCCATGTAATCTGATTCATTATGATATAGGATCAGGTCCCTCCTCTCCATGTAATCTGATTCATTATGATCTAGGATCAGGTCCTCCTCTCCATGTAATCTGATTCATTATGATATAGGATCAGGTCCCTCCTCTCCATGTAATCTGATTCATTATGATCTAGGATCAGGTCCTCCTCTCCATGTAATCTGATTCATTATGATATAGGATCAGGTCCCTCCTCTCCATGTAATCTGATTCATTATGATCTAGGATCAGGTCCCCCCTCTCCATGTAATCTGATTCATTATGATCTGGGATCAGGTCCCTCCTCTCCGTGTAATCTGATTCATTATGATCTAAAAGGCTAAACTGATCCTAGATCAGCTCTCCTACTCTTTATGAATACTGTCACAGGTGACTCCTTGAGATGATTTATAAGTTATATTCTTTAAGAATCAATTAGTATCATTCATTGAACTGCTTTGCCATGAACAGATCTGTGAGGTGTTAACTTAAAGGTTGTATATAGACTTTATGGTCATTTTAATGGGGTTGAACAATAGATGGACCCCACACAGAACTTCCAGCAATGCCACATCTTCAGTAACCAAGTATTCCAGACACTCTCTTCATATGAACCAGTTGTTATTAAATGAAGGTTTGTGGACAGAAAACCTGTGTCTACGGTAGGATTCTAGTCTAATCTGGGCTGGTTCCTCTGTTCCTAGATATTCAGGAACAGTCGGGGGTGGAGGGGGCTGTGGAGACATTATGCTGACAGCGCTTGTGGAAGGGTGGGTAGACTCTGGACACGGAGCTAACTGGAGCTCGGCAGCATCATCGGTGTTGGGCTTGTGGAAGGCTGGGTAGACTCTGGACACGGAGCTAACTGGAGCTCGGCAGCATCATCGCTGTTGGGCTTGTGGAAGGGTGGGTAGACTCTGGACACGGAGCTAACTGGAGCTCGGCAGCATCATCACTGTTGGGCTTGCCGGCAGCCTCGCGGGTTTGATGATGCTGCTGCTGCTCATCGCTTTTGATTCATCATTATGCTTTGTTTGGATACTTTTTATCCATTGCCTATTGTGGTGAAATGTCAGGAACACATTTTTTTAAATGTACTTTTAATCGTTTTAGAAACGTTTAAATGACCCACATGGATTCTAACTGGGGATTCAGCTAAAACTTGTATTTTTGGGACCAAATAAATTGATACCAACAGTGGACAATTCACAGCAAAAGCATGGAGCTACAACTGTCAAGAGGAGAACAGGGGGAGTATTCCCCTTGGAGAACCCAGAGTGCAACACTGAAGAAAAACATATTGGAGAATAACAACAATCTCAATCTGAAGCTCTAAAGAAAAAATAGGAATTGTGGAAATCAGGAACACCATTCTTCCTCCTGTCCACCTATTGTCCCTGTATGAATCAGGACCACCATTCTTCCTCCTGTCCACCTATTGTCCCTGTATGAATCAGGACCACCATTCTTCCTCCTGCCCACCTATTGTCCCTGTATGAATCAGGACCACCATTCTTCCTCCTGTCCACCTATTGTCCCTGTATGAATCAGGAACACCATTCTTCCTCCTGCCCACCTATTGTCCCTGTATGAATCAGGACCACCATTCTTCCTCCTGTCCACCTATTGTCCATGTATGAATCAGGACCACCATTCTTCCTCCTGTCCACCTATTGTCCCTGTATGAATAAGGACCACCATTCTTCCTCCTGCCCACCTATTGTCCCTGTATGAATCAGGAACACCATTCTTCCTCCTGTCCACCTATTGTCCCTGTATGAATCAGGACCACCATTCTTCCTCCTGTCCACCTATTGTCCCTGTATGAATCAGGAACACCATTCTTCCTCCTGTCCACCTATTGTCCCTGTGTGAATCAGGACCACCATTCTTCCTCCTGTCCACCTATTGTCCCTGTATGAATCAGGACCACCATTCTTCCTCCTGCCCCACCTATTGTCCCTGTATGAATCAGGACCACCATTCTTCCTCCTGTCCCACCTATTGTCCCTGTATGAATATTAGTTGGCATCTAATTGAAGAACATACTGCTTTATAGATCCCAGCCTGACAAACAATTGTCTGGACCTTACTTTGAGCACTTGCACTGGGCCTCCATTGAGTCTCCATGTGTCAAGCAGTACAGAGAAACCCCCTCTAGATGACAGCAGAGGCTCTTGGATCTACCCTGTCTATCCACCAGTTTAGTGACCTTGTTCCATCAATATGTCCATACTACTTCACAACCCATTTCAGGTCTTGACCAGCAATGTCCCATTGGGCTCAACCAAGCCGAGAGTGAGGTTCTAGAAAGAGGACTTACTTTCATACCAACTCCTAAACAGGTGGACTGACTTTCATACCAACTCCTAAACAGGTGGACTGACTTTCATACCAACTCCTAAACAGGTGGACTGACTTTCATACCAACTCCTAAACAGGTGGACTGACTTTCATACCAACTCCTAAACAGGTGGACTGGGAGGAGCTCCGGAGGGGATCTACACGTCTATCATAGAAGATTGAAGTTATCAGATCATTGTGAATATGAAACAGATTTTCCTCAGATACTATTTCCAAACCCCTCACATTTGGAACCTCAGTTGGAGTCAGAAACTATACAGACTCTGATACGTAGGGATGTGACTTCCTTTTCACAATTCAGAACCAGACCTTTTTTTATCAGCTTAACCTTACAAATGGTTAAAAACCAAGCTCTAGAAATATAGTGATTAAACCAGCAGATAAGGGGCTCAGACTGTTGTAATGGATGAAGTGAATATCTTCTTGAAGCCAATACACAATAGGATCATGTTAAACACTATGTTCCATTGTCCAACACAACCGGAAAACACAAAGATGAATCCAGGAGATAAACTGTATGAGGATAAGTACATTACAGATAAACAGATGGTCTGTCTTTTTGGGACAGATTCTCCAAGGCCTAGGCAGTTTTACTTACTGCCTAAAATGCATATCTCCTGAGACGTGGGCGGTTCCCTTCGGCTGACCAATAGTAAGTGATTGTGTCTCAGAGACGTGGGCGGTTCCCTGCGGCTGACCAATAGGAAGTGATTGTGTCTCAGAGACGTGGGCGGTTCCCTTCGGCTGACCAATAGTAAATGATTGTGTCTCAGAGACGTGGGCGGTTCCCTGCGGCTGACCAATAGGAAGTGATTGTGTCTCAGAGACGTGGGCGGTTCCCTGCAGCTGACCAATAGTAAATGATTGTGTCTCAGAGACGTGGGCGGTTCTCTGCGGCTGACCAATAGGAAGTGATTGTGTCTCAGAGACGTGGGCGGTTCCCTGCAGCTGACCAATAGGAAGTGATTGTGTCTCAGAATATTACTATATTGCTGAATATATAGACTTTTATTGCTGAATATATAGACTTTTATATCAACCCTCTATCCCAGAAACACCCAGCTATGTTCAGGGTACTGATGAATGACGGGTTAATTACTATTGTAGTACTGACTTTAATATCAACCCTCTATCCCAGAAACACCCAGCTATGTTCAGGGTACTGATGAATGAAGGGTTTATTACTATTGTAGTACTGACTTTAATATCAACCCTCTATCCCAGAAACACCCAGCTATGTTCAGGGTACTGATGAATGAATGGTTTATTACTATTGTAGTACTGACTTTAATATCAACCCTCTATCCCAGAAACACCCAGCTATGTTCAGGATACTGGTGAATGAAGGGTTTATTACTATTGTAGTACTGACTTTAATATCAACCCTCTATCCCAGAAACACTCAGCTATGTTCAGGGTACTGATGAATGAAGGGTTTATTACTATTGTAGTACTGACTTTAATATCAACCCTCTATCCCAGAAACACCCAGCTATGTTCAGGATACTGATGAATGAAGGGTTTATTACTATTGTAGTACTGACTTTAATATCAACCCTCTATCCCAGAAACACCCAGCTATGTTCAGGGTACTGATGAATGAAGGGTTTATTACTATTGTAGTACTGACTTTAATATCAACCCTCTATCCCAGAAACACCCAGCTATGTTCAGGATACTGATGAATGAAGGGTTTATTACTATTGTAGTACTGACTTTAATATCAACCCTCTATCCCAGAAACACCCAGCTATGTTCAGGGTACTGATGAATGAAGGGTTTATTACTATTGTAGTACTGACTTTAATATCAACCCTCTATCCCAGAAACACCCAGCTATGTTCAGGGTACTGATGAATGAAGGGTTTATTACTATTGTAGTACTCTTTTTATTAACTTAGCTACTGACTTGTTCTATTGTTGTTGCATTGTCAAGAGGTTAACCTGCAAGGAAGCATTTCAGTACATAATACTTGTATTGTACTTTATATTATTATAGATATTTTAGGGTTGCCATGGATTTCAAGCAGGCAATGCCATCAGGTCCAAACCCAAAACAAGGAAATTGTAGGAGACAGGCGTGTTGGGGTTTCCTGCCAGCATGACCACCCGCTTCACTTCCTGAACATGAAAAAGGGTGAAAGGTGGGATGCAGTAATAGGGAGTTTTTTTCAGTTTCTTTTTCAGTATTTTATTTCAGTCTTGATTAATTTAGGTAATTTAGTAAATTGTATTTAGTGCAGATAATGATGTACTTCTTCTGTAGTTTGTCAAATGCAGTGAACCTGCTGAGAGATGAAGGAGGGGCTGAGAGGCCAGAACATCAACCTCATCTTCATGGAGGACATTGATGCCAGATGCAGTGAACCTGCTGAGAGATGAAGGAGGAGATGAGAGGCCAGAACATCAACCTCATCTTCATGGAGGACATTGATGCCAGATGCAGTGAACCTGCTGAGAGATGGAGGGGATGAGAGGCCAGAACATCAATCTCATCTTCATGGAGGACATTGATGCCAGATGCAGTGAACCTGCTGAGAGATGAAGGAGGAGATGAGAGAACAGAACATCAACCTCATCTTCATGGAGGACATTGATGCCAGATGCAGTGAACCTGCTGAGAGATGGAGGGGATGAGAGGCCAGAACATCAATCTCATCTTCATGGAGGACATTGATGCCAGATGCAGTGAACCTGCTGAGAGATGGAGGGGATGAGAGGCCAGAACATCAATCTCATCTTCATGGAGGACATTGATGCCAGATGCAGTGAACCTGCTGAGAGATGAAGGAGGGGATGAGAGAACAGAACATCAACCTCATCTTCATGGAGGACATTGATGCCAGATGCAGTGAACCTGCTGAGAGATGAAGGGGATGGGAGGCCAGAACATCAATCTCATCTTCATGGAGGACATTGATGCCAGATGCAGTGAACCTGCTGAGAGATGAAGGAGGAGATGAGAGGCCAGAACATCAACCTCATCTTCATGGAGGACATTGATGCCAGATGCAGTGAACCTGCTGAGAGATGGAGGGGATGAGAGGCCAGAACATCAATCTCATCTTCATGGAGGACATTGATGCCAGATGCAGTGAACCTGCTGAGAGATGAAGGAGGGGATGAGAGAACAGAACATCAACCTCATCTTCATGGAGGACATTGATGCCAGATGCAGTGAACCTGCTGAGAGATGAAGGGGATGAGAGGCCAGAACATCAATCTCATCTTCATGGAGGACATTGATGCCAGATGCAGTGAACCTGCTGAGAGATGAAGGAGGAGATGAGAGGCCAGAACATCAATCTCATCTTCATGGAGGACATTGATGCCAGATGCAGTTTTATTTATTTATTTATTTAACCTTTATTTAACCAGGAAGGGCTCATTGAGATTTAAAATCTCTTTTTCAAGAGCGTCCTGGCCAAGATAGGCAGCGCCAAGTCATTACAAAAATTACAGACAAACATGAAAAACTACAAGTAATCTAGTAAAAACCATAGAATTCACAAGAGTATAACAAAATCAAAAACAGCAAATTAAAAACATTGACATGTCAGGGAATCAGTCTCCAGATCATTCATCAGTGATTTAAAAACACCAATCAGGACCAGTTCTTCCAGTTTAAAAGTATTTTGTAAGACGTTCCAAGACGATGGTGCAGAGTACATAAAAGCCCTTTTACCAAATTCAGTTCGGACATTTGGAACAGTTAGCAGGATAAAGTCCCGCGAACGAAGAGAGTACCCACCACATTTCTGAACAATAAAAATGCCCAAATAAAAAGGTAGTAAACCCAAAATGTCTTTGTAAATAAAAGTATACCAGTGACTGAGCCTACGAGTGACTAGAGAAGGCCAGCCAACCCTGGTATACAAAGTGCAGTGGTGCGTAAGGGTTTTGCAGTTTAAAATAAATCTCAAAGTGCCATGGTAAAGGGTGTCAATTGATCTCAAACACTGAGCGGAAGCATTCATATATAAAATATCCCCATAGTCTAGTAAAGGCATAAATGTAGCTGATACTAGCCTCCTTCTGGCTTCAAAAGAAAAACAAGCCTTATTCCTAAAATAAAATCCTAATTTCAGCTTCAATTTTTTTGTAAGTTGTTGAATATGCATTTTAAAAGAGAGGCCATCATCAATCAAAATTCCAAGATATTTATATGAGGTTACAACCTCAATCTCATTGCCCTGACAGGTAGTAATAGGTGAAAGGTTCAGAGGTCTATTTCTTGCTTTAGAAAACACCATTAGTTTAGTTTTGTCAGTATTCAGGATAAGCTTCAATCGAGACAAGGTATGTTGAACAGTATTAAAAGCAGTTTGCAAGTTCTGGAAAGCTTTTGTAAGAGATGAAGCACAACAGTAAATAACAGGATCATCAGCATAAAAATGAAGTTGTGCATTTTGGACATTTTTGTCTAAATTATTTATATAAATAGTGAATAAGAGAGGACCAAGTACAGAGCCTTGGGGCACACCATTCAAGACAGACAATTTAACAGACCTAAGCCCATCAAATTGAGTGCACTGAGTTCTATCAGACAGATAGTTAACAAACCATGCAACTGCATGCTCTGAAAGACCTACACTCAACAATCTCTGCCTTAGTATAGCATGATCAACTGTATCAAAAGCCTTAGAGAGATCAATAAAAAGTGAGACACAATGCTGTTTTTTGTCAAGAGCTTCAGTGATATCATTTAAAACCATCATGGCTGCTGTAATTGTGCTATGCTTCTTCCTGAAACCCAATTGGTACATTGATAAAATAGAGTTAGTATATAAAAACTCTTTTAGCTGGTCACTCACAAGGGTTTCAAGTATTTTCACCAGGGGTGACAGCTTTGAGATTGGCCTATAATTATTTAAAAGAGTTGGATCTCCCCCTTTTAAAAGTGGCAGGACAAATGCTGATTTCCAGATCTTTGGAATTTCATTCCATTCCAGGGTTAGATTAAACAGATATGTAAGTGGTTCAGCTATGAAATCAGCTGCCAGATTTAAAAAGCAGGGATCCAAAAGATCAGGACCTGCAGGCTTTCTCTGATCTAAGGATTTCAGGGCCTTATGTACCACCTGCACTGAGAATGGCAAAAAGCTAAAAGTTTGACCAGCTCTCACTGGTTCATCAACACAAGGTTGTACAGAGACAGAGGACACTGAATCAAACAGCCTACCAGATGATACAAAGTGCTCATTGAAACAATTCAGCATTTCAGTTTTGTCATATATAGCAACAGAGTCCTTCAATACACATGATGGTAATTCATTAACATTACTGTTACCAGACATAGACTTAATAGCCTTCCAAAACTTTCTAGGGTCATTCAGGTTATCAGTGGTAACAGACATAAAATATTCAGACTTGGCCTTCCTGAGAAGAGAAGAACACTTGTGTCTGTCTTGTGTCTGTGTGTGTGTGTCCAGTGTGTGTGTGTGTTTGTGTGTCTGTGTGTGTGTTTGCATATGTGTGTCCAGCATGTGTGTGTGTGTCCATTGTGTATGTGTCCAGTGTGTGTATGTGTGTGTGTGTGTGTGTTCAGTGTGTGTTTGTTTCCAGTGTGTGGTGTGTGTGTGTGTGTGTGTGTGTGTGTGTGTGTGTGTGTGTGTGTGTGTGTGTGTGTATCCTGTGTGTGTGTGTGTGTGTGTATCCAGTGTGTGTGTGTGTGTGTGTTTGTGTGTCCAGTGTGTGTGTGTCCAGTGTGTGTGTGTGTGTGTGTGTCCAGTGTGTGTATCTAGTGTGTGTGTGTCTGGTGTGTGTGTGTGTCCAGTGTGTATTTGTGTCCAGCGTGTTTGTCCAGTGTGTGTCCAGTGTGTGAATCCATTGTATGTGTCCATTGTGTGTATGTGTATCCAGTGTGTGTGTGTGTGTGTGTGTGTGTGTGTGTGTGTGTGTGTGTCCAGTGTGTGTGTGTGTGTGTGTGTGTGTGTGTATGTGAATGTGTCCAGTGTGTGTATGTTTATTCAATGGGTGTATCTGTGTGTGTGTGTGTGTGTGTGTGTGTGTGTGTGTGTGCGTGCGCGTGTCCACTGTGTGTGTGTGTGTGTCCAGTGTATGTGTATGTGGGTGTCCAGTGTGAGTGTGTGTGTGTGTGTCAGTGTGTGTCAGTGTGTGTGTGTGTGTGTGTGTGTGTCCAGTGTGTGTATATGTGTGTGTGTGTGTGTGTGTGTGTGTGTGTGTGTGTGTGTGTGTGTGTGTGTGTGTGTGTGTGTGTGTGTGTGTGTGTGTGTGTGTGTGTGTGTGTGTGTGTGTGTGTGTGTGTGTGTGTGTCAGGTTATTATTTACAGGGACACTGAGGAGTCATTATAAACCCAGAACCCTGGATAGAGGGGCTCAGTGAATGTGGAGGTGAATGTGATCAGGTGGGTCAGTGTGTCAGAGGAGGCTCTATAGAAGGACAGAGTGCCGGCTGGCCAGTCCAGATACACTCCTACTCTGTGGGAGCTGGAGGAGCGGACGTCTATGGTAGTGGAATTATTATCGTGACAGGCATAGTAACTGTTGTCAGAGCAGGTCAGACTCCAGGACTTGTCATTACATCCAAGACAACAGTCATTAACCTCTCCTCTCCTGTTGATTCCTTTATAAGTCACTCCTATAACAGCCTCCCTCCCACTCCACTCTGCCTCCCAGTAACAGCGCCCAGTCAGACCCTCTCTACACAGCACCTGTCTACATCCCACAAATCTCTCTGGGTGATCAGGATACGGCTGCTCCTCTCTCCTCCATGTCACCTTTCTGTTCTCCTCAGACAGAGAGAGGCGTCTGTCTACTGTGTTTGGGTCGAGTGTGAGATCACAGACATCTGATGGATGAAACCAGACACAATATTAGAAATCATCATCATTCACATTAGAATGTTAACTCACTTTTCACTAATTCATTTAATGTAGATGTTTCTAGGTATCAAAAGGAGAAGTTAAGGTAACTTGAGACTTGTTGAATGATCATATGTTATACTATGAGGTCTACCTGTGTTGATTCTAAGCTTCCTGGAGCAACCGGAAGTGGTTAAATTCACCCTAAAGGTGTTTTGATGCACCAAACCTGCAGTTTGTGAAAATCACTGTATTCAACTCAGGATTCTGTAAAAGCCTACCCCAATGAGGATATGTGTTTACTTTTAGCTTCCTGTGCCAACCGGAAGTGCCTTAAATTGGGGGCATAGGGGCTGTTTCGAAGGGTTAAAAAAGTCACATCTTTCCAAAACTTCATATGTGTGATTAGGCAACCCTCATGAACCTCTAAATCAGTCATTTATCCCATCAGATTTGCAAAACAAACTAACACACATACACATCTAGGCCATAGTAACACAGTGTGGGGCTTAGAGACATACACTGCCTGCAATAGTTAACTTCATTTGAACTATCAAAGAACCGTCAGACCTAGAGCTCTGAAACTTTAGAAACCTGTTCTAGAGCTCAAGTCGATAGTGCACGGTGAGTTACGTGGCTCTAGGAGGTTCTCAGACCGAGAAACAGACTCGTACATTTGCAATAACATCACAAAAATGACGACATTTAAAAAAGTCCCAGAGTCGCAAGACTAGGTGCATTGAAACCGCCTCGGCCCATAGAGATGGACCCTAACGTTTCATTCAAGGACCCCGTAGCAACTCCCGGAAAATGTGGATTTTCAGCACCAATTAAGGTCGCTGCTCGGGCTTCAAATGACCTATCGAGCCGAAACTTAGGATTCGGTGTCGCCTCAGCTAGGCCTACACATAATGTCCGAACTGGACCCACAGCTAGAACGTAACTATGTGTTTTATGTTTTTATTATGGTTTAACTTGTTAGTGCTAGGGGGCAGTATTTTCACCGCCGGATAAAAAACGTACCCGATTTAATCTGGTTACCACTCCTACCCAGTAACTAGAATATGCATATACTTATTACATATGGATAGAAAACACCCTAAAGTTTCTAAAACTGTTTGAATGGTGTCTGTGAGTATAACATAACTCATTTGGCAGGCAAAAATCTGAGAAGGTTTCATGCAGGAAGTGGCCTGTCTGACAAGGAGTCGTTCTTCTTGTTTCTGTTTATTGAAAAGTCAGGATCTTAGCTGTTACGTGACACTTCCCACAGCTCCAATGGGGTCTCAGAGCCCGGGAAAAACCTGAATGACGTAATTCAAAGCCCTGGCTGAAACACAGGAGCACTTTTGCTAAGTGGTCTATCAGGGGACAAAGGGCTTTAGGCGCATGCACAGTCCGCCCCCATCTTTCTGTTTTTCCCTCATTTTACAGACACGCAGATTCCCGGTCGGAATATTATCGCTTTTCTACGAGATAAATTGCATAAAAATTGATTTTAAACAGCGGTTGACATGCTTCGAAGTACGGTAAAGGAATATTTATAATTTTTTTGTCACGAAATGCGCTATGCGCACGACCGTTATTTACCATTTCGGATAGTTTCTGGAACGCACGAACAAAACGACGCTATTCGGATATAACGATGGATTATTTGGGACCAAACCAACATTTGTTATTGAAGTAGAAGTCCTGGGAGTGCATTCTGACGAAGAACAGGAAAGGTAAGACCATTTTTCTTATAGTAAATGTGATTTTGGTGAAGGCTAAACTTGCCGGGTGTCTAAATAGCTAGCCCGTGATGGCTGGGCTATGTACTTAGAATATTGCAAAATGTGCTTCATCCGAAAAGCTATTTTAAAATCGGACATATCGAGTGCATAGAGGAGTTCTGTATCTATAATTCTTAAAATAATTGTTATGCTTTTTGTGAACGTTTATCGTGAGTAATTTAGTAAATTGTTAGTAAATTCCCCGGAAGTTTGCGGGGGGTATGCTAGATCTGAACGTCACATGCTAATGTAAAAAGCTGTTTTTTGATATGAATATGAACTTGATTGAACAAAACATGCATGTATTGTATAACATAATGTCCTAGGTGTGTCATCTGATGAAGATCATCAAAGGTTAGTGCTGCATTTAGCTGTCTTCTGGGTTTTTGTGACATTATATGCTAGCTTGAAAAATGGGTGTCTGATTATTTCTGGCTGGGTAGTCTGCTGACATAATCTAATGTTTTGCTTTCGTTGTAAAGCCTTTTTGAAATCGGACAGTGTGGTTAGATTAACGAGAGTCTTGTCTTTAAATAGCTGTAAAATAGTCATATGTTTGAGAAATTGAAGTAATAGCATTTCAAAGGTTTTGAAAATCGCGCCACAGGATTCAACTGGCTGTTACGTAGGTGGGACGAATTCGTCCCACCTAGCCCAGAGAGGTTAAACAGAAGATGCTGTGAATTATGGAACTGCTCTGAAATATGTGATAGTTGGCTGCTAAACTAATTGGAAAAAGTTGGTGTGGTGTCAGTATGTATCAGTTTGGTGTCAGAATGATATCTAATTGACTGATGGACGGTGACTTGCTGGCTGACTTGTGTCCATTTGCAATAAGATTCAACAGTGAAAAAACATCACCAAATGGACATGATGAAATCAACACAACGAGCGATGGAGAGGACCCACTAGCACTGCCCGGCCATCCCGAGTTCATCGGGCCAGTCAATTTTGCATTTCTGCAGTATTTTTGAGCATGTCAAATTAAAACATATTGCAAATGGACAGCCGTGCACCTGGTGATTGGAATGGGTTACCAGGAGCACATTTTAAAAACGTTTTTTAATGCCTTTAGGGGGAGCAAGGGGTCTACGGTTGGGTAGGGAGCACCCCCCACCCATGCCCATCCAATAGGGGGCGCCCCTGGTCATTTTGGACGTTTTTCAAAATGTTAAAAACAACAGAGTCCCACTTCTCCCTCATCATACATGACACATAGACCATCTAGGTTGATTCATGGCTTAACATAGGGCTATATGTCATTCGGGCAGTATAAATGCCATTTGGACATGGTTCACTGACTTTTGGGTTTGGAAACCAACTTCCTATGATCGCACATGGCAAATGGACATAACATCCTGATTTGGCACTTTCAATACTTTCATATTGCATTTGGACATTTCTTATGGCATTTGGGAATGGTTCACTGACTTTTGACTTCGACGTTTGACTTCCTATGAAATCATATTGCAAATTGGCAAAACATATGCCTTATGGACAAGTAAAAAAAATATGAGAATATAATATGACAAAGGTATGTTCATACAGTTCTTATACATATATAATTGACAAAAAAAATCGAAAGAATTTTGAAAAACGGTCTAGAGAGCACTTTTTTAGAGGGTGATACATTTTTGTGTTTTTTTTTTCACATTTTCAAAATTTGACCCTTGGGTCTTGACTTGATGTGCATTTGCAATATGACAATTTACTGTGGAGCGCGCTTGCCATCTTATGGATTTTTGCTGTGTGACACTTGGCATTTTCCATATGAGATTTGCCATAAGCTTTGAAATAAATGCCGTCCATTTGAGTGGTATTGGACATCGTGTATATGTTTCGTACGGTGCCAATATGTTCCCATTCATAATTGTCCATTTCAGGATGGACACACACACACACACACTGGACACACACTGGACACACAAACACACACACACACACACACTGGATATACACACACACACACACACACACACAGGATACACACACACACACAGGACACACACACTTGAATTAGGACTTATTCTTTGTCATATTCCTCACAGCAGTCAACACTCACATTTTCTAAGCCCAGGTTTCATTGTGTTCTCTCCACCATTTTCCACACTGTAGCGGTAAGCAGAAGAACAGACAGTCAATGAGTGATACACACACACACACACACACACACACACACACACACACACACACACACACACACACACACACACACACACACACACACACACACACACACACACACACACACACACACACACACACACACACACACACAGAGTCAGCATAGAACTTTGTCCAAGTGGTGTTAAGAATGTTTGTCATAACTAGCCTGATAAGTCAAACATGTCTGATATGAACATTGACATAAACCCTCTACATACTTGAGTTTCTCCAGTCTGCAGTGTGGATCCTCCAGTCCAGCAGAGAGCAGTCTGACTCCTGAGTCTCCTGGGTGATTGTAGCTCAGGTCCAGCTCTCTCAGGTGTGAGGGGTTGGACCGCAGAGCTGAGACCAGAGAAGCACAGCCTTCCTCTGTGACTAGACAGCCTGACAGCCTGCAAAGAGTCAAATCATAATAAAATCACACTGACATTCTTTGGTGGTGAAAATAGTGGCAGTATATATTTTTTCTACATATTCAGATATATCAGTGTCCTGAAACCTGCCATATCTATTCATAAAATAATGTATCATTACTAGAAATGACAAATGATCAAAGTATTGCTTGTTGAGAGAAAAATGTATAGTACAAATATTTGAGTAGACTGACCAGACCAGTTTAAAAAGCAGCATCAGTCAAAAGACTCAGATTTAGATTGTATTGAGTATACAGTCCACACCATATCTATTTTGACAGTGAAGATAACATTTTAAATGTGGCTCTAAACTCCAACATTTTCGATTTCAGATCAAATGTTTCATATGAGGTGACAGTATATAATGTCACCTTTTATTTGAGGGTATTTTCATACATATCTGTTTCACCATTTTGAAAAATAAAAGCACTTTATGTATCTAGTCCCCCTATTTGAAGAAGTCATAAGTATTCTGACCAATTCACTTATAGTGTATTAAAGTAGTCACAAGTTGAGGATTTGGTTGGTTTACTCATTGGTATGATTTGCAGTTTGTTTTGGTTGTGTTTTGGGTTATGTTTCAACTTCATGTAATTGTCAATAAAAGCCTTTGACACTCATGAAATGCTTGTAATTATACTTCAGTATTCCATAGTAATATCTGACCAAAAATATCTAAAGACACTGAAGCAGCAGACTTGTGAAAAATAATATTTGTGTCATTCTCAAAACCTTTGGCCACGACTGTATATGTATGAATACCTTTAAATAAAAGGTGACATTCTGTACTGTCACCTAATATGAAACATTCGATCTCAAATCCAAAATGATGGAGCATAGCACCACATTTTAAACTGTAAGCTTCACTGTCCAAACACATGTGCTGTGGACTATGTGTGTCTGGTAAACACGTGGATCTGGTGAACAGTTATCACTTGTTGACCAACTACAGGAATACTGACCTCAGAGTCTCCAGTTTACAGTGGGGATTCCACAGTACAGCAGAGAGCAGCTTCACTCCTGAATCCTTCAGGTCATTGTTACTCAGGTCCAGCTCTCTCAGGTGTGAGGGGTTTGACTCCAGAGCTGAGACCAGAGAAGCACAGCTTTCCTCTGTGACTAGACAGCCTGACAGCCTGCAAAGAGTCAAATCATATTAAAATCACACTGCTATTCTTTGGTGGTGAAAATAGTGGCAGTATATTTTTTAAACATATGAAACCTTCCATATCTATTCGTAAATTAATATATCATCATTAAAAATGACAAATGATCAAAGTATTGCCTGCAGATAGAAACATGTATAGTACAAATATTTGAGTAGACTGACCAGACCAGTTTAAAAGCAGTATCAGTCAAAAGACAGACAGTGAGGTATCAGATTTAGATTGTATTGAGTATACAGTCCACACCATATCTATTTTGAAAGTGAAGCTGACATTTTAAATGTGGCTCTATACTCCAACATTTTGGATTTGAGATCAAATGTTTCATATGAGGTGACTGTATAAAATGTCACCTTTTATTTGAGGGTATTTTAATACATGTCTGTTTCACGTTTAAAAATGAAAACACTTTATGTTTCCTGTCTCCCCATTTGAAGAAGTCATAAGTATTCTGACCAATATACTTATAGTGTATTAACCTCTACGGGCTAGGGGGCAGTATTGAGAATTTTGAAAAAAATATGTGCCCATTTTTAACTGCCTCCTACACCAACTCAGAAGCTAGGATATGCATATTATTAACAGATTTGGATAGAAAACACTCTGAATTCTCTAAAACTGTTTGAATGGTGTCTGTAAGTATAACAAAACTCATATGGCAGGCAAAAACCTGAGAAAAATACAACCAGGAAATGAGAATTTTGTGGCTGTACTATTTTCGAGTCATTGCTAATAGATCACACAGTGACAAAGGATTCATTTCGCACTTCCTACGGCTTCCACTAGATGTCAACGATCTTTATAAAGTTGATTGAAGCGTCTATGATGAACAGAGACCGGATGACAAGGAAGGGAAGTTGACGTCCCTGGGAGGTCGTCACTTCATTATTGCCCACACCTGCGCGTGCATGTGAGGCGAGACATTTTTCAAAAACGTTTTTCAAGACACAGGAGAGGTCGGGTTGAAATATTACTGATGTTTCACGTTAAAAATGGCCCTAAAGATTGATGCTAAACAACGTTTGACATGTTTGAACGAACGTAAATAGATTTTTTTTTTACTTTTCGTCGTGACTTTTCCCCCCCCGCCCTACATTTTGAGGAGCCTACTGAACGCCTAACAACATGGAACAACTTGGAGTTATTTGGACATAAATTATGAACTTTGTCGAAAGAAACCACATTTGTTGTGGACCTGGGAGTCCTGGAAGTGCCTTCTGATGAAGATAATCAAAGGTAAGGGATTATTGACAATAGTATTATTGATATTAGATGGTTCTATCCTGTATATCCTAGCCTATTGTTCTTAGCACAGCACCCCGTTTATTGCAAAGTATGATTTCCCAGTAAAGTTATTTTGAAATCTGGCAATGCGGTAGCATTTACGAGATGTTCATCTATAATTCTTTGAATGACAATATTATAATTGACCAATGTTTTCGAATAGTAATTTTGTAAATTGTAACGCTGATTCACCGGAAGCATTTGAGGGAGAAAAAAAATCTGAATTTCACCGCTACTGTAAAATGCTGTTTTTGGATATAAATATGAACTTGATGGAACAAAAAATGCATGTATTGTATAACATAATGTCCTAGTAGTGTCATCTGATGAAGATCATCAAAGGTTAGTGCATAATTTTAGCTGGTTATCTGCTTTTGGTGACGCCTGTCTTTGAATTGACAAAAGATTACACACAGCTATTTTCAATGTACTGTCCTAACATAATCTAACTTTATGATTTTGCCGTAAAGCCTCTTTGAAATCGGACAATGTGGTTGGATTTAGGAGATGTTTATCTTTCAAATGGTGAAAAATAGTTGATTGTTTGAGAAATTGAAATTCTTAGATTCTTGCAGATTTGAATTTCCTGCCATGGTCTCTTGACAATAAATCCCAATACCGGGATCAGGTTAGTAGTCAAAGATTAGTGTTTGGTCGTAAACGAATCATCAATAATAATGAGTGAGAAAGTTACAGAGGTTACAACAAAACATGCTAACCTCTCACAATTGCCCATAACAGGGATACAACAAAACATGCTAACCTCTCACCATTACCAATAACAGAGGCTACAACAAAACATGCTAACCTCTCACCATTACCAATAACAGAGGATACAACAAAACATGTAAATCTCTCACCATTACCAATAACAGAGGCTACAACAAAACATACTAAACTCTCACCATTACCAATAACAGACGCTACAACAAAACATGATAACCTCTCACCATTACCAATAACAGAGGCTACAACAAAACATGCTAACCTCTCACCATTACCAATAACAGAGGCTACAACAAAACATGCTAACATCTCACCATTACCAATAACAGAGGCTACAACAAAACATGCTAACCTCTCACCATTACCAATTACAGAGGCTACAACAAACATGCTAAGCTCTCACCATTACCAATAACAGAGGCTACAACAAAACATGCTAACATTTCACCATTACCAATAACAGAGGCTACAACAAAACATGCTAACCTCTCACCATTACCAATAACAGAGGCTACAACAAAACATGCTAACCTCTCACCATTACCAATAACAGAGGATACAACAAAAAATGTTAACCTCTCACCATTACCAATAACAGAGGCTACAACAAAACATACTAACCTCTCACCATTACCAATAACAGAGGCTACAACAAAACATGATAACCTCTCACCATTACCAATAACATAGGCTACAACAAAACATGCTAACCTCTCACCATTACCAATAACAGAGGCTACAACAAAACATGCTAACATCTCACCATTACCAATAACAGAGGCTACAACAAAACATGCTAACCTCTCACCATTACCAATTACAGAGGCTACAACAAAACATGCTAACCTCTCACCATTACCAATAACAGAGGCTACAACAAGATGCGCTAACCTCTCACCATTACCAATAACAGAGGCTACAACAAACATGCTAACCTCTCACCATTACCAATAACAGAGGCTACAACAAAACATGCTAACATTTCACCATTACCAATAACAGAGGCTACAACAAAACATGCTAACCTCTCACCATTACCAATAACAGAGGCTACAACAAAACATGCTAACCTCTCACCATTACCCATAACAGATGCTTCAACAAAACATGCTAACCTCTCACCATTACCAAAAACAGAGGCTACAACAAAACATGCTAACCTCTCACCATTACCAATAACAGAGGCTACAACAAAACATGCTAACCTCTCACCATTACCAATAACAGAGGCTACAACAAAACATGCTAACCTCTCACAATTACCAATAACAGAGTCTACAACAAAAAATGCTAACCTCTCACCATTACCAACAACAGAGGCTACAACAAAACATGCTAACCTCTCACCATTACCAATAACAGAGGATACAACAAAACATGCTAACCTCTCACCATTACCAATAACAGAGGCTACAACAAAACATGCTAACCTCTCACAATTACCAATAACAGAGGCTACAACAAAACATGCTAACCTCTCACCATTACCAATAACAGAGGCTACAACAAAACATGCTAAGCACTCACCATTACCAATAACAGAGGCTACAAAACATGCTAACCTCTCACCATTACCAATAACAGAGGATACAACAAAACATGCTAACCTCTCACCATTACCAATAACAGAGGATACAACAAAACATACTAACCTCTCCACATTACCAACAACAGAGGCTACAAAAAAACATGCTAACCTCTCACCATTACCAATAACAGAGGCTACAAAACATGCTAACCTCTCACCATTAACAATAAGAGGTTACAAAACATGCTAACCTCTCATCATTACCAATAATAGAGGCTACAACAAAACATGCTAAACTCTCACCATTACCAATAACAGGGGATACAACAAAACATGCTAACCTCTCACCATTACCAATAAAAGAGGCTACAACAAAACATGCTAACCTCTCACCATTACCAATAACAGAGGCTACAACAAAACATGCTAACCTCTCACCATTACCAATAACAGAGGCTACAACAAAGCATGCTAACCTCTCACCATTACCAATAACAGAGGCTACAACAAAACATGCTAACCTCTCACCATTGGCAATAACAGAGGCTACAACAAAACATGCTAACCTCTCACCATTAACAATAACAGAGGCTACAACAAAACATGCTAACCTCTCACCATTACCAATAACAGAGGCTACAACAAAACATGCTAACCTCTCACCTTTACCAATAACAGAGCCTACAACAAAGCATGCTAACCTCTCACCATTACCAATAATAGAGGCTACAACAAAACATGCTAAACTCTCACCATTACCAATAACAGAGGATACAACAAAACATGCTAACCTCTCACCATTACCAATAACAGAGGCTACAACAAAACATGCTAACCTCTCACCATTACCAATAACAGAGGATACAACAAAACATGCTAACCTCTCACAATTAACAATAACAGAGGCTACAACAAAACATGCTAACCTCTCACCATTACCAATAACAGAGGCTACAACAAAACATGCTAACCTCTAACCATTACCAATAACAGGGGCTACAACAAAACATGTTAACCTCTCACCATTACCAATAACAGAGGCTACAACAAAACATGCTAACCTCTCACCATTACCAATAACAGAGGCTACAGCAAAACATGCTAACCTCTCACCATTACCAATAACAGAGACTACCGCAAAACATGCTAACCTATCACCATCACCAATAACAGAGGATACAACAAAACATGCTAACCTCTCACCATTACCAATAACAGAGGCTACAACAAAACATGCTAAGCACTCACCATTACCAATAACAGAGGCTACAAAACATGCTAACCTCTCACCATTACCAATAACAGAGGATACAACAAAACATGCTAACCTCTCACCATTACCAATAACAGAGGATACAACAAAACATACTAACCTCTCCACATTAACAATAACAGAGGCTACAAAAAAACATGCTAACCTCTCACCATTACCAATAACAGAGGCTACAAAACATGCTAACCTCTCACCATTACCAATAACAGAGGCTACAAAACATGCTAACCTCTCACCATTACCAATGATAGAGGCTACAACAAAACATGCTAAACTCTCACCATTACCAATAACAGAGGATACAACAAAACATGCTAACCTCTCACCATTACCAATAACAGAGGCTACAACAAAACATGCTAACCTCTCACAATTACCAATAACAGAGGCTACAACAAAACATGCTAACCTCTCACCATTACCAATAACAGAGGCTACAACAAAACGTGCTAAGCACTCACCATTACCAATAACAGAGGCTACAAAACATGCTAACCTCTCACCATTACCAATAACAGAGGATACAACAAAACATGCTAACCTCTCACCATTACCAATAACAGAGGATACAACAAAACATACTAACCTCTCCACATTACCAACAACAGAGGCTACAAAAAAACATGCTAACCTCTCACCATTACCAATAACAGAGGCTACAAAACATGCTAACCTCTCACCATTAACAATAAGAGGTTACAAAACATGCTAACCTCTCATCATTACCAATAATAGAGGCTACAACAAAACATGCTAAACTCTCACCATTACCAATAACAGGGGATACAACAAAACATGCTAACCTCTCACCATTACCAATAAAAGAGGCTACAACAAAACATGCTAACCTCTCACCATTACCAATAACAGAGGCTACAACAAAACATGCTAACCTCTCACCATTACCAATAACAGAGGCTACAACAAAGCATGCTAACCTCTCACCATTACCAATAACAGAGGCTACAACAAAACATGCTAACCTCTCACCATTGGCAATAACAGAGGCTACAACAAAACATGCTAACCTCTCACCATTAACAATAACAGAGGCTACAACAAAACATGCTAACCTCTCACCATTACCAATAACAGAGGCTACAACAAAACATGCTAACCTCTCACCTTTACCAATAACAGAGCCTACAACAAAGCATGCTAACCTCTCACCATTACCAATAATAGAGGCTACAACAAAACATGCTAAACTCTCACCATTACCAATAACAGAGGATACAACAAAACATGCTAACCTCTCACCATTACCAATAACAGAGGCTACAACAAAACATGCTAACCTCTCACCATTACCAATAACAGAGGATACAACAAAACATGCTAACCTCTCACAATTAACAATAACAGAGGCTACAACAAAACATGCTAACCTCTCACCATTACCAATAACAGAGGCTACAACAAAACATGCTAACCTCTAACCATTACCAATAACAGGGGCTACAACAAAACATGTTAACCTCTCACCATTACCAATAACAGAGGCTACAACAAAACATGCTAACCTCTCACCATTACCAATAACAGAGGCTACAGCAAAACATGCTAACCTCTCACCATTACCAATAACAGAGACTACCGCAAAACATGCTAACCTATCACCATCACCAATAACAGAGGATACAACAAAACATGCTAACCTCTCACCATTACCAATAACAGAGGCTACAACAAAACATGCTAAGCACTCACCATTACCAATAACAGAGGCTACAAAACATGCTAACCTCTCACCATTACCAATAACAGAGGATACAACAAAACATGCTAACCTCTCACCATTACCAATAACAGAGGATACAACAAAACATACTAACCTCTCCACCATTAACAATAACAGAGGCTACAAAAAAACATGCTAACCTCTCACCATTACCAATAACAGAGGCTACAAAACATGCTAACCTCTCACCATTACCAATAACAGAGGCTACAAAACATGCTAACCTCTCACCATTACCAATAATAGAGGCTACAACAAAACATGCTAAACTCTCACCATTACCAATAACAGAGGCTAAAACAAAACATGCTAACCTCTCACCATTACCAATAACAGAGGCTACAACAAAACATGCTAACCTCTCACCATTACCAATAACAGAGGCTACAACAAAACATGCTAACCTCTCACCATTACCAATAACAGAGGCTACAACAAAACATGCTAACCTCTCACCATTACCAATAACAGAGGCTACAACAAAACATGCTAACCTCTCACCATTAGCAATAACAGAGGCTACAACAAAACACGCTAACCTCTCACCATTACCAATAACAGAGGCTACAACAAAACATAGGGGGCAGCATTGACACGGCTGGATAAAAAACATACCCGATTTAATCTGGTTACCACTCCTACCCAGTAACTAGAATATGCATATACTTATTACATATGGATAGAAAACACCCTAAATTTTCTAAAACTGTTTGAATGGTGTCTGTGAGTATAACAGAACTCAAATGGCAGGTCAAAACCTGAGAGATTCCTTTACAGGAAGTGGCCTGTCTGACCATTTGTTGAACTTCTTTTCCATCTCTATCATTTACTAAGGATCTCTGCTCTAACGTGACACTTCCCACGTCGTCCATAGGCGCTCAGAGCCCGGGAAAAACAGAATGTCGTCATTCCAGCCCCAGGCTGAAACACATTATCGCCTTTCTCAAGTGGCCGATCAAGAGACACTAGCTTATGCGCGTGACCCCGACCGCCCCCGCCTTTGGGATTTTTTCCTCTGTTTGCCGAAAAGGAGATTCCCTGTCGGAATATTATCGCTTTTCTACGAGAAAAATGTCGTAAAAATTGATTTTAAACAGCGGTTGACATGCTTCGAAGTACGGTAATGGAATACTTAGAATTTTATTGTCACGAATTGCGCCATGCGCGTGACACTTCTTTACTATTTCGGATAGTGTCTGGAACGCACGAACAAAACGCCGCTATTCGGATATAACGATGGATTATTTTGGACCAAACCAACATTTGTTATTGAAGTAGCAGTCCTGGGTGTGTATTCTGACGAAGACAACAAAAGGTAATGAAACTTTTATAATAGTAAATATGATTATGGTGAGTGCTAAACTTGCCGGGTGTCTAAATAGCGAGCCCGTGATGCCTGGGCTATGTACTTAGAATATTGCAAAATGTGCTTTCACCAAAAAGCTATTTTAAAATCGGACATATCGAGTGCATAGAGGAGGTCTGTATCTATAATTCTTAAAATAATTGTTATGCTTTTTGTGAACGTTTATCGTGAGTAATTTAGTAAAATGTTAGCGAATTCCCCGGAATTTTGCGGGGGGTATGCTAGTTCTGAACGTCACATGCTAATGTAAAAAGCTGGTTTTTGATATAAATATGAACTTGATTGAACAAAACATGCATGTATTGTATAACATAATGTCCTAGGGTTGTCATCTGATGAAGATCATCAAAGGTGAGTGCTGCATTTAGCTGTCTTCTGGGTTTTGGTGACATTATATGCTGGCTTGAAAAATGGGTGTCTGATTATTTCTGGCTTGGTACTCTGCTGACATAATCTAATGTTTTGCTTTCGTTGTAAAGCCTTTTTGAAATCGGACAGTGTGGTTAGATTAACGAGAGTCTTGTCTTTAAATGGCTGTAAAATAGTCATATGTTTGAGAAATTGAAGTAATAGGATTTTTAAGGTTTTGAAAATCGCGCCACAGGATAGCAGTGGCTGTTACGTAGGTGGGACGAATTAGTCCCGCCTAGCCTAGAGAGGAACCAGTAGCAGGACAGAGAATGTACTGTATATAACCTACACATCATAGATGACCAGTCTAAACCTGTTCAGATCAGTTCACAGAGACCATCAGGTTTGTCATCATGATAAGTGATCATTGCTCAAACCTACTCTGAATGTCTGGCGTTGACCTAACCGTACATTAGTTTGTAGGTAACCTACACATACAGTATGAGAGTCTGCCCGTCTTTCCTGAAAATCAACACATATACAGTATTTAATGTTACCGAGAAATATGTGCCACAGTTTCAACAGCTGTTTTGTAACTGCGTAGGCTACAAACATACTTTTAATTTCATATGAGGATATCACATAACTGGTGCAGCCGCCTGTTTTCTTGCAGATGAAGTAGCTTTCACAGGAAACTCATTCAACCAGCCTAAACAACAGTAAATAAAAGATGTCAAATGGTCAAAAGTGAATCCTGATAGAGCCATGTACATTAGAGAGAGGTATATATATCCTTATATAGTCATATACATTAGAGAGGTATATATATCCTGATATAACCATATACATTAGAGAGAGGTATATATATCCTGATATAGTCATATACATTAGAGAGGTATATATATCCTGATATAACCATATACATTAGAGAGAGGTATATATATCCTGATAGAGCCATATACATTAGAGAGAGGTATATATATCCTGATATAGTCATATACATTAGAGAGAGGTATATATATCCTGATATAGTCATATACATTGGAGAGGTATATATATCCTAATATAACCATATACATTAGAGAGAGGTATATATATCCTGATAGAGCCATATACATTAGAGAGAGGTATATATATCCTGATATACTCATATACATTAGAGAGAGGTATATATATCCTGATATAGTCATATACATTAGAGAGAGGTATATATATCCTGATATAACCATATACATTAGAGAGAGGTATATATATCCTGATATAACCATATACATTAGAGAGAGGTATATATATCCTGATATAACCATATACATTAGAGAGAGGTATATATATCCTGATATAACCTTATACATTAGAGAGAGGTATATTGCTACAGATGTTGGATCTTAATTTGAGCCAGTTTGCTACAGCAGGAAAATAATCCTGCAGAATCAGGACATTTGAATTTTTATGTGGATTGTAATTAATGAACAATTTTAAAATGGAAAGTGAAGGTTATCGTCTTCAGAAACCTTTTTAAAGCTTAATTACACTCAAATACACAACACGTTTTAGTTTTCCTGTAACAGGGTGATCATATTTTTCTTTCTCCATGCTGTGGCTCTCACCAACTGGCTACCTGGTCCATAGAGACTAAAGGACTATGCTGTGGCCCTCACCAACTGGCCATCTGGCCCATAGAGACTAAAGGACTATGATGTGGCCCTCACCAACTGGTCATCTGGTCCATAGAGACTAAAGGACTATGATGTGGCCCTCACCAACTGGCTACCTGGCCCATAGAGACTAAAGGACTATGCTGTGGCCCTCACCAACTGGCTACCTGGCCCATAGAGACTAAAGGACTATGCTGTGGCCCTCACCAACTGGCTACCTGGCCCATAGAGACTAAAGGACTATGCTGTGGCCCTCACCAACTGGCCACCTGGCCCATAGAGACTAAAGGACTATGCTGTGGCCCTCACCAACTGGGTCATCTGGCCCTTGGAGACTAAAGGACTACGCTGTGGCCCTCACCAACTGGTCATCTGGCCCATAGAGACTAAAGGACTATGCTGTGGTCCTCACCAACTGGCCCTCTGGCCCATAGAGACAAAAGGACTATGCTGTGGCCCTCACCAACTGGCCCATAGAGACTAAAGGACTATGCTGTGGCCCTCACCAACTGGCCATCTGGCCCATAGAGACTAAAGGACTATGCTGTGGCCCCACCAACTGGCCATCTGGCCCATAGAGACTAAAGGACTATGCTGTGGCCCTCACCAACTGGACATCTGGCACATAGAGACTAAAGGACTATGCTGTGGTCCTCAACAACTGGCCACCTGGCCCATAGAGACTAAAGGACAATGATGTGGCCCTCACCAACTGGCTACCTAACTTATAGAAACTAAAGGACTATGATGTGATCCTCAACAACTTGCCATCTGGCCCATAGAGACTAAAGGACTATGCTGTGGCCCTCAACAACTGGCCATCTGGTCCATAGAGACAAAAGGACTATGCTGTGGCCCTCACCAACTGGCTACCTGGCCCATAGAGACTAAAGGACTATGCTGTGGCCCTCACCAACTGGCCCTCTGGCCCATAGAGACTAAAGGACTATGCTGTGGCCCTCACCAACTGGCCCATAGAGACTAAAGGACTATGCTGTGGCCCTCACCAACTGGCCATCTGGCCCATAGAGACAAAAGGACTATGCTGTGGCCCTCACCAACTGGCTACCTGGCCCATAGAGACTAAAGGACTATGCTGTGGCCCTCACCAACTGGCTACCTAACTTATAGAGACTAAAGGACTATGATGTGGTCCTCAACAACTTGCCATCTGGCCCATAGAGACTAAAGGACTATGCTGTGGCCCTCAACAACTGGCCATCTGGTCCATAGAGACTAAAGGACTATGATGTGGCCCTCACCAACTGGCCCTCTGGCCCATAGAGACTAAAGGACTATGCTGTGGCCCTCACCAACTGGCCCATAGAGACTAAAGGACTATGCTGTGGCCCTCACCAACTGGCAATCTGGCCCATAGAGACTAAAGGACTATGCTGTGGCCCTCACCAACTGGCTACCTGGACCATAGAGACTAAAGGACTATGCTGTGGCCCTCACCAACTGGCCATCTGGCACATAGAGACTAAATGACTATGCTGTGGTCCTCAACAACTGGCACCTGGCCCATAGAGACTAAATGACTATGATGTGGCCCTCACGAACTGGCCACCTGGCCCACAGAAACTAAAGGACTATGCTGTGGCCCTCACCAACTGGCTATCTGGCCCATGGAGACTAAAGGACTATGCTGTGGTCCACACCAACTGGCCATCTGGCACATAGAGACTGAAGGACTATGCTGTGGCATTCACCAACTGGCCATCTGGCCCATAGAGACTGAAGGACTATGCTGTGGCATTCACCAACTGGCCATCTGGCCCATAGAGACTGAAGGACTATGCTGTGGCCCTCACCAACTGGCCATCTGGCCATAGAGACTGAAGGACTATGCTGTGGCCCTCACCAACTGGCCACCTGGCCCATAGAGACTAAATGACCAAAATCTAGTTGTGTATAATGTTGTAGGGAAACTTTGTGTAAACTCTTCTGTCTGCATTCTGTCTCTAAATGTTGTCATAACTAGCAGCACCATATCACTATGTAAAATGATGTGTACAGATGTAGGATCTTAATTTGATCACCCCTCACTGCAGAATAACTTTTCCAGGAAATGTAAAACTTGTAGTGTATTTGAAGTTTAAAAAGGCTTCTGAGGTTTGTAATTTCCATTTAGTAATTTCAGACTTGAGCTTCCCTTAACAAAAAATGTAGTGACCCCTACAAAAATGTCCATTAATTATAATCCACATAATAATTCACATTTGGGTGAGGCCTGAGCTGGAATGTGAAGCTAACTGAAGCTGGCTAGCTTTAGAAAACCAGTATATCAAGCCTGTATCATAGTATACCCCTCAGGCTACGTTCAGGTTTCAGCAAGAGGCAGGTATCAACATGCCGAGTCGTAGGCAACAACCTGGGTTGTATTCATTAGTTTACTCCACAGCCAACAGTTTTAAGATGTTAAATAAAACATAAACCGTTTACTCTAAACGCTGTACAACGTGACCTAAACGGTTTCTGTTGCCAAACGTTTTGCTACGCTGGGCACTAATGAATACACACAAACTGTTTTGAGGAAGTGTAAGTTGTTGTTAGTCTCTCGAACAATATTTATTAGTCTCTCTTTCACACAACATACCTTCCTGAGTGAAAAGAGTTAACTGTAGATTATAAAGAGAACATGTTTGTTTGTTGCTTGTTGTGTTTTAAGCCTGTTTTGAGAAGACAAGTCTATAGACCTATGATACAGTACACTCTTAGAATAAAGGGTTCCAAACGGGTCCTCCGGCCGTCCCCATAGGAGAACGCTTTTGGGTTCCAGGTAGAACCCTTCTGGCTTCCATGTAGAACCCTCTGTGGAAAGGGTTCTTCACGGAACCCAGAAGTGTTCTACCTAGTACCAAAAAAAGGGTTCTACAAAGGGTTCTCCTATGGGGACAGCCAAAGAACCCTTTTAGATTGTAGATAGTGTAGGAGCGATCACCCTGGGGCACACAGATGGGCACAGAACGAATTCACCCCACGCATCTAATTTATATCCAAAACATTTTAAGGAGAGTAGGACTATTATAACACTGTCCACCAAAAATATAATTAACTATATGAATACACATAACAATATCATCAACTATATGAATACACATAACAATACCATCAACTATATGAATACACATGACAATATCACCAACTATATTAATACACATAACAATATCATCAACTATATTAATACACATAACAATATCAACTATATGAATACACATAACAATATCACCAACTATATTAATACACATAACAATATCATCAACTATATGAATACACATGACAATATCACCAACTATATTAATACACATAACAATACCATCAACTATATGAATACACATGACAATATCACCAACTATATTAATACACACAACAATATCATCAACTATATGAATACACATAACAATATCATCAACTATATTAATACACATAACAATATCATCAACTATATTAATACACATAACAATATCATCAACTATATTAATACACATAACAATATCATCAACTATATGAATACACATAACAATATCATCAACTATATTAATACACATAACAATATCACCAACTATATTAATACACATAACAATATCATCAACTATATTAATACACACAACAATATCATCAACTATATTAATACACATAACAATATCATCAACTATATTAATACACATAACAATATCATCAACTATATTAATACACATAACAATATCACCAACTATATGAATACACATAACAATATCACCAACTATATTAATACACATAACAATATCAACTATATTAATACACACAACAATATCATCAACTATATTAATACACATAACAATATCATCAACTATATTAATACACATAACAATATCATCAACTATATTAATACACACAACAATATCACCAACTATATTAATACACATAACAATATCATCAACTATATTAATACACATAACAATATCATCAACTATATGAATACACATAACAATATCATCAACTATATTAATACACACAACAATATCATCAACTATATTAATACACATAACAATATCATCAACTATATTAATACACACAACAATATCATCAACTATATTAATACACACAACAATATCATCAACTATATTAATACACACAACAATATCATCAACTATATTAATACACATAACAATATCATCAACTATATTAATACACATAACAATATCATCAACTATATTAATACACATAACAATATCATCAACTATATTAATACACATAACACTATCATCAACTATATTAATACACATAACAATCGTCGTCTTACCTTTTATCTCTCAATAGAAACAGAGTCTGAATGATCATTTGGTCGTTGAAAGTTACTTTCGTTTGCTCTGCTCATTTACATATCAGGTTCTGCCTGTTCTCTCTCCGAGTCCCTCTCTCTTTACAGCTCTTACAATGAGCCTTGGCAAACATTCTACAACTGTCTGGAAGTCTATTGGAGGGATGTGACACCATTCTTCCATAAGAAATTACATCATTTGGTGTTTTTTTGATGGTAAGTTTTCAATTGTGTTGAGACTCTGACCTGTCCAATGAGCCACATTGATTAAAGAATCCTACAGTACCTAAACACCCTCTCTCACACACACACACACACACACACACACACACACACACACACACACACACACACACACACACACACACACACACACACACACACACACACACACACACACACACACACACACACACAAACACACAGTGCAGTAATTAGAATCCCAGTCTACTGTACACTCCCATCCTCTGCCTCTCTCCATCACTTTCTCTGTGTTGTCTGTTGCTGTCTCTGTTGGTGAGGGTTAGGCCTACTACAATACAACATTCACAACATGACAACACAACTACATAACACCATTAAAAATAGTTGGAATGTAGTTAGAACTCTCAAACTGTTTCCATCAAACAGAAAAACAACAAGAAAGCTGGATCAACACATTTAGATTTCTACATACTGCACTTTGCTTTTTCCTTACCCATACAGTTGTTTAAGGTCCTACAAAGGCAGAGTGTAGTATCAGTATTTTAGGGGTCATAGGTCAGATCAGTGGTCAGGGTTGATATGCATGGACTAAAAAACAACAACTTTAAAGCCATTTTTCTCAGATTCACTGTTTGTGTAGATGCTGTTTGTCTATGTAGGGCAGTAGTTCAGGTGGCTGTTTGTGTAGATGTTGTTTGTCTTTTCTAGGGCAGTAGTTCAGGTGGCTGTTTGTGTAGATGTTGTTTGTCTTTGTAGGACAGTAGTTCAGGTGGCTGTTTGTGTAGATGCTGTTTGTCTTTGTAGGACAGTAGTTCAGGTGGCTGTTTGTGTAGATGCTGTTTGTCTTTGTAGGACAGTAGATCAGGTGGCTGTTTGTGTAGACTGCTGTTTGTCTTTGTAGGACAGTAGTTCAGGTGGCTGTTTGTGTAGATGCTCCTTGTCTTTTCTAGGGCAGTAGTTCAGGTGGCTGTTTGTGTAGATGCTGTTTGTCTTTGTAGGGCAGTAGTTCAGGTGGCTGTTTGTGTAGATGCTGTTTGTCTTTGTAGGGCAGTAGTTCAGGTGGCTGTTTGTGTAGATGCTGTTTGTCTTTGTAGGGCAGTAGTTCAGGTGGCTGTTTGTGTAGATGCTGTTTGTCTTTGTAGGGCAGTAGTCCAGGTGACTGTTTGTGTAGATGCTGTTTGTCTTTGTAGGACAGTAGTTCAGGTGGCTGTTTGTGTAGATGCTGTTTGTCTTTGTAGGGCAGTAGTTGGCTTCCCTTGTACCTTAGTCTGCCTCCTGTCTCTCCTATCACCATGGTTGCACCTTCCTGAAAACAATGACTCCATACTTTGCTGAAACCTGTTCTGCCAGTTCATGTCCGAATGTTCCATTGTGGTTAGCCAAAAAGATGACAAGATAGTTCACACATTCATCATTCAGGGTAACTATCAAACAGATATGTCACATTTTTCTGTTTCGTCCATAACTTGTTTCCTGCTTGTAGCAGGCCGTGTTTACAGGAATCCTTTTCTCTAACTAGAAGTCATGTGATTTCATGAGAATATTTTTCTGCAGTGAGAGTGTAATGCAAGTCAAACTGTCCTTGGATGAATGTCAACAATATTTATAAACAGCATTGTTAAATTTACTGTTGTAATTTAAAAATAATCAATGCTGTCATTTTCTATGTTAGCTAGCTTTTAAAATGTTTTATTGTCACAGACAGCGGATTGGTGCAGTGAAATGTGTTGTTTTCCAGGGTCAGCCATAGTAGTATGATAGATGCAGTGAAATGTGTTGTTTTACAGGGTCAACCATAGTAGTATGGCGCCCATGGAGCAAATTAGGTGTAAGTGCCTTGCTTAAATTAAGGGCACCGACAGATTTTTACCTTGATGGCTTAAAGAACACTCTAACCACTAGTCTATCTGACCACACCCTAAAATAAGATAATGTTTAAGTGTTTAAATGTTGTCCATATTATTAGGATTATGTACACAGCTATTCTGCTGTACAGTTACAAACTGCTGCTAAACATTTGGTCAGAGATGAGTTCAGACTGAAACCAGCCTTAGTATCTGTTATATCTGGGGACAAAGTGTCCTGGTTCAATTACCTTTTGTTTTAGGGAAAATGGAGGGTCAAATTTGCTGTAAGTTACTGTGGTTTTCCTTGGTATTCTATCAGGCTCTGAGTTCAGGCCATCCCGACCATGAGACCCTCACACACTCCATGAGACAGCCAGCGATCCCAGTTATCACCAGAATAAACATGGTACAATCCCACAGAAAAATTATGGGTTAACTAGCATTGAAATGCAAGTACCCAGATAATGGTAAGAAAGATTGAAAATAAATTATTTAAAAGCTAGAGAGAGAATATAATAGACGCTATGTGTCAGAAAGTGATTGATGATCTATTTATGTGTCTTATGTTTATGCCCTTTCAAGGCCATCCTGTCCAGATGTCCTCATGCTATTTAGGGTGTGCTTATGTAACACGATAGTGCAGCAGTAAAGCAAATGTTTGCAATAAAAAGTAATGGCCTGATAATTGATGTGTGGTGATCTTGGGAACAGTTGGGAATTTTTGTAGTGAATGGGGGAGGCCTGCATTTGAACTGTTTGAATAATGTGTGTAGTGAACTTATGGAGCTGCTGTGTAGTGAGCTTGTGACCATCTGCAGAATGAAAAATACGTTTCCGGGGTAGGTCTGCCTGAGTATAAGTAAGTGTTAGACTTGTCCTGTCAACACTACAAGCGACAAGAAACCTCAAGAGAGATAAACCCCAGAAAACTCTAAAGAAGAAAGAAATAAAACATGGATTTGTTCAGTACTGACACCCCCGTGACGACCTTTACATCAGAAGTAGGACCCCGGCTAAAACATAGAGAAAGGGAGTATAAAGAGTTTAAATCATCAATATATGATGCTCCAAAAAATGGTTTTCTAAATTTGAATAGAACCCAAATATCGCCTGTAACTATGTACAAATCACAGGGCTAGCTATACAGACCAGTGGTAATGTATCCTACATGTTGGGGATGATGAGCTAGCTATACAGACCAGTGGTAATGTATCCTGCATGTTGGGGATGATGAGCTAGCTATACAGACCAGTGGTAATGTATCCTACATGTTGGGGGTGATTAGCTAGCTATACAGACCAGTGGTAATGTATCCTGCATGTTGGGGATGATGAGCTAGCTATACAGACCAGTGGTAATGTATCCTGCATGTTGGGGGTGATGAGCGAGCTATACAGACCAGTGGTAATGTATCCTGCATGTTGGGGGTGATGAGCTAGCTATACAGACCAGTGGTAATGTATCCTACATGTTGGGGATGATTAGCTAGCTATACAGACCAGTGGTAATTTATCCTACATGTTGGGGATGATGAGCTAGCTATACAGACCAGTGGTAATTTATCCTACATGTTGGGGATGATGAGCTAGCTATACAGACCAGTGGTAATTTATTATATATATATTATTATATTATATGTATATATTTATTTATAATTCATTTTTGATATACATGCAGGGTTCAACAACATACCCTGTGGATATACATGCAGGGTTTAACAACATACCCTGTGGATATACATGCAGGGTTTAACAACATACCCTGTGGATATACATGCAGGGTTCAACAACATACCCTGTGAATATACATGCAGGGTTCAACAACATACCCTGTGGATATACATGCAGGGTTCAACAACATACCCTGTGGAATTACATGCAGGGTTTAACAACATACCCTGTGGATATACATGCAGGGTTCAACAACATGTTGGTGTATACTGACATCATATCCTATCAAAGTGTAGGAGACAGTAATGTACCAGTTCTGAGAACAGTTCATATAGATGGAAAGGATGGGGACGGAATCACTGTTAACTATGAGAAGTTACACGATGTACCTGTAAGCAAGAAATATTTTGAAAACATTCAGGATGAGATTAAAACGGATCAGAACCAAAATATTGCATTTACTTATGGTAAAATGATAGTAAAACTCCACTTTAGACTCCACTTTAGGTACACAATCACCATCTCTATCCACTATGTATTATACTATAACCGATTTAATCTGGTTACTACTCCTGCCCAGTAACTAGAATATGCATATAATTATTGGCTTTGGATAGAAAACACTCCAAAGTTTCTACAACTGTTTGAATGGTGTCTGTGAGTATAACAGAACTCAAATGGCAGGTCAAAACCTGAGAGATTCCTTTACAGGAAGTGGCCTGTCTGACCATTTCTGGAACTTCTTTGCCATCTCTATCTTTTACAAAGCATCTCTGCTCTAACGTGACACTTCCCACGTCTTCCATAGGCTCTCAGAGCCCGGGAAAAAACAGAATGTCGTCATCCCAGCCCCAGGCTGAAACACATTATCGCCTTTCTCAAGTGGCCGATCAAGGGACTGTGGGCTTAGGCCGAGGTTTTATAAATGTTTTAGACAGAGTAGAGCACAGTGTTTTAGTACTGGGGGTTTATAAATGTTTTAGACAGAGTTGAGCAGTGTTTCAGTAGCAGGGATTTATAAATGTTTTAGACCGAGTAGAGCACAGTGTTTTAGTACTGGGGGTTTATAAATGTTTTAGACAGAGTAGTGCACAGTGTTTTAGTACTGGGGTTTTTATAAATGTTTTAGACAGAGTAGAGCACAGTGTTTTAGTAGCAGGGGTTTATAAATGTTTTAGACAGAGTAGAGCACAGTGTTTTAGTACTGGGGTTTTATAAATGTTTTAGACAGAGTAGAGCACAGTGTTTTAGTACTGGGGGTTTATAAATGTTTTAGACAGAGTAGAGCACAGTGTTTTAGTACCGGGGTTTTATAAATGTTTTAGACAGAGTAGAGCACAGTGTTTTAGTAGCAGGGTTTATAAATGTTTTAGACAGAGTAGAGCACAGTGTTTTAGTACCGGGGGTTTATAAATGTTTTAGACAGAGTAGAGCACAGTGTTTTAGTACCGGGGGTTTATAAATGTTTTAGACAGAGTAGAGCACAGTGTTTTAGTACCGGGGTTTTATAAATGTTTTAGACAGAGTAGAGCACAGTGTTTTAGTAGCAGGGTTTATAAATGTTTTAGACAGAGTAGAGCACAGTGTTTTAGTACTGGGGTTTTATAAATGTTTTAGACAGAGTAGAGCACAGTGTTTTAGTACTGGGGGTTTATAAATGTTTTAGACAGAGTAGAGCACAGTGTTTTAGTACCGAGGTTTTATAAATGTTTTAGACAGAGTAGAGCACAGTGTTTTAGTAGCAGGGTTTTATAAATGTTTTAGACAGAGTAGAGCACAGTGTTTTAGTACTGGGGGTTTATAAATGTTTTAGACAGAGTAGAGCACAGTGTTTTAGTACTGGGGTTTTATAAATGTTTTAGACAGAGTAGAGCACAGTGTTTTAGTACCGGGGGTTTATAAATGTTTTAGACAGAGTAGAGCACAGTGTTTTAGTACTGGGGTTTATAAATGTTTTAGACAGAGTAGAGCACAGTGTTTTAGTACCGGGGTTTTATAAATGTTTTAGACAGAGTAGAGCACAGTGTTTTAGTACTGGGGGTTTATAAATGTTTTAGACAGAGTAGAGTACAGTGTTTTAGTACCGAGGTTTTATAAATGTTTTAGACAGAGTAGAGCACAGTGTTTTAGTAGCAGGGTTTTATAAATGTTTTAGAAAGAGTAGAGCACAGTGTTTTAGTACTGGGGTTTTATAAATGTTTTAGAAAGAGTAGAGCACAGTGTTTTAGTACTTGGGGTTTATAAATGTTTTAGACAGAGTAGTGCACAGTGTTTTAGTAGCAGGGTTTATAAATGTTTTAGACAGAGTAGAGCACAGTGTTTTAGTAGCAGGGGTTTATAAATGTTTTAGACAGAGTAGAGCACAGTGTTTTAGTACTGGGGTTTATAAATGTTTTAGACAGAGTAGAGCACAGTGTTTTAGTACTGGGGGTTTTATAAATGTTTCAGACAGAGTAGAGCACAGTGTTTTATTACCGAGGTTATATAAATGTTAGCACAGTTGAGTCTGTCTGCTGACCACTTTTCACCCTTGAAAGTCATGGTGGATACAACAATTGGTAGATAAACCCCTGGTTGCTGATTACTCTCAAAGTCATAAAACACAAATGTCTCTGAATGTTCATCTTCATCCAATGGCTGAAGGTAGCACTCATGTTCCACTTCCTGAACCACTTCAGTGTCTTTGCTTTTCAAAGCCCCTTTACAGACAGGGCAGTGTAGGATACCACATACCTTTACAGACAGGGCAGTGTAGGATACCACATACCTTTACAGACAGGGCAGTGTAGGATACCACATACCTTTACAGACAGGGCAGTGTAGGATACCACTTACCTTTACAGACAGGGCAGTGTAGGATACCACATACCTTTACAGACAGGGCAGTTTAGGATACCACATACCTTTACAGACAGGGCAGTGTAGGATACCACATACCTTTACAGACAGGGCAGTGTAGGATACCACATACCTTTACAGACAGGGCAGTGTAGGATACCACATACCTTTACAGACAGGGCAGTGTAGGATACCACTTACCTTTACAGACAGGGTAGTGTAGGATACCACATACCTTTACAGACAGGGCAGTTTAGGATACCACATACCTTTACAGACAGGGCAGTGTAGGATACCACATACCTTTACAGACAGGGCAGTGTAGGATACCACATACCTTTACAGACAGGGCAGTGTAGGATACCACATACCTTTACAGACAGGGCAGTGTAGGATACCCCATACGTGAGGTTGGGGGTTGTCTATTTTAACGTTGTAATTGCGATGATATTTTGGACATTTCTTGTTAATGTCAAAACTGCTGACAGATTTACATGCCTTGGGATGCCATGTTTCAAGTTTGTGTTTTTCGTAGCAGTAGCAGGAACGACATGTCAGATGAGAATCCTCACAAGGTGTTAGTTGTACGGTTTGCATCAGACATGTTTCATCCTGACAAACTGAACAGTTATACTGACTAGAGTGCCCCCCCCCCCCCCCCCCCGTCTGGTGTAGCCTGAATGACATGTTGGACAAACACAGGGAGCTCCTTAGAAAGCTCTGATGTTGGTAATACCATACAACAAATGGTTGTTTTTCACATAAAAGTACAGAATATGAGGATGAGGGTTGTTCTGGGATTTCAAGCGAGCTGAATTAACTCTACTATGGTATAAAACCACAATCTGGATGTTCATCAAATGTTCTAATGTGACTATGTCAGAGAAGCCACAGGCTCCTGTATACATAGACCTACAGCCTTTTGGAGGTCACTAGCCTTTTGTAAAGCTTCTAGAGCAGTACATCCAGGAAGGAGTAAATGTGATAGACATATTGCAAAACATAACTGATTACCAGGATTGTTAACGTTTATGAGATATGTCTTCATATTTTTTATGATTTCTGATTGCGTGAGACTATCTAGTTTCCTTCTCTGACCCCCTCCTCCTAGGGGTCGGCAGATTATTTGTATAACAAGTTCTAAGGTCCTATCAGCTATGATGGATAAATTAGATTGAACAAGACGTGAGGTAAAACAAGTGATACTGTGTTCTGCAGACTATCACCACATATTTCAAGCTGTAAGACATCCTGAGGTTCAGCTAAATCTGTAGTCCTTTCTAAAAGTTATCCTAGACTATCCAAAATCATCACATAAAAAAACTGCAAAATCATGGCTCTGATTCATACATGTGAAATTAGAAAACTGACGAATCTCTGTATTGTTAAATTTATTGCGATGCAAAACATGGACACTTCTATCAAGACCGTCCCCCATCTGATTGATTACACAATTTACCAATTCATCAAAATCAACGTGAGGTTGCTCATTGTCATCATGTATAGGAGTTATAGGTGTGTGGTTGCTCATTGTCCTCATGTATAGGAGTTATAGGAGGTGTGTGGTTGCTCATTGTCCTCATGTATAGGAGTTATAGGAGGTGTGTGGTTGCTCATTGTCATCATGTATAGGAGTTATAGGTGTGTGGTTGCTCATTGTCCTCATGTATAGGAGTTATAGGAGGTGTGTGGTTGCTCATTGTCCTCATGTATAGGAGTTATAGGAGGTGTGTGGTTGCTCATTGTCCTCATGTATAGGAGGTGTGTGGTTGCTCATTGTCCTCATGTATAGGAGTTATAGGAGGTGTGTGGTTGCTCATTGTCCTCATGTATAGGAGTTATAGGAGGTGTGTGGTTGCTCATTGTCCTCATGTATAGGAGTTATAGGAGGTGTGTGGTTGCTCATTGTCCTCATGTATAGGAGTTATAGGAGGTGTGTGGTTGCTCATTGTCTTCATGTATAGGAGTTATAGGAGGTGTGTGGTTGCTCATTGTCCTCATGTATAGGAGGTGTGTGGTTGCTCATTGTCCTCATGTATAGGAGGTGTGTGGTTGCTCATTGTCCTCATGTATAGGAGTTATAGGTATAGGTATAGGAGTGTGGGGGGGGGGGCTGAAGACAGTGTGCTCTCAATCATTTGGTTAATTAAGGATATAAGTTCATTGGGGATCTGTGATAATGTGTGATCATGTGTACGGGTTATTGGAGTTGGGTGTGTGTGTATGTGTGTGTGTGGCTGCTGAAGGCGGGGTGCTCTCATTAATTTGGGGTTGTAGGGGCCATGTGGATGTGTGTGGGGGGGTGGTGTTGAAGGAGGGGTGAGCTCATTCATTTGGTTAAATAATTTGGTTAATTAAGGAGATCAGTTGTGGGGGGACCTGTGATAATGTGTGATCATGTGTATGAGTTATAGGATGGGGGTGTTGTGTGTGGGGGGGGGGTGGTGTTGAAGGAGGGGTGAGCTCATTAATTTGGTTAATTAAGGAGATCAGTTCTGGCGTTATTCTAGAAGTATCCATGTTACATATGGCTTTTATCGTTTGTTTGGGTGTTTTTTAATCAGATTGATGCTTATCAAGCATGGTATGTTTTTATGCCAGATGGATAGGTCTTGACTGTACTGACGTCTTAGTAAAGCAACCGTTTGTTTGTGTAGCTGGACCTCTGTCTTTTAGAGTCCTGTAAAAGGCTGTGAGAAACCTATCTAGTAACTGGACCTCTGTCTTTTAGAGTCCTGTAAAAGGCTGTGAGAAACCTATCTAGTAACTGGACCTCTCTGTCTTTTAGAGCCCTGTAAAAGGCTGTGAGAAACCTATCTTGAAGATCTGTATCCTGATCAGTGTCCTCATTGATGATATCTTCAATCAGTAGAGGCTCTACCTCAGAAATGATTGTATCAAGCTGTTTAGCTGCATCATACATCAACACGTCATCCTCATCAACACATCATCCACATCATCCTCATCATCCTCATCAACACATCATCCTCATCAACACATCATCCACATCAACACGTCATCCTCATCAACACGTCATCCTCATCAACACATCATCCACATCATCCTCATCAACACATCATCCTCATCAACACATCATCCACATCAACACGTCATCCTCATCAACACGTCATCCTCATCAACACATCATCCTCATCAACACGTCATCCTCATCAACACATCATCCTCATCAACACATCATCCACATCATCCTCATCATCCTCATCAACACATCATCCTCATCAACACATCATCCACATCATCCTCATTATCCTCATCAACACATCATCCTCATCAACACATCATCCTCATCAACACATCATCCTCATCCTCATCAACACATCATCCTCATCAACACATCATCCTCATCATCCTCATCAACACATCATCCTCATCAACACATCATCCTCATCAACACATCATCCTCATCAACACATCATCCTCATCATACTCATCAATACATCATACTCATCAACACATCATCCTCACATCATCCTCATCAACACTTCAACCTCATCAACACATCATCCTCATCAACACATCGTCCTCATCAACACATCGTCCTCATCAACACATCGTCCTCATCAACACATCGTCCTCATCAACACATCATCCTCATCATCCTCATATCATCCTCATCAACACATCGTCCTCATCAACACATCGTCCTCATCAACACATCATCCTCATCATCCTCATATCATCCTCATCAACACATCGTCCTCATCAACACATCGTCCTCATCAACGCATCATCCTCATCAACACATCATCCTCATCAACACATCGTCCTCATCAACGCATCATCCTCATCAACACATCATCCTCATCAACACATCGTCCTCATCAACACATCGTCCTCATCAACACATCGTCCTCATCAACACATCGTCCTCATCAACGCATCATCATCATCAACACATCGTCCTCATCAACAGATCATCCTCATCATAGCTCAACCCTTCATCAGAACCATCATTGACCTCATCATCCTTGACATTAACACCATTGAATGTATCAACCGGTTTAGGTGTTTAACTCAGTATGTCATCAGTGTCCTCTTCCTCCTCTTCCTCTTGTTGTATTGGGTCTTCTGTGTTTGTATAGGGCTTGGAGGAGTCTGAAAGAAAAATACATACAAAATAGTGTATTAAAAATAAAATATCTATAATAATAATATTAAATAACCAATAATAGTGATAAACGAGAAAATGCTTTTAATTTTTTTTAAATTATTATATATTTTTTTAAACAGTACGTTTTAAAATAAATTAACATTTCAATATATCCTAACTCCCTGTTTCTGTTTCTCACTGTTAGGCCTTTTTTAGTTAAATTACCTTTGGTTGTTTGATGCCTGTTTTTCAGAGGAGTCGATGTTGTTTCCTACCCCGTTGTCCTCTTGATGTCTAGACTCGGCAAGATTGGAGTCTGAAAGAAATAACAATATTTGAAAATGTTATAAGATAATCTTTCAAAAAATTATAACTATAATAAAAACAGGGCGTATCCATAAAGAGCTCATCAATCCAAAGGTTTTCAGACCAGTCGTACTTCTCGGTCAGAGGTGACGCCGCTCGTTGTACTTCAACTACGGTTCTGGGAGCCTTGTAGGACTATGATATGGTGTAGGCACCTGATTAAATACTGAATGTCTAGGGTTCTGGGGAGCCTTGCAGGACTATGATATGGTGTAGGTACCTGATTAAATACTGAATGTCTAGGGTTCTGGGGAGCCTTGTAGGACTATGATATGGTGTAGGGCCTGATTAACCTCTCTGGGCTAGGCGGGATGAAATCTTCCCACCTACACAACAGCAGGGCCTGATTAAATACTGAATGTCTAGGGTTCTGGGGAGCCTTGCAGGACTATGATATGGTGTAGGGCCTGATTAAATACTGAATGCCTAGGGTTCTGGGGAGCTTTGCAGCACTATGATATGGTGTAGGTACCTGATTAAATACTGAATGTCTAGGGTTCTGGGGAGCCTTGCAGGACTATGATATGGTGTAGGTACCTGATTAAATACTGAATGTCTAGGGTTCTGGGAGCCTTGTAGGACTATGATATGGTGTAGGGCCTGATTAACCTCTCTGGGCTAGGCGGGATGAAATCTTCCCACCTACACAACAGCAGGGCCTGATTAAATACTGAATGTCTAGGGTTCTGGGGAGCCTTGTAGGACTATGATATGGTGTAGGGCCTGATTAAATACTGGATGTCTAGGGTTCTGGGGAGCCTTGCAGGACTACGGTATGGTGTAGGTACCTGATTAAATACTGAATGTCTAGGGTTCTGGGGAGCCTTGCAGGACTACGATATGGTGTAGGTACCTGATTAAATACTGAATGTCTAGGGTTCTGGGGAGCCTTGCAGGACTATGATATGGTGTAGGTACCTGATTAAATACTGAATGTCTAGGGTTCTGGGGAGCCTTGCAGGACTATGATATGGTGTAGGGCCTGATTAAATACTGAATGTCTAGGGTTCTGGGGAGCTTTGCAGCACTATGATATGGTGTAGGTACCTGATTAAATACTGAATGTCTAGGGTTCTGGGAGCCTTGTAGGACTATGATATGGTGTAGGGCCTGATTAACCTCTCTGGGCTAGGCGGGATGAAATCTTCCCACCTACACAACAGCAGGGCCTGATTAAATACTGAATGTCTAGGGTTCTGGGGAGCCTTGTAGGACTATGATATGGTGTAGGTACCTGATTAAATACTGAATGTCTAGGGTTCTGGGGAGCCTTGCAGGACTATGATATGGTGTAGGGCCTGATTAAATACTGAATGTCTAGGGTTCTGGGGAGCCTTGCAGGACTATGATATGGTGTAGGTACCTGATTAAATACTGAATGTCTAGGGTTCTGGGGAGCCTTGCAGGACTATGATATGGTGTAGGTACCTGATTAAATACTGAATGTCTAGGGTTCTGGGGAGCCTTGTAGGACTATGATATGGTGTAGGGCCTGATTAAATACTGAATGTCTAGGGTTCTGGGGAGCCTTGTAGGACTATGATATGGTGTAGGTACCTGATTAAATACTGAATGTCTAGGGTTCTGGGGAGCTTTGCAGGACTACGATATGGTGTAGGGCCTGATTAAATACTTAATGCCTAGAGCTGATTGGAGGTGTGTATATGTGTGATAAATCTTCTATTCTTGGGCTGTTTTGAGTTTTGTCAAAGCCGGCCGTACAAAACGGTAGAATATCGTCATTTTCAATACCCTCGAAGTCATTCACGGTTAGAGCCCATAATGTCTCGGGTGCTCTTGTCTGGGGGCTGTCAGCTGTAAACACCAGATTAGCTTTTTAAAATAGTGTACACAATGTGTTTAATGCTTAACGGATGAAGGTTATTAGTCATTTTATTATTGACTCACGTCTATAGTATCTTGATGGTGTGGGACTGAGTAAAGATACACCTGTAGTCTGTTATTAGTCATTTTATTATTGACTCACCTCTATAGTATCTTGATGGCGTGGGACTGAGTAAAGATACACCTGTAGTCTGTTATTAGTCATTTTATTATTGACTCACCTCTATAGTATCTTGATGGTGTGGGACTGAGTAAAGATACACCTGTAGTCTGTTATTAGTCATTTTATTATTGACTCACGTCTATAGCATCTTGATGGCGTGGGACTGAGTAAAGATACACCTGCAGTCTGTTGGTCCTCAAAATCATTGTCTTCTATAATGATCACTTCTGATGGTTGATGATCCAAATCAATTATTGCTGGTAACACCTGGGTAAATGTAGGGTATCCTATAGATGTTTTAAATAATATAAAATATATGTATCTATTTACAAAAATATATACCTTTTTTTACCAGATATAAAACGAGAGAGATTATTATGCTGACATTGTATCTACATTCAACACGCACACATCTAAAATGAAAAGTAATGTAATGTTTGGTTATGTAACTGAATATCCACTATGAGGTACCAGTGGTGTTTGGTTATGTAACTGAACATCCACTAGCAGGTACCAGTGGTGTTTGGTTATGTAACGGAACATCCACTATGAGGTACCAGTGGTGTTTGGTTATATAACGGAACATCCACTAGGAGGTACCAGTGGTGTTTGGTTATGTAACTGAACATCCACTAGGAGGTACCAGTGGTGTTTGGTTATGTAACTGAACATCCACTAGGTGGTACCAGTGGTGTTTGGTTATGTAACTGAACATCCACTAGGAGGTACCAGTGGTGTTTGGTTATGTAACGGAACATCCACTAGCAGGTACCAGTGGTGTTTGGTTATGTAACTGAACATCCACTAGGTGGCGCCATTGGTCCACTAGGTGGCACCAGCCTCCCTGAGTTAGTGATTGCTATTTAACTGCCTGATAAATATGTTTTATCCAAAATATTTTGGGATTAACCCCTGTGTAGGCCCTAGTCCATTCTGGTTTAACACATAAATAAATCATGTATCAATAACCCCTCCTCTCATTTAATATAAATATATATGGTTATATAATACCTTATTGAAAAACATTCCTTATATAATATACAATATATACGTATTTATAAACAGACATATTTAAATATAAAAAGCATTCATTATATTGTAATTTCAACTCACCTTCAGAACTCTCCATGGGGGGATAAAGGATTCCCTGATCATCTTTTAGCTGTTCTGTCTTCAGAGCTGCAAAGCTCCAGTGTCCTCAATGAGACAATGTAGGGACTCTCTGCTTATAGGGGAGTAGGGGACAGGTATCATCTTTGTTTAAGAGGATGATCTGATTGATTGTAACAACCACATCATGACACTTCCTGAGAACCAATTCTGACATTTTTTTTTTTTTTATTATAATTTTTTTCTGACCCCCCATTTGTTTTTGCTGAGAAGTCTTTCGGAGGTTCAGAGGTCATGAGGTCCTTGGCCGCAACAGCCTACTGCTTTCAGACAGTTGTTTCAAAGGCCTCCCCCCCCCCCCACACACACACACACACAGAGAGAGAGAGAGAGAAAGTGACATAGGGCAACAGGAAGAGCGGTCATTCATTGAAGGGTCATTCATTGAAGATAAATACACTTGTGTTTTTTAAAACCCTTTATTATAACCCTGAAATGTTAATACATATATGCCATTTATATCCTTTAAATGTTTACATATTCTTTAATTCCTTTCTTAGAAAATAATGTTATCAGCATGTTTCTCTGTTTGTAACCGAACGACCTCCCAACACACAACCACATGTTGGGGGGTAACAGGTCATTATAACACAACCACATGTTGGGGGGTGACAGGTCATTATAACACAACCACATGTTGGGGGGTGACAGGGGTCATTATAACACAACCACATGTTGGGGGGGTAACAGGTCATTATAACACAACCACATGTTGGGGGGGTAACAGGTCATTATAACACAACCACATGTTGGGGGGTAACAGGTCATTACAACACAACCACATGTTGGGGGGTAACAGGTCATTATAACATAACCACATGTTGGGGGGTAACAGGTCATTATAACACAACCACATGTTGGGGGGTAACAGGTCATTATAACACAACCACATGTTGGGGGGTAACAGGTCATTATAACACAACCACATGTTGGGGGGGTAACAGGTCATTACAACACAACCACATGTTGGGGGGTGACAGGTCATTATAACACAACCACATGTTGGGGGGTGACAGGTCATTATAACACAACCACATGTTGGGGGGTAACAGGTCATTATAACACAACCACATGTTGGGGGGTAACAGGTCATTACAACACAACCACATGTTGGGGGGTGACAGAGGTCATTAGCTCCCCCTGACGCTACAGATCCTTGTCAACACACACAGAAAGAGAGAGAGACACAGAGATTGAATGAAATATCAGGCTATGTAAATTACATTTTTTTTAATCTTTAGTTCCTAAATGCATACATATTACACGTTATTATTGAACAATCCTACATATACATGTTTTATAAGTAATTCCTTTTCTTAGCCTGTTAGGGCTAGGGGGCAGTATTGACACGGCTGGATAAAAAACGTACCCGATTTAATCTGGTTACTACTCCTGCCCAGTAACTAGAATATGCATATAATTATTGGCTTTGGATAGAAAACACTCCAACGTTTCTAAAACTGTTTGAATGGTGTCTGTGAGTATAACAGAACTCAAATGGCAGGTCAAAACCTGTGAGATTCCTTTACAGGAAGTGGCCTGTCTGACCATTTGTTGGCTTTCTTTGACATCTCTTTCCAAAACAAAGGATCTCTGTGGTAACGTGACACTTCCCACGGCTCCAATGGGCTCTCAGAGCCCGGGAAAAAGCTGAATGTCGTCATTCCAGCCCCAGGCTGAAACACATTATTGCCTTTGTCAAGTGGCCGATCAGGGGACAGTGGGCTTAGGCGCATGCACTGGTCGCCCCCGTCTTTCTTTTTTTCCCTCTATTTACCGAAACGCAGATTCCCGGTCGGAATATTATCGCTTTTTTACGAGATAAATTGCATAAAAATTGATTTTAAACAGCGGTTGACATGCTTCGAAGTACTGTAATGGAATATTTAGAATTTTTTTGTCACGAAATGCGCCATGCTCGTAACCCTGATTTACCATTTCGGATAGTGTCTAGAACGCACGAACAAAACGCCGCTGTTTGGATATAACGATGGATTATTTGGGAACAAACCAACATTTGTTATTGAAGTAGAAGTCCTGGGAGTGCATTCTGACGAAGAACACCAAAGGTAATAACATTTTTGTTATAGTAAATCTGATTTTGGTGAAGGCTAAACTTGCTGGGTGTCTAAATAGCTAGCCAGTGATGGCTGGGCTATGTACTTAGAATATTGCAAAATGTGCTTTCACCAAAAAGCTATTTTAAAATCGGACATATCGAGTGCATAGAGGAGTTCTGTATCTATAATTCTTAAAAGAATTGTTATGCTTTTTGTGAACGTTTATTGTGAGTAATTTAGTAAATTGTTAGTAAATTCCCCGGAAGTTTGCTAGTTCTGAACGTCATATGCTAATGTAAAAAGCTGTTTTTTGATATAAATATGAACTTGATTGAACAAAACATGCATTTATTGTATAACATAATGTCCTAGGTTGTCATCTGATGAAGATCATCAAAGGTTAGTGCTGCATTTAGCTGTGGTTTGGGTTTATGTGACATTATAAGCTAGCTTGAAAAATGGGTGTCTGATTATTTCTGGCTGGGTACTCTGCTGACATAATCTAATGTTTTGCTTTCGTTGTAAAGCCTTTTTGAAATCGGACAGTGTGGTTAGATTAACGAGAGTCTTGTCTTTAAATAGCTGTAAAATAGTCATATGTTTGAGAAATTGAAGTAATAGCATTTCTAAGGTATTTGAAAATCGCGCCACAGCTGGCTGTTACGTAGGTGGGACGATTTGGTGCCACCTAGCCCAGAACTCTGCAACTCAGGAACATTCACTGTCTTCTTGGTAATCAACTCCAGTGTAGATTTGGCCTTGTGTTTTAGATTATTGTCTGCTGATAGGTGAATTCATCTCCCAGCGTCTGGTAGAACGCTGGATTTTTCCTTTGCTTAGCTTCATTCCATTTCTTTTTATCCTGGAAAACTCCCCAATCATTAAGGATTATAAGCATACCCATAACATGATCCACCCACCACTATGCTTGAAAATATGGAGAGCGGTACCCGTTAAGGTTTTGTGTTGAATTTGCCCCAAACATATTTTGAATTCAGGACAATTTGAATTGCTTTGCCCCAGTTTTTGCAGTATTACTTCAGTGCCTTGTTGAAAACAGGATGCATGTTTTGGAATATTTGTATTATGTACAGGCTTCCTTCTTTTCACTCTGTGGAGTTACTGCAATGATGTTGATTCATCCTCAGCTTTCTCCTATCACAGCCATTACACTTTGTAACTGCTTTAATGTCACCATTGGCCTCATGGTGAAATCCCTGAGCGGTTTCCTTCCTTTCCGGCAACTGAGTTAGGAAGGACGCCTGTATCTTTGTAGTGACTGTGTGTATTGATACAGCATCCAAAGTGTAATAACTCAACCATGCTCAAAGGGATATTCAATGTCTTTTTTCACCCTTTTTTTCATCTACCAGTAGGTGCCCTTTTATGCGAGGCATTGGAAAACCTCCCTGGTCTTTGTGATTGCATCTGTGTTCACTGCTCGACTGAGGGAGCTTACAGATAATTGTATGTGTGGAGTACAGAGATGAGACAGTCATTAAATCTACTTGAACATCTATGGAAAAACCTGAAAATGGTTGTCTAGCAATGGTCAACAACCAATTTGACAGAGCTTAAAGAACTTTGAAAAGAATAATGTACAAATGGTGGACAATCCAGGTGTGGAAAGACTCACAGTTGTAAGGTCCTTCTACAAAGTATTAACTCAGGGGTGTGAATACTTATGGAAATTACATTTCTAAAAATGATTTCACTTTGTCACTGTGGGGCACTGTGTGGGTGAGAGAAAAATAAATTCAATCCATTTTCAATTCAGGCTGTAAGTATAAATACTTTCACTGTCCTCGCCGCCTTCGCAATACACATTGGAGAATACAAGCCTTGAATACACCTTTACATACTGGGGTCATAATAGTTTGTAGGCCACACCGTTTGGACTCTACAGACGTTTTCATGGGAAGACCGATTTTCGAGATGTCTCATGGTCTGACAAACAATGCTTTAGCTCTGCCACCTTCCACCACAGATGTGGAAGGCTGACATAGGCAGATGTGGTGGATGAGACGCAGTCAATGTAAAAGCTGATATCTTTAAATTTCACCATTGGATTTTGATGTTTTTTTTAAATTATGTTCCTTAATTTGATGCAACCGGTGCATAAATAGACTCTCAGGCTTTCTGTCTGTCACGCAGCATAATTTGGAGGTACCTGGCTTCTGGGACTGAGTTAAACCCATTGATGAATGTCTGTTGTGACAGAAAACAACATTGTTAATACAAAGTCTCCACTGTCATTATCTCTCTCTCGCCCTCTCTCTCGCTCTCTCTCTCGCTCTCTCTCTCGCTCTCTCTCTCGCTCTCTCTCTCGCTCTCTCTCTCGCTCTCTCTCTCGCTCTCTCAATGGGCGATGAAGCCACCTAGTGGTTAAAGTGAGAGATGAACTCACCATAGAGGTAAAATAGTGGTATTACAGACATGCCCATGGGCTTTTCTCAATTCATCCTTCCTTGATTCCTCCTTGCATCCTCTTGGTCTCTTCACTTCCTTCTCAAAACGCATTGGATAATATTGGCCAATGGGAAGGACCGTAGACTTTTTCCTCTAATAGGGAGATGGGAGTAGAAGAGACAGGAGGAGAGGAGACAGGAGACAGTTGGAGAGGAGGGGAGAATAGGAGACAGGAGGAGAGGAGACCGGAGGAGAGGAGACAGGAGATGGGAGAAGAGGAGATGGGAAGAGAGGAGATGGGAGAAGAGGAGATGGGAAGAGAGGAGACGGGAGAAGAGGAGATGGGAGAAGAGGAGATGGGAAGAGAGGAGATGGGAGAAGAGGAGATGGGAAGAGAGGAGACGGGAGAAGAGGAGATGGGAAGAGAGGAGACGGGAGAAGAGGAGATGGGAAGAGAGGAGATGGGAGAAGAGGAGAAAGGAGCCTTAGTGTCAGAGAGGGACATAGAGGAGGAAGAAGAAAATTACAAGAATATCAGAAGAGATAAAAAACAAGACACATAATTGTTGTGCTTAGATTTAGAGGAGAGTATGTAGACATACTGAACTCTGTAAAATGATTATTTATTATTTTATTAGAAACATGTCATATCATTTGCCATAGGCTTACGCTTGGTAAAAAAATAAATAGGTGGGACCAATTATTAACCACTTCAATAATAAGAATAACAAAGTCACAGATTAATAAATAAAGGAACAATGTCCTTTAACAAGGTCGACCAGCTTCCTGATTGAATGTGATTAGATACTTAAAATAGTGTCACCTGTAGTTGGACACAGAAAGGGCAGAGCAGAACTGACACACACACACACACACACACACACACACACACACACACACACACACACACACACACACACACACACACACACACACACACACACACACACACACACACACACACACATGTAAAGTTCCCCTTTTAAACCTCTGATAAAGATGCAGACATAGATTTCCCCCACCACCTCTGAATAACTCTTCACACTGATGTCACAGAAAGACTGCATAGATAGAAAGAAAGGACCTTACATGGCCATCGATGGCCGGTCACAGAGTACAAGCCATAACGTGACTTCCTTATGAATGATACCCCAAACAGGCCTTATAAAGGGATAGGCTGAAAGGCTGCACTCATCACGACTTGTTGTCATGCAGCTATCATGTTATATCCCTGTGTTTAGATTATCCTGCCAGGTCTACCAACTTCCTGCTTGAAGGTGATTGGATACTCAAAACATTCTATCAACTGTAGTGGACAACAGAGAGGTACCCAGTGGAGACACATATCAGAGCAACTACTCAGCTACTTGTCAGTGAAGTTAGATATTACCATTAGGAGTCAGAAAGGTACTCCTACAGTAGATATTACCATTAGGAGTCAGAAAGGTACTCCTACAGTAGATATTACCATTAGGATACAGAAAGGTATTCCTACAGTAGATATTACCATTAGGAGTCAGTCAGAAAGGTACTCCTACAGTAGATATTACCATTAGGAGACAGAAAGGTATTCCTACAGTAGATATTACCATTAGGAGTCAGTCAGAAAGGTATTCCTACAGTAGATATTACCATTAGGAGACAGAAAGTTACTCCTACAGTAGATATTACCATTAGGAGACAGAAAGGTATTCCTACAGTAGATATTACCATTAGGAGACAGAAAGTTATTCCTACAGTAGATATTACCATTAGGAGACAGAAAGGTACTCCTACAGTAGATATTACCATTAGGAGACAGAAAGGTATTCCTACAGTAGATATTACCATTAGGAGTCAGTCAGAAAGGTATTCCTACAGTAGATATTACCATTAGGAGACAGAAAGGTATTCCTACAGCAGATATTACCATTAGGAGACAGAAAGGTATTCCTACAGCAGATATTACCATTAGGAGACAGAAAGGTACTCCTACAGTAGATATTACCATTAGGAGTCAGAAAGTTATTCCTACAGTAGATATTACCATTAGGAGTCAGAAAGGTACTCCTACAGTAGATATTACCATTAGGAGACAGAAAGGTATTCATACAGTAGATATTACCATTAGGAGTCAGAAAGGTATTCCTACAGTAGATATTACCATTAGGATACAGAAAGGTATTCATACAGTAGATATTACCATTAGGATACAGAAAGGTATTCCTACAGTAGATATTACAATTAGGAGACAGAAAGGTACTCCTACAGTAGATATTACCATTAGGATACAGAAAGGTACTCCTACAGTAGATATTACCATTAGGATACAGAAAGGTACTCCTACAGTAGATATTACCATTAGGAGACAGAAAGGTACTCCTACAGTAGATATTACAATTAGGAGACAGAAAGGTACTCCTACAGTAGATATTACCATTAGGATACAGAAAGGTTCTCCTACAGTAGATATTACCATTAGGAGACAGAAAGGTACTCCTAGAGTAGATATTACCATTAGGAGACAGAAAGGTGTTCCTACAGTAGATATTACCATTAGGAGACAGAAAGGTATTCCTACAGTAGATATTACCATTAGGAGTCAGTCAGAAAGGTACTCCTACAGTAGATATTACAATTAGGAGACAGAAAGGTACTCCTACAGTAGATATTACCATTAGGATACAGAAAGGTTCTCCTACAGTAGATATTACCATTAGGAGACAGAAAGGTACTCCTAGAGTAGATATTACCATTAGGAGACAGAAAGGTATTCCTACAGTAGATATTACCATTAGGAGTCAGTCAGAAAGGTACTCCTACAGTAGATATTACCATTAGGATACAGAAAGGTACTCCTACAGTAGATATTACCATTAGGATACAGAAAGGTACTCCTACAGTAGATATTACCATTAGAAGACAGAAAGGTACTCCTACAGTAGATATTACCATTAGGAGACAGAAAGGTATTCCTACAGTAGATATTACCATTAGGATACAGAAAGGTATTCCTACAGTAGATATTACCATTAGGAGACAGAAAGGTATTCCTACAGTAGATATTACCATTAGGAGTCAGAAAGGTATTCCTACAGTAGATATTACCATTAGGATACAGAAAGGTATTCCTACAGTAGATATTACCATTAGGAGACAGAAAGGTACTCCTACAGTAGATATTACCATTAGGAGTCAGTCAGAAAGGTATTCCTACAGTAGATATTACCATTAGGATACAGAAAGGTATTCCTACAGTAGATATTACCATTAGGAGACAGAAAGGTACTCCTACAGTAGATATTACCATTAGGAGTCAGTCAGAAAGGTACTCCTACAGTAGATATTACCATTAGGAGACAGAAAGGTATTCCTACAGTAGATATTACCATTAGGAGACAGAAAGGTATTCCTACAGTACATATTACCATTAGGAGACAGAAAGGTATTCCTACAGTAGATATTACCATTAGGAGACAGAAAGGTACTCCTACAGTAGATATTACCATTAGGAGTCAGAAAGGTATTCCTACAGTAGATATTACCATTAGGAGTCAGTCAGAAAGGTATTCCTACAGTAGATATTACCATTAGGAGTCAGTCAGAAAGGTATTAATACAGTAGATATTACCATTAGGAGTCAGTCAGAAAGGTATTCCTACAGTAGATATTACTATTAGGAGTCAGTCAGAAAGGTATTAATACAGTAGACATTACCATTAGGAGACAGAAAGGTACTCCTACAGTAGATATTACCATTAGGAGACAGAAAGGTATTCCTACAGTAGATATTACCATTAGGAGTCAGTCAGAAAGGTATTCCTACAGTAGATATTACTATTAGGAGACAGACAGAAAGGTACTCCTACAGTAGATATTACCATTAGGAGACAGTTTGAAAGGTATTCCTACAGTAGATATTACCATTAGGAGACAGAAAGGTACTCCTACAGTAGATATTACCATTAGGAGACAGAAAGGTATTCCTACAGTAGATATTACCATTAGGAGACAGAAAGGTACTCCTACAGTAGATATTACCGTTAGGAGACAGAAAGGTATTCCTACAGTAGATATTACCATTAGGAGTCAGAAAGGTATTCCTACAGTAGATATTACCATTAGGAGACAGAAAGGTATTCCTACAGTAGATATTACCATTAGGAGATAGAAAGGTACTCCTACAGTTTATATTACCATTAGGAGACAGTCAGAAAGGTATTCCTACAGTAGATATTACCATTAGGAGACAGAAAGGTATTCCTACAGTAGATATTACCATTAGGAGACAGAAAGGTACTCCTACAGTAGATATTACCATTAGGAGACAGAAAGGTACTCCTACAGTAGATATTACCATTAGGAGTCAGTCAAAGGTACTCCTACAGTAGATATTACCATTAGGAGACAGAAAGGTACTCCTACAGTAGATATTACCATTAGGAGACAGTTAGAAAGGTATTCCTACAGTAGATATTACCATTAGGAGACAGAAAGGTACTCCTACAGTAGATATTACCATTAGGAGACAGAAAGGTATTAATACAGTAGATATTACCATTAGGAGTCAGTCAGAAAGGTACTCCTACAGTAGATATTACCATTAGGAGACAGAAAGGTATTCCTACAGTAGATATTACCATTAGGAGTCAGTCAGAAAGGTAATCCTACAGTAGATATTACCATTAGGAGACAGAAAGGTACTCCTACAGTAGATATTACCATTAGGAGACAGAAAGGTATTCCTACAGTAGATATTACCATTAGGAGTCAGTCAGAAAGGTATTCCTACAGTAGATATTACTATTAGGAGACAGACAGAAAGGTACTCCTACAGTAGATATTACCATTAGGAGACAGTTAGAAAGGTATTCCTACAGTAGATATTACCATTAGGAGACAGAAAGGTACTCCTACAGTAGATATTACCTTTAGGAGACAGAAAGGTACTCCTACAGTAGATATTACCATTAGGAGACAGTTAGAAAGGTATTCCTACAGTAGATATTACCATTAGGAGACAGAAAGGTACTCCTACAGTAGATATTACCATTAGGAGACAGAAAGGTATTCCTACAGTAGATATTACCATTAGGATACAGAAAGGTATTCCTACAGTAGATATTACCATTAGGAGACAGAAAGGTATTCCTACAGTAGATATTACCATTAGGAGACAGAAAGGTACTCCTACAGTAGATATTACCATTAGGAGACAGAAAGGTATTAATACAGTAGATATTACCATTAGGAGTCAGTCAGAAAGGTACTCCTACAGTAGATATTACCATTAGGAGTCAGTCAGAAAGGTACTCCTACAGTAGATATTACCATTAGGAGACAGAAAGGTATTCCTACAGTACATATTACCATTAGGAGACAGAAAGGTATTCCTACAGTAGATATTACCATTAGGAGACAGAAAGGTTTTCCTACAGTAGATATTACCATTAGGAGTCAGTCAGAAAGGTACTCCTACAGTAGATATTACCATTAGGAGACAGAAAGGTATTCCTACAGTAGATATTACCATTAGGAGTCAGTCAGAAAGGTATTCCTACAGTAGATATTACCATTAGGAGTCAGTCAGAAAGGTATTAATACAGTAGATATTACCATTAGGAGTCAGTCAGAAAGGTATTCCTACAGTAGATATTACTATTAGGAGTCAGTCAGAAAGGTATTAATACAGTAGACATTACCATTAGGAGACAGAAAGGTACTCCTACAGTAGATATTACCATTAGGAGACAGAAAGGTATTCCTACAGTAGATATTACCATTAGGAGTCAGTCAGAAAGGTATTCCTACAGTAGATATTACTATTAGGAGACAGACAGAAAGGTACTCCTACAGTAGATATTACCATTAGGAGACAGTTTGAAAGGTATTCCTACAGTAGATATTACCATTAGGAGACAGAAAGGTACTCCTACAGTAGATATTACCATTAGGAGACAGAAAGGTACTCCTACAGTAGATATTACCATTAGGAGTCAGAAAGGTACTCCTACAGTAGATATTACCATTAGGAGGCAGAAAGGTACTCCTACAGTAGATATTACCATTAGGAGTCAGTCAGAAAGGTATTCCTACAGTAGATATTACCATTAGGAGTCAGTCAGAAAGGTATTCCTACAGTAGATATTACCATTAGGAGACAGAAAGGTATTCCTACAGTAGATATTACCATTAGGAGTCAGTCAGAAAGGTACTCCTACAGTAGATATTACCATTAGGATACAGAAAGGTACTCCTACAGTAGATATTACCATTAGGAGTCAGAAAGGTACTCCTACAGTAGATATTACCATTAGGAGGCAGAAAGGTACTCCTACAGTAGATATTACCATTAGGAGTCAGTCAGAAAGGTATTCCTACAGTAGATATTACCATTAGGAGTCAGTCAGAAAGGTACTCCTACAGTAGATATTACCATTAGGAGACAGAAAGGTATTCCTACAGTAGATATTACCATTAGGAGTCAGTCAGAAAGGTATTCCTACAGTAGATATTACCATTAGGAGTCAGTCAGAAAGGTATTAATACAGTAGATATTACCATTAGGAGTCAGAAAGGTATTCCTACAGGAGATATTACCATTAGGAGACAGAAAGGTATTCCTACAGTAGATATTACCATTAGGAGTCAGTCAGAAAGGTATTCCTACAGTAGATATTACTATTAGGAGACAGACAGAAAGGTACTCCTACAGTAGATATTACCATTAGGAGTCAGTCAGAAAGGTATTCCTACAGTAGATATTACCATTAGGAGTCAGTCAGAAAGGTATTAATACAGTAGATATTACCATTAGGAGTCAGTCAGAAAGGTATTCCTACAGTAGATATTACTATTAGGAGTCAGTCAGAAAGGTATTAATACAGTAGACATTACCATTAGGAGACAGAAAGGTACTCCTACAGTAGATATTACCATTAGGAGACAGAAAGGTATTCCTACAGTAGATATTACCATTAGGAGTCAGTCAGAAAGGTATTCCTACAGTAGATATTACTATTAGGAGACAGACAGAAAGGTACTCCTACAGTAGATATTACCATTAGGAGACAGTTTGAAAGGTATTCCTACAGTAGATATTACCATTAGGAGACAGAAAGGTACTCCTACAGTAGATATTACCATTAGGAGACAGAAAGGTACTCCTACAGTAGATATTACCATTAGGAGTCAGAAAGGTACTCCTACAGTAGATATTACCATTAGGAGGCAGAAAGGTACTCCTACAGTAGATATTACCATTAGGAGTCAGTCAGAAAGGTATTCCTACAGTAGATATTACCATTAGGAGTCAGTCAGAAAGGTATTCCTACAGTAGATATTACCATTAGGAGACAGAAAGGTATTCCTACAGTAGATATTACCATTAGGAGTCAGTCAGAAAGGTACTCCTACAGTAGATATTACCATTAGGATACAGAAAGGTACTCCTACAGTAGATATTACCATTAGGAGTCAGAAAGGTACTCCTACAGTAGATATTACCATTAGGAGGCAGAAAGGTACTCCTACAGTAGATATTACCATTAGGAGTCAGTCAGAAAGGTATTCCTACAGTAGATATTACCATTAGGAGTCAGTCAGAAAGGTACTCCTACAGTAGATATTACCATTAGGAGACAGAAAGGTATTCCTACAGTAGATATTACCATTAGGAGTCAGTCAGAAAGGTATTCCTACAGTAGATATTACCATTAGGAGTCAGTCAGAAAGGTATTAATACAGTAGATATTACCATTAGGAGTCAGAAAGGTATTCCTACAGGAGATATTACCATTAGGAGACAGAAAGGTATTCCTACAGTAGATATTACCATTAGGAGTCAGTCAGAAAGGTATTCCTACAGTAGATATTACTATTAGGAGACAGACAGAAAGGTACTCCTACAGTAGATATTACCATTAGGAGTCAGTCAGAAAGGTATTCCTACAGTAGATATTACCATTAGGAGTCAGTCAGAAAGGTACTCCTACAGTAGATATTACTATTAGGAGTCAGTCAAAGGTACTCCTACAGTAGATATTACCATTAGTAGACAGAAAGGTACTCCTACAGTAGATATTACCATTAGGAGACAGTTAGAAAGGTATTCCTACAGTAGATATTACCATTAGGAGACAGAAAGGTACTCCTACAGTAGATATTACCATTAGGAGACAGAAAGGTACTCCTACAGTAGATATTACCATTTATAGTCAGTCAGAAAGGTATTCCTACAGTAGATATTACCATTAGGAGACAGAAAGGTATTCCTACAGTAGATATTACCATTAGGAGACAGAAAGGTATTCCTACAGTACATATTACCATTAGGAGACAGAAAGGTATTCCTACAGTAGATATTACCATTAGGAGACAGAAAGGTATTCCTACAGTAGATATTACCATTAGGAGTCAGTCAGAAAGGTATTCCTACAGTAGATATTACCATTAGGAGTCAGTCAGAAAGGTATTTATACAGTAGATATTACCATTAGGAGTCAGTCAGAAAGGTATTCCTACAGTAGATATTACTATTAGGAGTCAGTCAGAAAGGTATTAATACAGTAGACATTACCATTAGGAGACAGAAAGGTACTCCTACAGTAGATATTACCATTAGGAGACAGAAAGGTATTCCTACAGTAGATATTACCATTAGGAGTCAGTCAGAAAGGTATTCCTACAGTAGATATTACTATTAGGAGACAGACAGAAAGGTACTCCTACAGTAGATATTACCATTAGGAGACAGTTTGAAAGGTATTCCTACAGCAGATATTACCATTAGGAGACAGAAAGGTACTCCTACAGTAGATATTACCATTAGGAGACAGAAAGGTACTCCTACAGTAGATATTACCATTAGGAGTCAGAAAGGTACTCCTACAGTAGATATTACCATTAGGAGGCAGAAAGGTACTCCTACAGTAGATATTACCATTAGGAGTCAGTCAGAAAGGTATTCCTACAGTAGATATTACCATTAGGAGTCAGTCAGAAAGGTATTCCTACAGTAGATATTACCATTAGGAGACAGAAAGGTATTCCTACAGTAGATATTACCATTAGGAGTCAGTCAGAAAGGTACTCCTACAGTAGATATTACCATTAGGAGACAGAAAGGTATTCCTACAGTAGATATTACCATTAGGAGACAGAAAGGTACTCCTACAGTAGATATTACCATTAGGAGACAGAAAGGTACTCCTACAGTAGATATTACCATTAGGAGTCAGTCAGAAAGGTACTCCTACAGTAGATATTACCATTAGGAGTCAGTCAGAAAGGTATTCCTACAGTAGATATTACCATTAGGAGTCAGTCAGAAAGGTATTCCTACAGTAGATATTACCATTAGGAGTCAGTCAGAAAGGTATTCCTACAGTAGATATTACCATTAGGAGACAGAAAGGTATTACTACAGTAGATATTACCATTAGGAGTCAGTCAGAAAGGTATTCCTACAGTAGATATTACCATTAGGAGACAGAAAGGTATTCCTACAGTAGATATTACCATTAGGAGTCAGTCAGAAAGGTACTCCTACAGTAGATATTACCATTAGGAGACAGAAAGGTATTCCTAGAGTAGATATTACCATTAGGAGTCAGTCAGAAAGGTATTCCTACAGTAGATATTACCATTAGGAGTCAGTCAGAAAGGTATTAATACAGTAGATATTACCATTAGGAGTCAGTCAGAAAGGTATTCCTACAGTAGATATTACTATTAGGAGTCAGTCAGAAAGGTATTAATACAGTAGACATTACCATTAGGAGACAGAAAGGTACTCCTACAGTAGATATTACCATTAGGAGACAGAAAGGTATTCCTACAGTAGATATTACCATTAGGAGTCAGTCAGAAAGGTATTCCTACAGTAGATATTACCATTAGGAGACAGAAAGGTATTCCTACAGTAGATATTACCATTAGGAGTCAGTCAGAAAGGTATTCCTACAGTAGATATTACTATTAGGAGACAGACTGAAAGGTACTCCTACAGTAGATATTACCATTAGGAGACAGTTTGAAAGGTACTCCTACAGTAGATATTACCATTAGGAGACAGAAAGGTACTCCTACAGTAGATATTACAATTAGGAGTCAGAAAGGTACTCCTACAGTAGATATTACCATTAGGAGTCAGTCAGAAAGGTATTCCTACAGTAGATATTACCATTAGGAGTCAGTCAGAAAGGTATTCCTACAGTAGATATTACCATTAGGAGACAGAAAGGTATTCCTACAGTAGATATTACCATTAGGAGTCAGTCAGAAAGGTACTCCTACAGTAGATATTACCATTAGGAGACAGAAAGGTACTCCTACAGTAGATATTACCATTAGGAGTCAGTCAGAAAGGTATTCCTACAGTAGATATTACCATTAGGAGTCAGTCAGAAAGGTATTCCTACAGTAGATATTACCATTAGGAGACAGAAAGGTATTCCTACAGTAGATATTACCATTAGGAGTCAGTCAGAAAGGTACTCCTACAGTAGATATTACCATTAGGAGACAGAAAGGTATTCCTACAGTAGATATTACCATTAGGAGACAGAAAGGTACTCCTACAGTAGATATTACCATTAGGAGACAGAAAGGTACTCCTACAGTAGATATTACCATTAGGAGTCAGAAAGGTACTCCTACAGTAGATATTACCATTAGGAGGCAGAAAGGTACTCCTACAGTAGATATTACCATTAGGAGTCAGTCAGAAAGGTATTCCTACAGTAGATATTACCATTAGGAGTAAGTCAGAAAGGTATTCCTACAGTAGATATTACCATTAGGAGACAGAAAGGTATTCCTACAGTAGATATTACCATTAGGAGTCAGTCAGAAAGGTACTCCTACAGTAGATATTACCATTAGGAGACAGAAAGGTATTCCTACAGTAGATATTACCATTAGGAGTCAGAAAGGTATTCCTACAGTAGATATTACCATTAGGAGACAGAAAGGTACTCCTACAGTAGATATTACCATTAGGAGTCAGTCAGAAAGGTACTCCGACAGTAGATATTACCATTAGGAGTCAGTCAGAAAGGTATTCCTACAGTAGATATTACCATTAGTAGACAGAAAGGTACTCCTACAGTAGATATTACCATTAGGAGTCAGAAAGGTAATCCTACAGTAGATATTACCATTAGGAGGCAGAAAGGTACTCCTACAGTAGATATTACCATTAGGAGTCAGTCAGAAAGGTATTCCTACAGTAGATATTACCATTAGGAGTCAGTCAGAAAGGTATTCCTACAGTAGATATTACCATTAGGAGACAGAAAGGTATTCATACAGTAGATATTACCATTAGGAGTCAGTCAGAAAGGTACTCCTACAGTAGATATTACAATTAGGAGACAGAAAGGTATTCCTACAGTAGATATTACCATTAGGAGTCAGTCAGAAAGGTATTCCTACAGTAGATATTACCATTAGGAGTCAGTCAGAAAGGTATTAATACAGTAGATATTACCATTAGGAGTCAGAAAGGTATTCCTACAGGAGATATTACCATTAGGAGACAGAAAGGTACTCCTACAGTAGATATTACCATTAGGAGTCAGTCAGAAAGGTACTCCTACAGTAGATATTTAGGAGTCAGTCAGAAAGGTATTCCTACAGTAGATATTACCATTAGGAGACAGAAAGGTACTCCTACAGTAGATATTACCATTAGGAGTCAGAAAGGTATTCCTACAGTAGATATTACCATTAGGAGACAGAAAGGTATTCCTACAGTAGATATTACCATTAGGAGTCAGAAAGGTATTCCTACAGGAGATATTACCATTAGGAGACAGAAAGGTACTCCTACAGTAGATATTACCATTAGGAGACAGAAAGGTACTCCTACAGTAGATATTACCATCAGGAGACAGAAAGGTACTCCTACAGTAGATATTACCATTAGGAGACAGAAAGGTACTCCTACAGTAGATATTACCATTAGGAGACAGAAAGGTATTCCTACAGTAGATATTACCATTAGGAGACAGAAAGGTACTCCTACAGTAGATATTACCGTTAGGAGACAGAAAGGTATTCCTACAGTAGATATTACCATTAGGAATCAGAAAGGTATTCCTACAGTAGATATTACCATTAGGAGACAGAAAGGTATTCCTACAGTAGATATTACCATTAGGAGATAGAAAGGTACTCCTACAGTAGATATTACCATTAGGAGACAGTCAGAAAGGTATTCCTACAGTAGATATTACCATTAGGAGTCAGTCAGAAAGGTATTCCTACAGTAGATATTATCATTAGGATACAGAAAGGCACTCCTACAGTAGATATTACCATTAGGATACAGAAAGGTATTCCTACAGTAGATATTACCATTAGGAGACAGAAAGGTATTCCTACAGTAGATATTACCATTAGGAGACAGAAAGGTACTCCTACAGTAGATATTACCATTAGGAGACAGAAAGGTACTCCTACAGTAGATATTACCATTAGGAGTCAGTCAGAAAGGTACTCCTACAGTAGATATTACCATTAGGAGTCAGTCAGAAAGGTAATCCTACAGTAGATATTACCATTAGGAGACAGAAAGGTACTCCTACAGTAGATATTACCATTAGGAGACAGAAAGGTATTCCTACAGTAGATATTACCATTAGGAGTCAGTCAGAAAGGTATTCCTACAGTAGATATTACTATTAGGAGACAGACAGAAAGGTACTCCTACAGTAGATATTACCATTAGGAGACAGTTAGAAAGGTATTCCTGCAGTAGATATTACCATTAGGAGACAGAAAGGTACTCCTACAGTAGATATTACCATTAGGAGACAGAAAGGTACTCCTACAGTACATATTACCATTAGGAGACAGTTAGAAAGGTATTCCTACAGTAGATATTACCATTAGGAGACAGAAAGGTACTCCTACAGTAGATATTACCATTTATAGTCAGTCAGAAAGGTACTCCTACAGTAGATATTACCATTAGGAGACAGAAAGGTACTCCTACAGTAGATATTACCATTAGGAGACAGAAAGGTATTCCTACAGTAGATATTACCATTAGGATACAGAAAGGTATTCCAACAGTAGATATTACCATTAGGAGACAGAAAGGTATTCCTACAGTAGATATTACCATTAGGAGACAGAAAGGTACTCCTACAGTAGATATTACCATTAGGAGACAGAAAGGTATTAATACAGTAGATATTACCATTAGGAGTCAGTCAGAAAGGTACTCCTACAGTAGATATTACCATTAGGAGTCAGTCAGAAAGGTATTCCTAGAGTAGATATTACCATTAGGAGACAGAAAGGTATTCCTACAGTAGATATTACCATTAGGAGACAGAAAGGTATTCCTACAGTAGATATTACCATTAGGAGTCAGTCAGAAAGTATTCCTACAGTAGATATTACCATTAGGAGTCAGTCAGAAAGGTATTTATACAGTAGATATTACCATTAGGAGTCAGTCAGAAAGGTATTCCTACAGTAGATATTACTATTAGGAGTCAGTCAGAAAGGTATTAATACAGTAGACATTACCATTAGGAGACAGAAAGGTACTCCTACAGTAGATATTACCATTAGGAGACAGAAAGGTATTCCTACAGTAGATATTACCATTAGGAGTCAGTCAGAAAGGTATTCCTACAGTAGATATTACTATTAGGAGACAGACAGAAAGGTACTCCTACAGTAGATATTACCATTAGGAGACAGAAAGGTACTCCTACAGTAGATATTACCATTAGGAGTCAGAAAGGTACTCCTACAGTAGATATTACCATTAGGAGGCAGAAAGGTACTCCTACAGTAGATATTACCATTAGGAGTCAGTCAGAAAGGTATTCCTACAGTAGATATTACCATTAGGAGTCAGTCAGAAAGGTATTCCTACAGTAGATATTACCATTAGGAGACAGAAAGGTATTCCTACAGTAGATATTACCATTAGGAGTCAGTCAGAAAGGTACTCCTACAGTAGATATTACCATTAGGAGACAGAAAGGTATTCCTACAGTAGATATTACCATTAGGAGACAGAAAGGTACTCCTACAGTAGATATTACCATTAGGAGACAGAAAGGTACTCCTACAGTAGATATTACCATTAGGAGTCAGTCAGAAAGGTACTCCTACAGTAGATATTACCATTAGGAGTCAGTCAGAAAGGTATTCCTACAGTAGATATTACCATTAGGAGTCAGTCAGAAAGGTATTCCTACAGTAGATATTACCATTAGGAGTCAGTCAGAAAGGTATTCCTACAGTAGATATTACCATTAGGAGACAGAAAGGTATTCCTACAGTAGATATTACCATTAGGAGTCAGTCAGAAAGGTATTCCTACAGTAGATATTACCATTAGGAGACAGAAAGGTATTCCTACAGTAGATATTACCATTAGGAGTCAGTCAGAAAGGTACTCCTACAGTAGATATTACCATTAGGAGACAGAAAGGTATTCCTAGAGTAGATATTACCATTAGGAGTCAGTCAGAAAGGTATTCCTACAGTAGATATTACCATTAGGAGTCAGTCAGAAAGGTATTAATACAGTAGATATTACCATTAGGAGTCAGTCAGAAAGGTATTCCTACAGTAGATATTACTATTAGGAGTCAGTCAGAAGGGTATTAATACAGTAGACATTACCATTAGGAGACAGAAAGGTACTCCTACAGTAGATATTACCATTAGGAGACAGAAAGGTATTCCTACAGTAGATATTACCATTAGGAGTCAGTCAGAAAGGTATTCCTACAGTAGATATTACCATTAGGAGACAGAAAGGTATTCCTACAGTAGATATTACCATTAGGAGTCAGTCAGAAAGGTACTCCTACAGTAGATATTACCATTAGGAGGCAGAAAGGTACTCCTACAGTAGATATTACCATTAGGAGTCAGTCAGAAAGGTATTCCTACAGTAGATATTACCATTAGGAGTCAGTCAGAAAGGTATTCCTACAGTAGATATTACCATTAGGAGACAGAAAGGTATTCCTACAGTAGATATTACCATTAGGAGTCAGTCAGAAAGGTACTCCTACAGTAGATATTACCATTAGGATACAGAAAGGTACTCCTACAGTAGATATTACCATTAGGAGTCAGAAAGGTACTCCTACAGTAGATATTACCATTAGGAGGCAGAAAGGTACTCCTACAGTAGATATTACCATTAGGAGTCAGTCAGAAAGGTATTCCTACAGTAGATATTACCATTAGGAGTCAGTCAGAAAGGTATTCCTACAGTAGATATTACCATTAGGAGACAGAAAGGTATTCATACAGTAGATATTACCATTAGGAGTCAGTCAGAAAGGTACTCCTACAGTAGATATTACCATTAGGAGACAGAAAGGTATTCCTACAGTAGATATTACCATTAGGAGTCAGTCAGAAAGGTATTCCTACAGTAGATATTACCATTAGGAGTCAGTCAGAAAGGTATTAATACAGTAGATATTACCATTAGGAGTCAGAAAGGTATTCCTACAGGAGATATTACCATTAGGAGACAGAAAGATACTCCTACAGTAGATATTACCATTAGGAGTCAGTCAGAAAGGTACTCCTACAGTAGATATTTAGGAGTCAGTCAGAAAGGTATTCCTACAGTAGATATTACCATTAGGAGACAGAAAGGAATTCCTACAGTAGATATTACCATCAGGAGACAGAAAGGTACTCCTACAGTAGATATTACCATTAGGAGACAGAAAGGTACTCCTACAGTAGATATTACCATTAGGAGACAGAAAGGTATTCCTACAGTAGATATTACCATTAGGAGACAGAAAGGTACTCCTACAGTAGATATTACCGTTAGGAGACAGAAAGGTATTCCTACAGTAGATATTACCATTAGGAGTCAGAAAGGTATTCCTACAGTAGATATTACCATTAGGAGACAGAAAGGTATTCCTACAGTAGATATTACCATTAGGAGATAGAAAGGTACTCCTACAGTAGATATTACCATTAGGAGACAGTCAGAAAGGTATTCCTACAGTAGATATTACCATTAGGAGTCAGTCAGAAAGGTATTCCTACAGTAGATATTATCATTAGGATACAGAAAGGTACTCCTACAGTAGATATTACCATTAGGATACAGAAAGGTATTCCTACAGTAGATATTACCATTAGGAGACAGAAAGGTATTCCTACAGTAGATATTACCATTAGGAGACAGAAAGGTACTCCTACAGTAGATATTACCATTAGGAGACAGAAAGGTACTCCTACAGTAGATATTACCATTAGGAGTCAGTCAAAGGTACTCCTACAGTAGATATTACCATTAGGAGACAGAAAGGTACTCCTACAGTAGATATTACCATTAGGAGACAGTTAGAAAGGTATTCCTACAGTAGATATTACCATTAGGAGACAGAAAGGTACTCCTACAGTAGATATTACCATTAGGAGACAGAAAGGTATTAATACAGTAGATATTACCATTAGGAGTCAGTCAGAAAGGTACTCCTACAGTAGATATTACCATTAGGAGTCAGTCAGAAAGGTAATCCTACAGTAGATATTACCATTAGGAGACAGAAAGGTACTCCTACAGTAGATATTACCATTAGGAGACAGAAAGGTATTCCTACAGTAGATATTACCATTAGGAGTCAGTCAGAAAGGTATTCCTACAGTAGATATTACTATTAGGAGACAGACAGAAAGGTACTCCTACAGTAGATATTACCATTAGGAGACAGTTAGAAAGGTATTCCTGCAGTAGATATTACCATTAGGAGACAGAAAGGTACTCCTACAGTAGATATTACCATTAGGAGACAGAAAGGTACTCCTACAGTAGATATTACCATTAGGAGACAGTTAGAAAGGTATTCCTACAGTAGATATTACCATTAGGAGACAGAAAGGTACTCCTACAGTAGATATTACCATTTATAGTCAGTCAGAAAGGTACTCCTACAGTAGATATTACCATTAGGAGACAGAAAGGTACTCCTACAGTAGATATTACCATTAGGAGACAGAAAGGTATTCCTACAGTAGATATTACCATTAGGATACAGAAAGGTATTCCAACAGTAGATATTACCATTAGGAGACAGAAAGGTATTCCTACAGTAGATATTACCATTAGGAGACAGAAAGGTACTCCTACAGTAGATATTACCATTAGGAGACAGAAAGGTATTAATACAGTAGATATTACCATTAGGAGTCAGTCAGAAAGGTACTCCTACAGTAGATATTACCATTAGGAGTCAGTCAGAAAGGTAATCCCACAGTAGATATTACCATTAGGAGACAGAAAGGTATTCCTACAGTAGATATTACCATTAGGAGACAGAAAGGTATTCCTACAGTAGATATTACCATTAGGAGTCAGTCAGAAAGGTATTCCTACAGTAGATATTACCATTAGGAGTCAGTCAGAAAGGTATTCCTACAGTAGATATTACCATTAGGAGTCAGTCAGAAAGGTATTTATACAGTAGATATTACCATTAGGAGTCAGTCAGAAAGGTATTCCTACAGTAGATATTACTATTAGGAGTCAGTCAGAAAGGTATTAATACAGTAGACATTACCATTAGGAGACAGAAAGGTACTCCTACAGTAGATATTACCATTAGGAGACAGAAAGGTATTCCTACAGTAGATATTACCATTAGGAGTCAGTCAGAAAGGTATTCCTACAGTAGATATTACTATTAGGAGACAGACAGAAAGGTACTCCTACAGTAGATATTACCATTAGGAGACAGTTTGAAAGGTATTCCTACAGCAGATAGTACCATTAGGAGACAGAAAGGTACTCCTACAGTAGATATTACCATTAGGAGACAGAAAGGTACTCCTACAGTAGATATTAACATTTATAGTCAGTCAGAAAGGTACTCCTACAGTAGATATTACCATTAGGAGACAGAAAGGTACTCCTACAGTAGATATTACCATTAGGAGACAGAAAGGTATTCCTACAGTAGATATTACCATTAGGATACAGAAAGGTATTCCAACAGTAGATATTACCATTAGGAGACAGAAAGGTATTCCTACAGTAGATATTACCATTAGGAGACAGAAAGGTACTCCTACAGTAGATATTACCATTAGGAGACAGAAAGGTATTAATACAGTAGATATTACCATTAGGAGTCAGTCAGAAAGGTACTCCTACAGTAGATATTACCATTAGGAGTCAGTCAGAAAGGTAATCCCACAGTAGATATTACCATTAGGAGACAGAAAGGTATTCCTACAGTAGATATTACCATTAGGAGACAGAAAGGTATTCCTACAGTACATATTACCATTAGGAGACAGAAAGGTATTCCTACAGTAGATATTACCATTAGGAGACAGAAAGGTATTCCTACAGTAGATATTACTATTAGGAGTCAGTCAGAAAGGTATTAATACAGTAGACATTACCATTAGGAGACAGAAAGGTACTCCTACAGTAGATATTACCATTAGGAGACAGAAAGGTATTCCTACAGTAGATATTACCATTAGGAGTCAGTCAGAAAGGTATTCCTACAGTAGATATTACTATTAGGAGACAGACAGAAAGGTACTCCTACAGTAGATATTACCATTAGGAGACAGTTTGAAAGGTATTCCTACAGCAGATATTACCATTAGGAGACAGAAAGGTACTCCTACAGTAGATATTACCATTAGGAGACAGAAAGGTACTCCTACAGTAGATATTACCATTAGGAGTCAGAAAGGTACTCCTACAGTAGATATTACCATTAGGAGGCAGAAAGGTACTCCTACAGTAGATATTACCATTAGGAGTCAGTCAGAAAGGTATTCCTACAGTAGATATTACCATTAGGAGTCAGTCAGAAAGGTATTCCTACAGTAGATATTACCATTAGGAGACAGAAAGGTATTCCTACAGTAGATATTACCATTAGGAGTCAGTCAGAAAGGTACTCCTACAGTAGATATTACCATTAGGAGACAGAAAGGTATTCCTACAGTAGATATTACCATTAGGAGACAGAAAGGTACTCCTACAGTAGATATTACCATTAGGAGACAGAAAGGTACTCCTACAGTAGATATTACCATTAGGAGTCAGTCAGAAAGGTACTCCTACAGTAGATATTACCATTAGGAGTCAGTCAGAAAGGTATTCCTACAGTAGATATTACCATTAGGAGTCAGTCAGAAAGGTATTCCTACAGTAGATATTACCATTAGGAGTCAGTCAGAAAGGTATTCCTACAGTAGATATTACCATTAGGAGACAGAAAGGTATTCCTACAGTAGATATTACCATTAGGAGTCAGTCAGAAAGGTATTCCTACAGTAGATATTACCATTAGGAGACAGAAAGGTATTCCTACAGTAGATATTACCATTAGGAGTCAGTCAGAAAGGTACTCCTACAGTAGATATTACCATTAGGAGACAGAAAGGTATTCCTACAGTAGATATTACTATTAGGAGTCAGTCAGAAAGGTATTAATACAGTAGACATTACCATTAGGAGACAGAAAGGTACTCCTACAGTAGATATTACCATTAGGAGACAGAAAGGTATTCCTACAGTAGATATTACCATTAGGAGTCAGTCAGAAAGGTATTCCTACAGTAGATATTACTATTAGGAGACAGACAGAAAGGTACTCCTACAGTAGATATTACCATTAGGAGACAGTTTGAAAGGTATTCCTACAGCAGATATTACCATTAGGAGACAGAAAGGTACTCCTACAGTAGATATTACCATTAGGAGACAGAAAGGTACTCCTACAGTAGATATTACCATTAGGAGTCAGAAAGGTACTCCTACAGTAGATATTACCATTAGGAGGCAGAAAGGTACTCCTACAGTAGATATTACCATTAGGAGTCAGTCAGAAAGGTATTCCTACAGTAGATATTACCATTAGGAGTCAGTCAGAAAGGTATTCCTACAGTAGATATTACCATTAGGAGACAGAAAGGTATTCCTACAGTAGATATTACCATTAGGAGTCAGTCAGAAAGGTACTCCTACAGTAGATATTACCATTAGGAGACAGAAAGGTATTCCTACAGTAGATATTACCATTAGGAGACAGAAAGGTACTCCTACAGTAGATATTACCATTAGGAGACAGAAAGGTACTCCTACAGTAGATATTACCATTAGGAGTCAGTCAGAAAGGTACTCCTACAGTAGATATTACCATTAGGAGTCAGTCAGAAAGGTATTCCTACAGTAGATATTACCATTAGGAGTCAGTCAGAAAGGTATTCCTACAGTAGATATTACCATTAGGAGTCAGTCAGAAAGGTATTCCTACAGTAGATATTACCATTAGGAGACAGAAAGGTATTCCTACAGTAGATATTACCATTAGGAGTCAGTCAGAAAGGTATTCCTACAGTAGATATTACCATTAGGAGACAGAAAGGTATTCCTACAGTAGATATTACCATTAGGAGTCAGTCAGAAAGGTACTCCTACAGTAGATATTACCATTAGGAGACAGAAAGGTATTCCTACAGTAGATATTACCATTAGGAGACAGAAAGGTACTCCTACAGTAGATATTACCATTAGGAGACAGAAAGGTACTCCTACAGTAGATATTACCATTAGGAGTCAGTCAGAAAGGTACTCCTACAGTAGATATTACCATTAGGAGTCAGTCAGAAAGGTATTCCTACAGTAGATATTACCATTAGGAGTCAGTCAGAAAGGTATTCCTACAGTAGATATTACCATTAGGAGTCAGTCAGAAAGGTATTCCTACAGTAGATATTACCATTAGGAGACAGAAAGGTATTCCTACAGTAGATATTACCATTAGGAGTCAGTCAGAAAGGTACTCCTACAGTAGATATTACCATTAGGAGACAGAAAGGTATTCCTAGAGTAGATATTACCATTAGGAGTCAGTCAGAAAGGTATTCCTACAGTAGATATTACCATTAGGAGTCAGTCAGAAAGGTATTAATACAGTAGATATTACCATTAGGAGTCAGTCAGAAAGGTATTCCTACAGTAGATATTACTATTAGGAGTCAGTCAGAAAGGTATTAATACAGTAGACATTACCATTAGGAGACAGAAAGGTACTCCTACAGTAGATATTACCATTAGGAGACAGAAAGGTATTCCTACAGTAGATATTACCATTAGGAGTCAGTCAGAAAGTTATTCCTACAGTAGATATTACCATTAGGAGACAGAAAGGTATTCCTACAGTAGATATTACCATTAGGAGTCAGTCAGAAAGGTACTCCTACAGTAGATATTACCATTAGGAGGCAGAAAGGTACTCCTACAGTAGATATTACCATTAGGAGTCAGTCAGAAAGGTATTCCTACAGTAGATATTACCATTAGGAGTCAGTCAGAAAGGTATTCCTACAGTAGATATTACCATTAGGAGACGAAAAGGTATTCCTACAGTAGATATTACCATTAGGAGTCAGTCAGAAAGGTACTCCTACAGTAGATATTACCATTAGGATACAGAAAGGTACTCCTACAGTAGATATTACCATTAGGAGTCAGAAAGGTACTCCTACAGTAGATATTACCATTAGGAGGCAGAAAGGTACTCCTACAGTAGATATTACCATTAGGAGTCAGTCAGAAAGGTATTCCTACAGTAGATATTACCATTAGGAGTCAGTCAGAAAGGTATTCCTACAGTAGATATTACCATTAGGAGACAGAAAGGTATTCATACAGTAGATATTACCATTAGGAGTCAGTCAGAAAGGTACTCCTACAGTAGATATTACCATTAGGAGACAGAAAGGTATTCCTACAGTAGATATTACCATTAGGAGTCAGTCAGAAAGGTATTCCTACAGTAGATATTACCATTAGGAGTCAGTCAGAAAGGTATTAATACAGTAGATATTACCATTAGGAGTCAGAAAGGTATTCCTACAGGAGATATTACCATTAGGAGACAGAAAGGTACTCCTACAGTAGATATTACCATTAGGAGTCAGTCAGAAAGGTACTCCTACAGTAGATATTTAGGAGTCAGTCAGAAAGGTATTCCTACAGTAGATATTACCATTAGGAGACAGAAAGGAATTCCTACAGTAGATATTACCATCAGGAGACAGAAAGGTACTCCTACAGTAGATATTACCATTAGGAGTCAGAAAGGTACTCCTACAGTAGATATTACCATTAGGAGACAGAAAGGTACTCCTACAGTAGATATTACCATTAGGAGACAGAAAGGTATTCCTACAGTAGATATTACCATTAGGAGACAGAAAGGTACTCCTACAGTAGATATTACCGTTAGGAGACAGAAAGGTATTCCTACAGTAGATATTACCATTAGGAGTCAGAAAGGTATTCCTACAGTAGATATTACCATTAGGAGACAGAAAGGTATTCCTACAGTAGATATTACCATTAGGAGATAGAAAGGTACTCCTACAGTAGATATTACCATTAGGAGACAGTCAGAAAGGTATTCCTACAGTAGATATTACCATTAGGAGTCAGTCAGAAAGGTATTCCTACAGTAGATATTATCATTAGGATACAGAAAGGTACTCCTACAGTAGATATTACCATTAGGATACAGAAAGGTATTCCTACAGTAGATATTACCATTAGGAGACAGAAAGGTATTCCTACAGTAGATATTACCATTAGGAGACAGAAAGGTACTCCTACAGTAGATATTACCATTAGGAGACAGAAAGGTACTCCTACAGTAGATATTACCATTAGGAGTCAGTCAAAGGTACTCCTACAGTAGATATTACCATTAGGAGACAGAAAGGTACTCCTACAGTAGATATTACCATTAGGAGACAGTTAGAAAGGTATTCCTACAGTAGATATTACCATTAGGAGACAGAAAGGTACTCCTACAGTAGATATTACCATTAGGAGACAGAAAGGTATTAATACAGTAGATATTACCATTAGGAGTCAGTCAGAAAGGTACTCCTACAGTAGATATTACCATTAGGAGTCAGTCAGAAAGGTAATCCTACAGTAGATATTACCATTAGGAGACAGAAAGGTACTCCTACAGTAGATATTACCATTAGGAGACAGAAAGGTATTCCTACAGTAGATATTACCATTAGGAGTCAGTCAGAAAGGTATTCCTACAGTAGATATTACTATTAGGAGACAGACAGAAAGGTACTCCTACAGTAGATATTACCATTAGGAGACAGTTAGAAAGGTATTCCTGCAGTAGATATTACCATTAGGAGACAGAAAGGTACTCCTACAGTAGATATTACCATTAGGAGACAGAAAGGTACTCCTACAGTAGATATTACCATTAGGAGACAGTTAGAAAGGTATTCCTACAGTAGATATTACCATTAGGAGACAGAAAGGTACTCCTACAGTAGATATTACCATTTATAGTCAGTCAGAAAGGTACTCCTACAGTAGATATTACCATTAGGAGACAGAAAGGTACTCCTACAGTAGATATTACCATTAGGAGACAGAAAGGTATTCCTACAGTAGATATTACCATTAGGATACAGAAAGGTATTCCAACAGTAGATATTACCATTAGGAGACAGAAAGGTATTCCTACAGTAGATATTACCATTAGGAGACAGAAAGGTACTCCTACAGTAGATATTACCATTAGGAGACAGAAAGGTATTAATACAGTAGATATTACCATTAGGAGTCAGTCAGAAAGGTACTCCTACAGTAGATATTACCATTAGGAGTCAGTCAGAAAGGTAATCCCACAGTAGATATTACCATTAGGAGACAGAAAGGTATTCCTACAGTAGATATTACCATTAGGAGACAGAAAGGTATTCCTACAGTACATATTACCATTAGGAGACAGAAAGGTATTCCTACAGTAGATATTACCATTAGGAGACAGAAAGGTATTCCTACAGTAGATATTAGCATTAGGAGTCAGTCAGAAAGGTATTCCTACAGTAGATATTACCATTAGGAGTCAGTCAGAAAGGTATTTATACAGTAGATATTACCATTAGGAGTCAGTCAGAAAGGTATTCCTACAGTAGATATTACTATTAGGAGTCAGTCAGAAAGGTATTAATACAGTAGACATTACCATTAGGAGACAGAAAGGTACTCCTACAGTAGATATTACCATTAGGAGACAGAAAGGTATTCCTACAGTAGATATTACCATTAGGAGTCAGTCAGAAAGGTATTCCTACAGTAGATATTACCATTAGGAGACAGAAAGGTATTCCTACAGTAGATATTACCATTAGGAGTCAGTCAGAAAGGTATTCCTACAGTAGATATTACTATTAGGAGACAGACAGAAAGGTACTCCTACAGTAGATAATACCATTAGGAGACAGTTTGAAAGGTATTCCTACAGCAGATATTACCATTAGGAGACAGAAAGGTACTCCTACAGTAGATATTACCATTAGGAGACAGAAAGGTACTCCTACAGTAGATATTACCATTAGGAGTCAGAAAGGTACTCCTACAGTAGATATTACCATTAGGAGGCAGAAAGGTACTCCTACAGTAGATATTACCATTAGGAGTCAGTCAGAAAGGTATTCCTACAGTAGATATTACCATTAGGAGTCAGTCAGAAAGGTATTCCTACAGTAGATATTACCATTAGGAGACAGAAAGGTATTCCTACAGTAGATATTACCATTAGGAGACAGAAAGGTACTCCTACAGTAGATATTACCATTAGGAGACAGAAAGGTACTCCTACAGTAGATATTACCATTAGGAGTCAGTCAGAAAGGTACTCCTACAGTAGATATTACCATTAGGAGTCAGTCAGAAAGGTATTCCTACAGTAGATATTACCATTAGGAGTCAGTCAGAAAGGTATTCCTACAGTAGATATTACCATTAGGAGACAGAAAGGTATTCCTACAGTAGATATTACCATTAGGAGTCAGTCAGAAAGGTATTCCTACAGTAGATATTACCATTAGGAGACAGAAAGGTATTCCTACAGTAGATATTACCATTAGGAGTCAGTCAGAAAGGTACTCCTACAGTAGATATTACCATTAGGAGACAGAAAGGTATTCCTAGAGTAGATATTACCATTAGGAGTCAGTCAGAAAGGTATTCCTACAGTAGATATTACCATTAGGAGTCAGTCAGAAAGGTATTAATACAGTAGATATTACCATTAGGAGTCAGTCAGAAAGGTATTCCTACAGTAGATATTACTATTAGGAGTCAGTCAGAAAGGTATTAATACAGTAGACATTACCATTAGGAGACAGAAATGTACTCCTACAGTAGATATTACCATTAGGAGACAGAAAGGTATTCCTACAGTAGATATTACCATTAGGAGTCAGTCAGAAAGGTATTCCTACAGTAGATATTACCATTAGGAGACAGAAAGGTATTCCTACAGTAGATATTACCATTAGGAGTCAGTCAGAAAGGTATTCCTACAGTAGATATTACTATTAGGAGACAGACTGAAAGGTACTCCTACAGTAGATATTACCATTAGGAGACAGTTTGAAAGGTACTCCTACAGTAGATATTACCATTAGGAGACAGAAAGGTACTCCTACAGTAGATATTACAATTAGGAGTCAGAAAGGTACTCCTACAGTAGATATTACCATTAGGAGTCAGTCAGAAAGGTATTCCTACAGTAGATATTACCATTAGGAGTCAGTCAGAAAGGTATTCCTACAGTAGATATTACCATTAGGAGACAGAAAGGTATTCCTACAGTAGATATTACCATTAGGAGTCAGTCAGAAAGGTACTCCTACAGTAGATATTACCATTAGGAGACAGAAAGGTACTCCTACAGTAGATATTACCATTAGGAGTCAGTCAGAAAGGTATTCCTACAGTAGATATTACCATTAGGAGTCAGTCAGAAAGGTATTCCTACAGTAGATATTACCATTAGGAGACAGAAAGGTATTCCTACAGTAGATATTACCATTAGGAGTCAGTCAGAAAGGTACTCCTACAGTAGATATTACCATTAGGAGACAGAAAGGTATTCCTACAGTAGATATTACCATTAGGAGACAGAAAGGTACTCCTACAGTAGATATTACCATTAGGAGACAGAAAGGTACTCCTACAGTAGATATTACCATTAGGAGTCAGAAAGGTACTCCTACAGTAGATATTACCATTAGGAGGCAGAAAGGTACTCCTACAGTAGATATTACCATTAGGAGTCAGTCAGAAAGGTATTCCTACAGTAGATATTCCCATTAGGAGTAAGTCAGAAAGGTATTCCTACAGTAGATATTACCATTAGGAGACAGAAAGGTATTCCTACAGTAGATATTACCATTAGGAGTCAGTCAGAAAGGTACTCCTACAGTAGATATTACCATTAGGAGACAGAAAGGTATTCCTACAGTAGATATTACCATTAGGAGTCAGAAAGGTATTCCTACAGTAGATATTACCATTAGGAGACAGAAAGGTACTCCAACATTAGATATTACCATTAGGAGTCAGTCAGAAAGGTACTCCTACAGTAGATATTACCATTAGGAGTCAGTCAGAAAGGTATTCCTACAGTAGATATTACCATTAGTAGACAGAAAGGTACTCCTACAGTAGATATTACCATTAGGAGTCAGAAAGGTAATCCTACAGTAGATATTACCATTAGGAGTCAGAAAGGTACTCCTACAGAGGATATTACCATTAGGAGACAGAAAGGTATTCCTACAGTAGATATTACCATTAGGAGACAGAAAGGTATTCCTACAGTACATATTACCATTAGGAGACAGAAAGGTATTCCTACAGTAGATATTACCATTAGGAGACAGAAAGGTACTCCTACAGTAGATATTACCATTAGGAGTCAGAAAGGTACTCCTACAGTAGATATTACCATTAGGAGGCAGAAAGGTACTCCTACAGTAGATATTACCATTAGGAGTCAGTCAGAAAGGTATTCCTACAGTAGATATTACCATTAGGAGTCAGTCAGAAAGGTATTCCTACAGTAGATATTACCATTAGGAGACAGAAAGGTATTCCTACAGTAGATATTACCATTAGGAGTCAGTCAGAAAGGTACTCCTACAGTAGATATTACCATTAGGAGACAGAAAGGTATTCCTACAGTAGATATTACCATTAGGAGTCAGAAAGGTATTCCTACAGTAGATATTACCATTAGGAGACAGAAAGGTACTCCTACAGTAGATATTACCATTAGGAGTCAGTCAGAAAGGTACTCCTACAGTAGATATTACCATTAGGAGTCAGTCAGAAAGGTATTCCTACAGTAGATTCTACCATTAGTAGACAGAAAGGTACTCCTACAGTAGATATTACCATTAGGAGTCAGAAAGGTAATCCTACAGTAGATATTACCATTAGGAGTCAGAAAGGTACTCCTACAGAGGATATTACCATTAGGAGACAGAAAGGTATTCCTACAGTAGATATTACCATTAGGAGACAGAAAGGTATTCCTACAGTACATATTACCATTAGGAGACAGAAAGGTATTCCTACAGTAGATATTACCATTAGGAGACAGAAAGGTACTCCTACAGTAGATATTACCATTAGGAGTCAGAAAGGTACTCCTACAGTAGATATTACCATTAGGAGGCAGAAAGGTACTCCTACAGTAGATATTACCATTAGGAGTCAGTCAGAAAGGTATTCCTACAGTAGATATTACCATTAGGAGTCAGTCAGAAAGGTATTCCTACAGTAGATATTACCATTAGGAGACAGAAAGGTATTCCTACAGTAGATATTACCATTAGGAGTCAGTCAGAAAGGTACTCCTACAGTAGATATTACCATTAGGAGACAGAAAGGTATTCCTACAGTAGATATTACCATTAGGAGACAGAAAGGTACTCCTACAGTAGATATTACCATTAGGAGACAGAAAGGTACTCCTACAGTAGATATTACCATTAGGAGTCAGTCAGAAAGGTACTCCTACAGTAGATATTACCATTAGGAGTCAGTCAGAAAGGTATTCCTACAGTAGATATTACCATTAGGAGTCAGTCAGAAAGGTATTCCTACAGTAGATATTACCATTAGGAGTCAGTCAGAAAGGTATTCCTACAGTAGATATTACCATTAGGAGACAGAAAGGTATTCCTACAGTAGATATTACCATTAGGAGTCAGTCAGAAAGGTATTCCTACAGTAGATATTACCATTAGGAGACAGAAAGGTATTCCTACAGTAGATATTACCATTAGGAGTCAGTCAGAAAGGTACTCCTACAGTAGATATTACCATTAGGAGACAGTTTGAAAGGTACTCCTACAGTAGATATTACCATTAGGAGACAGAAAGGTACTCCTACAGTAGATATTACAATTAGGAGTCAGAAAGGTACTCCTACAGTAGATATTACCATTAGGAGTCAGTCAGAAAGGTATTCCTACAGTAGATATTACCATTAGGAGTCAGTCAGAAAGGTATTCCTACAGTAGATATTACCATTAGGAGACAGAAAGGTATTCCTACAGTAGATATTACCATTAGGAGTCAGTCAGAAAGGTACTCCTACAGTAGATATTACCATTAGGAGACAGAAAGGTACTCCTACAGTAGATATTACCATTAGGAGTCAGTCAGAAAGGTATTCCTACAGTAGATATTACCATTAGGAGTCAGTCAGAAAGGTATTCCTACAGTAGATATTACCATTAGGAGACAGAAAGGTATTCCTACAGTAGATATTACCATTAGGAGTCAGTCAGAAAGGTACTCCTACAGTAGATATTACCATTAGGAGACAGAAAGGTATTCCTACAGTAGATATTACCATTAGGAGACAGAAAGGTACTCCTACAGTAGATATTACCATTAGGAGACAGAAAGGTACTCCTACAGTAGATATTACCATTAGGAGTCAGAAAGGTACTCCTACAGTAGATATTACCATTAGGAGGCAGAAAGGTACTCCTACAGTAGATATTACCATTAGGAGTCAGTCAGAAAGGTATTCCTACAGTAGATATTCCCATTAGGAGTAAGTCAGAAAGGTATTCCTACAGTAGATATTACCATTAGGAGACAGAAAGGTATTCCTACAGTAGATATTACCATTAGGAGTCAGTCAGAAAGGTACTCCTACAGTAGATATTACCATTAGGAGACAGAAAGGTATTCCTACAGTAGATATTACCATTAGGAGTCAGAAAGGTATTCCTACAGTAGATATTACCATTAGGAGACAGAAAGGTACTCCAACATTAGATATTACCATTAGGAGTCAGTCAGAAAGGTACTCCTACAGTAGATATTACCATTAGGAGTCAGTCAGAAAGGTATTCCTACAGTAGATATTACCATTAGTAGACAGAAAGGTACTCCTACAGTAGATATTACCATTAGGAGTCAGAAAGGTAATCCTACAGTAGATATTACCATTAGGAGTCAGAAAGGTACTCCTACAGAGGATATTACCATTAGGAGACAGAAAGGTATTCCTACAGTAGATATTACCATTAGGAGACAGAAAGGTATTCCTACAGTACATATTACCATTAGGAGACAGAAAGGTATTCCTACAGTAGATATTACCATTAGGAGACAGAAAGGTACTCCTACAGTAGATATTACCATTAGGAGTCAGAAAGGTACTCCTACAGTAGATATTACCATTAGGAGGCAGAAAGGTACTCCTACAGTAGATATTACCATTAGGAGTCAGTCAGAAAGGTATTCCTACAGTAGATATTACCATTAGGAGTCAGTCAGAAAGGTATTCCTACAGTAGATATTACCATTAGGAGACAGAAAGGTATTCCTACAGTAGATATTACCATTAGGAGTCAGTCAGAAAGGTACTCCTACAGTAGATATTACCATTAGGAGACAGAAAGGTATTCCTACAGTAGATATTACCATTAGGAGACAGAAAGGTGCTCCTACAGTAGATATTACCATTAGGAGTCAGAAAGGTACTCCTACAGTAGATATTACCATTAGGAGGCAGAAAGGTACTCCTACAGTAGATATTACCATTAGGAGTCAGTCAGAAAGGTATTCCTACAGTAGATATTACCATTAGGAGTAAGTCAGAAAGGTATTCCTACAGTAGATATTACCATTAGGAGACAGAAAGGTATTCCTACAGTAGATATTACCATTAGGAGTCAGTCAGAAAGGTACTCCTACAGTAGATATTACCATTAGGAGACAGAAAGGTATTCCTACAGTAGATATTACCATTAGGAGTCAGAAAGGTATTCCTACAGTAGATATTACCATTAGGAGACAGAAAGGTACTCCTACAGTAGATATTACCATTAGGAGTCAGTCAGAAAGGTACTCCTACAGTAGATATTACCATTAGGAGACAGAAAGGTACTCCAACATTAGATATTACCATTAGGAGTCAGTCAGAAAGGTACTCCTACAGTAGATATTACCATTAGGAGTCAGTCAGAAAGGTATTCCTACAGTAGATATTACCATTAGTAGACAGAAAGGTACTCCTACAGTAGATATTACCATTAGGAGTCAGAAAGGTAATCCTACAGTAGATATTACCATTAGGAGTCAGAAAGGTACTCCTACAGAGGATATTACCATTAGGAGACAGAAAGGTATTCCTACAGTAGATATTACCATTAGGAGACAGAAAGGTATTCCTACAGTACATATTACCAGTAGGAGACAGAAAGGTATTCCTACAGTAGATATTACCATTAGGAGACAGAAAGGTACTCCTACAGTAGATATTACCATTAGGAGTCAGAAAGGTACTCCTACAGTAGATATTACCATTAGGAGGCAGAAAGGTACTCCTACAGTAGATATTACCATTAGGAGTCAGTCAGAAAGGTATTCCTACAGTAGATATTACCATTAGGAGTCAGTCAGAAAGGTATTCCTACAGTAGATATTACCATTAGGAGACAGAAAGGTATTCCTACAGTAGATATTACCATTAGGAGTCAGTCAGAAAGGTACTCCTACAGTAGATATTACCATTAGGAGACAGAAAGGTATTCCTACAGTAGATATTACCATTAGGAGACAGAAAGGTACTCCTACAGTAGATATTACCATTAGGAGACAGAAAGGTACTCCTACAGTAGATATTACCATTAGGAGTCAGAAAGGTACTCCTACAGTAGATATTACCATTAGGAGGCAGAAAGGTACTCCTACAGTAGATATTACCATTAGGAGTCAGTCAGAAAGGTATTCCTACAGTAGATATTACCATTAGGAGTAAGTCAGAAAGGTATTCCTACAGTAGATATTACCATTAGGAGACAGAAAGGTATTCCTACAGTAGATATTACCATTAGGAGTCAGTCAGAAAGGTACTCCTACAGTAGATATTACCATTAGGAGACAGAAAGGTATTCCTACAGTAGATATTACCATTAGGAGTCAGAAAGGTATTCCTACAGTAGATATTACCATTAGGAGACAGAAAGGTACTCCTACAGTAGATATTACCATTAGGAGTCAGTCAGAAAGGTACTCCTACAGTAGATATTACCATTAGGAGACAGAAAGGTACTCCAACATTAGATATTACCATTAGGAGTCAGTCAGAAAGGTACTCCTACAGTAGATATTACCATTAGGAGTCAGTCAGAAAGGTATTCCTACAGTAGATATTACCATTAGTAGACAGAAAGGTACTCCTACAGTAGATATTACCATTAGGAGTCAGAAAGGTAATCCTACAGTAGATATTACCATTAGGAGTCAGAAAGGTACTCCTACAGAGGATATTACCATTAGGAGACAGAAAGGTATTCCTACAGTAGATATTACCATTAGGAGACAGAAAGGTATTCCTACAGTAGATATTACCATTAGGAGTCAGTCAGAAAGGTACTCCTACAGTAGATATTACCATTAGGAGTCAGTCAGAAAGGTATTCCTACAGTAGATATTACCATTAGGAGACAGAAAGGTATTCCTACAGTAGATATTACCATTAGGAGTCAGTCAGAAAGGTACTCCTACAGTAGATATTACCATTAGGAGACAGAAAGGTATTCCTACAGTAGATATTACCATTAGGAGACAGAAAGGTACTCCTACAGTAGATATTACCATTAGGAGACAGAAAGGTACTCCTACAGTAGATATTACCATTAGGAGTCAGAAAGGTACTCCTACAGTAGATATTACCATTAGGAGGCAGAAAGGTACTCCTACAGTAGATATTACCATTAGGAGTCAGTCAGAAAGGTATTCCTACAGTAGATATTACCATTAGGAGTAAGTCAGAAAGGTATTCCTACAGTAGATATTACCATTAGGAGACAGAAAGGTATTCCTACAGTAGATATTACCATTAGGAGTCAGTCAGAAAGGTACTCCTACAGTAGATATTACCATTAGGAGACAGAAAGGTATTCCTACAGTAGATATTACCATTAGGAGTCAGAAAGGTATTCCTACAGTAGATATTACCATTAGGAGACAGAAAGGTACTCCTACAGTAGATATTACCATTAGGAGTCAGTCAGAAAGGTACTCCTACAGTAGATATTACCATTAGGAGTCAGTCAGAAAGGTATTCCTACAGTAGATATTACCATTAGTAGACAGAAAGGTACTCCTACAGTAGATATTACCATTAGGAGTCAGAAAGGTAATCCTACAGTAGATATTACCATTAGGAGTCAGAAAGGTACTCCTACAGAAGATATTACCATTAGGAGACAGAAAGGTATTCCTACAGTAGATATTACCATTAGGAGACAGAAAGGTACTCCTACAGTAGATATTACCATTAGGAGTCAGAAAGGTACTCCTACAGTAGATATTACCATTAGGAGGCAGAAAGGTACTCCTACAGTAGATATTACCATTAGGAGTCAGTCAGAAAGGTATTCCTACAGTAGATATTACCATTAGGAGTCAGTCAGAAAGGTATTCCTACAGTAGATATTACCATTAGGAGACAGAAAGGTATTCCTACAGTAGATATTACCATTAGGAGTCAGTCAGAAAGGTACTCCTACAGTAGATATTACCATTAGGAGACAGAAAGGTATTCCTACAGTAGATATTACCATTAGGAGACAGAAAGGTACTCCTACAGTAGATATTACCATTAGGAGACAGAAAGGTACTCCTACAGTAGATATTACCATTAGGAGTCAGTCAGAAAGGTACTCCTACAGTAGATATTACCATTAGGAGTCAGTCAGAAAGGTATTCCTACAGTAGATATTACCATTAGGAGTCAGTCAGAAAGGTATTCCTACAGTAGATATTACCATTAGGAGTCAGTCAGAAAGGTATTCCTACAGTAGATATTACCATTAGGAGACAGAAAGGTATTCCTACAGTAGATATTACCATTAGGAGTCAGTCAGAAAGGTACTCCTACAGTAGATATTACCATTAGGAGACAGAAAGGTATTCCTACAGTAGATATTACCATTAGGAGTCAGAAAGGTATTCCTACAGTAGATATTACCATTAGGAGACAGAAAGGTACTCCTACAGTAGATATTACCATTAGGAGTCAGTCAGAAAGGTACTCCTACAGTAGATATTACCATTAGGAGTCAGTCAGAAACGTATTCCTACAGTAGATATTACCATTAGTAGACAGAAAGGTACTCCTACAGTAGATATTACCATTAGGAGTCAGAAAGGTAATCCTACAGTAGATATTACCATTAGGAGTCAGAAAGGTACTCCTACAGAGGATATTACCATTAGGAGACAGAAAGGTATTCCTACAGTAGATATTACCATTAGGAGACAGAAAGGTATTCCTACAGTACATATTACCATTAGGAGACAGAAAGGTATTCCTACAGTAGATATTACCATTAGGAGACAGAAAGGTATTCCTACAGTAGATATTACCATTAGGAGTCAGTCAGAAAGGTATTCCTACAGTAGATATTACCATTAGGAGTCAGTCAGAAAGGTATTTATACAGTAGATATTACCATTAGGAGTCAGTCAGAAAGGTATTCCTACAGTAGATATTACTATTAGGAGTCAGTCAGAAAGGTATTAATACAGTAGACATTACCATTAGGAGACAGAAAGGTACTCCTACAGTAGATATTACCATTAGGAGACAGAAAGGTATTCCTACAGTAGATATTACCATTAGGAGTCAGTCAGAAAGGTATTCCTACAGTAGATATTACTATTAGGAGACAGACAGAAAGGTACTCCTACAGTAGATATTACCAGTTTGAAAGGTATTCCTACAGTAGATATTACCATTAGGAGACAGAAAGGTACTCCTACAGTAGATATTACCATTAGGAGACAGAAAGGTACTCCTACAGTAGATATTACCATTAGGAGTCAGAAAGGTACTCCTACAGTAGATATTACCATTAGGAGGCAGAAAGGTACTCCTACAGTAGAGATTACCATTAGGAGTCAGTCAGAAAGGTATTCCTACAGTAGATATTACCATTAGGAGTCAGTCAGAAAGGTACTCCTACAGTAGATATTACCATTAGGAGACAGAAAGGTATTCCTACAGTAGATATTACCATTAGGAGACAGAAAGGTACTCCTACAGTAGATATTACCATTAGGAGACAGAAAGGTACTCCTACAGTAGATATTACCATTAGGAGTCAGTCAGAAAGGTACTCCTACAGTAGATATTACCATTAGGAGTCAGTCAGAAAGGTACTCCTACAGTAGATATTACCATTAGGAGTCAGTCAGAAAGGTATTCCTACAGTAGATATTACCATTAGGAGTCAGTCAGAAAGGTATTCCTACAGTAGATATTACCATTAGGAGTCAGTCAGAAAGGTATTCCTACAGTAGATATTACCATTAGGAGACAGAAAGGTATTCCTACAGTACATATTACCATTAGGAGACAGAAAGGTATTCCTACAGTAGATATTACCATTAGGAGACAGAAAGGTATTCCTACAGTAGATATTACCATTAGGAGTCAGTCAGAAAGGTATTCCTACAGTAGATATTACCATTAGGAGTCAGTCAGAAAGGTATTTATACAGTAGATATTACCATTAGGAGTCAGTCAGAAAGGTATTCCTACAGTAGATATTACTATTAGGAGTCAGTCAGAAAGGTATTAATACAGTAGACATTACCATTAGGAGACAGAAAGGTACTCCTACAGTAGATATTACCATTAGGAGACAGAAAGGTATTCCTACAGTAGATATTACTATTAGGAGTCAGTCAGAAAGGTATTAATACAGTAGACATTACCATTAGGAGACAGAAAGGTACTCCTACAGTAGATATTACCATTAGGAGACAGAAAGGTATTCCTACAGTAGATATTACCATTAGGAGTCAGTCAGAAAGGTATTCCTACAGTAGATATTACTATTAGGAGACAGACAGAAAGGTACTCCTACAGTAGATATTACCATTAGGAGACAGTTTGAAAGGTATTCCTACAGTAGATATTACCATTAGGAGACAGAAAGGTACTCCTACAGTAGATATTACCATTAGGAGACAGAAAGGTACTCCTACAGTAGATATTACCATTAGGAGTCAGAAAGGTACTCCTACAGTAGATATTACCATTAGGAGGCAGAAAGGTACTCCTACAGTAGATATTACCATTAGGAGTCAGTCAGAAAGGTATTCCTACAGTAGATATTACCATTAGGAGTCAGTCAGAAAGGTACTCCTACAGTAGATATTACCATTAGGAGACAGAAAGGTATTCCTACAGTAGATATTACCATTAGGAGACAGAAAGGTACTCCTACAGTAGATATTACCATTAGGAGACAGAAAGGTACTCCTACAGTAGATATTACCATTAGGAGTCAGTCAGAAAGGTACTCCTACAGTAGATATTACCATTAGGAGTCAGTCAGAAAGGTATTCCTACAGTAGATATTACCATTAGGAGTCAGTCAGAAAGGTATTCCTACAGTAGATATTACCATTAGGAGTCAGTCAGAAAGGTATTCCTACAGTAGATATTACCATTAGGAGACAGAAAGGTATTCCTACAGTAGATATTACCATTAGGAGACAGAAAGGTATTCCTACAGTAGATATTACCATTAGGAGTCAGTCAGAAAGGTATTCCTACAGTAGATATTACCATTAGGAGTCAGTCAGAAAGGTATTTATACAGTAGATATTACCATTAGGAGTCAGTCAGAAAGGTATTCCTACAGTAGATATTACTATTAGGAGTCAGTCTGAAAGGTATTAATACAGTAGACATTACCATTAGGAGACAGAAAGGTACTCCTACAGTAGATATTACCATTAGGAGACAGAAAGGTATTCCTACAGTAGATATTACCATTAGGAGTCAGTCAGAAAGGTATTCCTACAGTAGATATTACTATTAGGAGACAGACAGAAAGGTACTCCTACAGTAGATATTACCATTAGGAGACAGTTTGAAAGGTATTCCTACAGTAGATATTACCATTAGGAGACAGAAAGGTATTCCTACAGTAGATATTACCATTAGGAGACAGAAAGGTACTCCTACAGTAGATATTACCATTAGGAGACAGAAAGGTACTCCTACAGTAGATATTACCATTAGGAGTCAGTCAGAAAGGTATTCCTACAGTAGATATTACCATTAGGAGTCAGTCAGAAAGGTATTCCTACAGTAGATATTACCATTAGGAGTCAGTCAGAAAGGTATTCCTACAGTAGATATTACCATTAGGAGACAGAAAGGTATTCCTACAGTAGATATTACCATTAGGAGTCAGTCAGAAAGGTACTCCTACAGTAGATATTACCATTAGGAGACAGAAAGGTATTCCTACAGTAGATATTACCATTAGGAGTCAGAAAGGTATTCCTACAGTAGATATTACCATTAGGAGACAGAAAGGTACTCCTACAGTAGATATTACCATTAGGAGTCAGTCAGAAAGGTACTCCTACAGTAGATATTACCATTAGGAGTCAGTCAGAAAGGTATTCCTACAGTAGATATTACCATTAGTAGACAGAAAGGTACTCCTACAGTAGATATTACCATTAGGAGTCAGAAAGGTAATCCTACAGTAGATATTACCATTAGGAGTCAGAAAGGTACTCCTACAGAGGATATTACCATTAGGAGACAGAAAGGTATTCCTACAGTAGATATTACCATTACGAGACAGAAAGGTATTCCTACAGTACATATTACCATTAGGAGACAGAAAGGTATTCCTACAGTAGATATTACCATTAGGAGACAGAAAGGTATTCCTACAGTAGATATTACCATTAGGAGTCAGTCAGAAAGGTATTCCTACAGTAGATATTACCATTAGGAGTCAGTCAGAAAGGTATTCCTACAGTAGATATTACCATTAGGAGACAGAAAGGTATTCCTACAGTAGATATTACCATTAGGAGTCAGTCAGAAAGGTACTCCTACAGTAGATATTACCATTAGGAGACAGAAAGGTATTCCTACAGTATATATTACCATTAGGAGACAGAAAGGTACTCCTACAGTAGATATTACCATTAGGAGACAGAAAGGTACTCCTACAGTAGATATTACCATTAGGAGTCAGAAAGGTACTCCTACAGTAGATATTACCATTAGGAGGCAGAAAGGTACTCCTACAGTAGATATTACCATTAGGAGTCAGTCAGAAAGGTATTCCTACAGTAGATATTACCATTAGGAGTCAGTCAGAAAGGTATTCCTACAGTAGATATTACCATTAGGAGACAGAAAGGTATTCCTACAGTAGATATTACCATTAGGAGTCAGTCAGAAAGGTACTCCTACAGTAGATATTACCATTAGGAGACAGAAAGGTATTCCTACAGTAGATATTACCATTAGGAGTCAGTCAGAAAGGTATTCCTACAGTAGATATTACCATTAGGAGACAGAAAGGTATTCCTACAGTAGATATTACCATTAGGAGTCAGTCAGAAAGGTATTCCTACAGTAGATATTACTATTAGGAGACAGACTGAAAGGTAGTCCTACAGTAGATATTACCATTAGGAGACAGTTTGAAAGGTACTCCTACAGTAGATATTACCATTAGGAGACAGAAAGGTACTCCTACAGTAGATATTACCATTAGGAGTCAGAAAGGTACTCCTACAGTAGATATTACCATTAGGAGTCAGTCAGAAAGGTATTCCTACAGTAGATATTACCATTAGGAGTCAGTCAGAAAGGTATTCCTACAGTAGATATTACCATTAGGAGACAGAAAGGTATTCCTACAGTAGATATTACCATTCGGAGTCAGTCAGAAAGGTACTCCTACAGTAGATATTACCATTAGGAGACAGAAAGGTACTCCTACAGTAGATATTACCATTAGGAGTCAGTCAGAAAGGTATTCCTACAGTAGATATTACCATTAGGAGTCAGTCAGAAAGGTATTCCTACAGTAGATATTACCATTAGGAGACAGAAAGGTATTCCTACAGTAGATATTACCATTAGGAGTCAGTCAGAAAGGTACTCCTACAGTAGATATTACCATTAGGAGACAGAAAGGTATTCCTACAGTAGATATTACCATTAGGAGACAGAAAGGTACTCCTACAGTAGATATTACCATTAGGAGACAGAAAGGTACTCCTACAGTAGATATTACCATTAGGAGTCAGAAAGGTACTCCTACAGTAGATATTACCATTAGGAGGCAGAAAGGTACTCCTACAGTAGATATTACCATTAGGAGTCAGTCAGAAAGGTATTCCTACAGTAGATATTACCATTAGGAGTCAGTCAGAAAGGTATTCCTACAGTAGATATTACCATTAGGAGACAGAAAGGTATTCCTACAGTAGATATTACCATTAGGAGTCAGTCAGAAAGGTACTCCTACAGTACATATTACCATTAGGAGACAGAAAGGTATTCCTACAGTAGATATTACCATTAGGAGTCAGTCAGAAAGGTATTCCTACAGTAGATATTACCATTAGGAGTCAGTCAGAAAGGTATTCCTACAGTAGATATTACCATTAGGAGACAGAAAGGTATTCCTACAGTAGATATTACCATTAGGAGTCAGTCAGAAAGGTACTCCTACAGTAGATATTACCATTAGGAGACAGAAAGGTATTCCAACATTAGATATTACCATTAGGAGTCAGTCAGAAAGGTACTCCTACAGTAGATATTACCATTAGGAGACAGTCAGAAAGGTATTCCTACAGTAGATATTACCATTAGGAGTCAGTCAGAAAGGTATTCCTACAGTAGATATTACCATTAGGAGTCAGTCAGAAAGGTACTCCTACAGTAGATATTACCATTAGGAGACAGACAGGTATTCCTACAGTAGATATTACCATTAGGAGACAGAAAGGTACTCCTACAGTAGATATTACCGTTAGGAGTCAGAAAGGTACTCCTACAGTAGATATTACCATTAGGAGTCAGAAAGGTATTCCTACAGTATATATTACCATTAGGAGACAGAAAGGTACTCCTACAGTAGATATTACCATTAGGAGTCAGTCAGAAAGGTACTCCTACAGTAGATATTACCATTAGGAGTCAGTCAGAAAGGTATTCCTACAGTAGATATTACCATTAGTACACAGAAAGGTACTCCTACAGTAGATATTACCATTAGGAGTCAGAAAGGTAATCCTACAGTAGATATTACCATTAGGAGTCAGAAAGGTACTCCTACAGAGGATATTACCATTAGGAGACAGAAAGGTATTCCTACAGTAGATATTACCATTAGGAGACAGAAAGGTATTCCTACAGTAGATATTACCATTAGGAGTCAGTCAGAAAGGTATTCCTACAGTAGATATTACAATTAGGAGTCAGTCAGAAAGGTATTAATACAGTAGATATTACCATTAGGAGTCAGTCAGAAAGGTATTCCTACAGTAGATATTACTATTAGGAGTCAGTCAGAAAGGTATTAATACAGTAGATATTACCATTAGGAGACAGAAAGGTATTCCTACAGTAGATATTACCATTAGGAGTCAGTCAGAAAGTTATTCCTACAGTAGATATTACCATTAGGAGTCAGTCAGAAAGGTATTCCTACAGTAGATATTACCATTAGGAGACAGAAAGGTATTCCTACAGTAGATATTACCATTAGGAGTCAGTCAGAAAGGTACTCCTACAGTAGATATTACCATTAGGAGACAGAAAGGTATTCCTACATTAAATATTACCATTAGGAGTCAGTCAGAAAGGTACTCCTACAGTAGATATTACCATTAGGAGACAGTCAGAAAGGTATTCCTACAGTAGATATTACCATTAGGAGACAGAAAGGTATTCCTACAGTAGATATTACCATTAGGAGTCAGTCAGAAAGGTACTCCTACAGTAGATATTACCATTAGGAGACAGAAAGGTATTCCTACAGTAGATATTACCATTAGGAGACAGAAAGGTACTCCTACAGTAGATATTACCATTAGGAGACAGAAAGGTACTCCTACAGTAGATATTACCATTAGGAGTCAGAAAGGTACTCCTACAGTAGATATTACCATTAGGAGGCAGAAAGGTACTCCTACAGTAGATATTACCATTAGGAGTCAGTCAGAAAGGTATTCCTACAGTAGATATTACCATTAGGAGTCAGTCAGAAAGGTATTCCTACAGTAGATATTACCATTAGGAGACAGAAAGGTATTCCTACAGTAGATATTACCATTAGGAGTCAGTCAGAAAGGTACTCCTACAGTACATATTACCATTAGGAGACAGAAAGGTATTCCTACAGTAGATATTACCATTAGGAGTCAGTCAGAAAGGTATTCCTACAGTAGATATTACCATTAGGAGTCAGTCAGAAAGGTATTCCTACAGTAGATATTACCATTAGGAGACAGAAAGGTATTCCTACAGTAGATATTACCATTAGGAGTCAGTCAGAAAGGTACTCCTACAGTAGATATTACCATTAGGAGACAGAAAGGTATTCCAACATTAGATATTACCATTAGGAGTCAGTCAGAAAGGTACTCCTACAGTAGATATTACCATTAGGAGACAGTCAGAAAGGTATTCCTACAGTAGATATTACCATTAGGAGTCAGTCAGAAAGGTATTCCTACAGTAGATATTACCATTAGGAGTCAGTCAGAAAGGTACTCCTACAGTAGATATTACCATTAGGAGACAGACAGGTATTCCTACAGTAGATATTACCATTAGGAGACAGAAAGGTACTCCTACAGTAGATATTACCGTTAGGAGTCAGAAAGGTACTCCTACAGTAGATATTACCATTAGGAGTCAGAAAGGTATTCCTACAGTATATATTACCATTAGGAGACAGAAAGGTACTCCTACAGTAGATATTACCATTAGGAGTCAGTCAGAAAGGTACTCCTACAGTAGATATTACCATTAGGAGTCAGTCAGAAAGGTATTCCTACAGTAGATATTACCATTAGTACACAGAAAGGTACTCCTACAGTAGATATTACCATTAGGAGTCAGAAAGGTAATCCTACAGTAGATATTACCATTAGGAGTCAGAAAGGTACTCCTACAGAGGATATTACCATTAGGAGACAGAAAGGTATTCCTACAGTAGATATTACCATTAGGAGACAGAAAGGTATTCCTACAGTAGATATTACCATTAGGAGTCAGTCAGAAAGGTATTCCTACAGTAGATATTACAATTAGGAGTCAGTCAGAAAGGTATTAATACAGTAGATATTACCATTAGGAGTCAGTCAGAAAGGTATTCCTACAGTAGATATTACTATTAGGAGTCAGTCAGAAAGGTATTAATACAGTAGATATTACCATTAGGAGACAGAAAGGTATTCCTACAGTAGATATTACCATTAGGAGTCAGTCAGAAAGTTATTCCTACAGTAGATATTACCATTAGGAGTCAGTCAGAAAGGTATTCCTACAGTAGATATTACCATTAGGAGACAGAAAGGTATTCCTACAGTAGATATTACCATTAGGAGTCAGTCAGAAAGGTACTCCTACAGTAGATATTACCATTAGGAGACAGAAAGGTATTCCTACATTAAATATTACCATTAGGAGTCAGTCAGAAAGGTACTCCTACAGTAGATATTACCATTAGGAGACAGTCAGAAAGGTATTCCTACAGTAGATATTACCATTAGGAGTCAGTCAGAAAGGTATTCCTACAGTAGATATTACCATTAGGAGTCAGTCAGAAAGGTACTCCTACAGTAGATATTACCATTAGGAGACAGAAAGGTATTCCTACAGTAGATATTACCATTAGGAGACAGAAAGGTACTCCTACAGTAGATATTACCGTTAGGAGTCAGAAAGGTACTCCTACAGTAGATATTACCATTAGGAGTCAGAAAGGTATTCCTACAGTAGATATTACCATTAGGAGACAGAAAGGTACTCCTACAGTAGATATTACCATTAGGAGTCAGTCAGAAAGGTACTCCTACAGTAGATATTACCATTAGGAGTCAGAAAGTTATTCCTACAGTAGATATTACCATTAGGAGTCAGTCAGAAAGGTATTCCTACAGTAGATATTACCATTAGGAGTCAGTCAGAAAGGTACTCCTACAGTAGATATTACCATTAGGATACAGAAAGGTATTCCTACAGTAGATATTACCATTAGGATACAGAAAGGTATTCCTACAGTAGATATTACAATTAGGAGACAGAAAGGTACTCCTACAGTAGATATTACCATTAGGATACAGAAAGGTACTCCTACAGTAGATATTACCATTAGGATACAGAAAGGTACTCCTACAGTAGATATTACCATTAGGAGACAGAAAGGTACTCCTAGAGTAGATATTACCATTAGGAGACAGAAAGGTGTTCCTACAGTAGATATTACCATTAGGAGACAGAAAGGTATTCCTACAGTAGATATTACCATTAGATGACAGAAAGGTGTTCCTACAGTAGATATTACCATTAGGAGACAGAAAGGTATTCCTACAGTAGATATTACCATTAGGAGTCAGTCAGAAAGGTATTCCTACAGTAGATATTACCATTAGGAGTCAGTCAGAAAGGTATTAATACAGTAGATATTACCATTAGGAGTCAGTCAGAAAGGTATTCCTACAGTAGATATTACTATTAGGAGTCAGTCAGAAAGGTATTAATACAGTAGATATTACCATTAGGAGACAGAAAGGTACTCCTACAGTAGATATTACCATTAGGAGACAGAAAGGTATTCCTACAGTAGATATTACCATTAGGAGTCAGTCAGAAAGGTATTCCTACAGTAGATATTACTATTAGGAGACAGACAGAAAGGTACTCCTACAGTAGATATTACTATTAGGAGACAGTTAGAAAGGTATTCCTACAGTAGATATTACCATTAGGAGACAGAAAGGTACTCCTACAGTAGATATTACCATTAGGAGTCAGAAAGGTACTCCTACAGTAGATATTACCATTAGGAGGCAGAAAGGTACTCCTACAGTAGATATTACCATTAGGAGTCAGTCAGAAAGGTATTCCTACAGTAGATATTACCATTAGGAGTCAGTCAGAAAGGTATTCCTACAGTAGATATTACCATTAGGAGACAGAAAGGTATTCCTACAGTAGATATTACCATTAGGAGTCAGTCAGAAAGGTACTCCTACAGTAGATATTACCATTAGGAGACAGAAAGGTATTCCTACAGTAGATATTACCATTAGGAGTCAGTCAGAAAGGTACTCCTACAGTAGATATTACCATTAGGAGACAGTCAGAAAGGTATTCCTACAGTAGATATTACCATTAGGAGTCAGTCAGAAAGGTATTCCTACAGTAGATATTACCATTAGGAGACAGAAAGGTATTCCTACATTAGATATTACCATTAGGAGTCAGTCAGAAAGGTACTCCTACAGTAGATATTACCATTAGGAGACAGAAAGGTACTCCTACAGTAGATATTACCATTAGGAGTCAGAAAGGTATTCCTACAGGAGATATTACCATTAGGAGACAGAAAGGTACTCCTACAGTAGATATTACCATTAGGAGTCAGTCAGAAAGGTACTCCTACAGTAGATATTTAGGAGTCAGTCAGAAAGGTATTCCTACAGTAGATATTACCATTAGGAGACAGAAAGGTATTCCTACAGTAGATATTACCATTAGGAGTCAGTCAGAAAGGTACTCCTACAGTAGATATTACCATTAGGAGACAGAAAGGTATTCCTACATTAGATATTACCATTAGGAGTCAGTCAGAAAGGTACTCCTACAGTAGATATTACCATTAGGAGACAGTCAGAAAGGTATTCCTACAGTAGATATTACCATTAGGAGTCAGTCAGAAAGGTATTCCTACAGTAGATATTACCATTAGGAGACAGAAAGGTATTCCTACATTAGATATTACCATTAGGAGTCAGTCAGAAAGGTACTCCTACAGTAGATATTACCATTAGGAGACAGAAAGGTACTCCTACAGTAGATATTACCATTAGGAGTCAGAAAGGTATTCCTACAGGAGATATTACCATTAGGAGACAGAAAGGTACTCCTACAGTAAATATTACCATTAGGAGTCAGTCAGAAAGGTACTCCTACAGTAGATATTTAGGAGTCAGTCAGAAAGGTATTCCTACAGTAGATATTACCATTAGGAGACAGAAAGGTATTCCTACAGTAGATATTACCATTAGGAGAAAGAAAGGTACTCCTACAGTAGATATTACCATTAGGAGACAGAAAGGTACTCCTACAGTAGATATTACCATTAGGAGACAGAAAGGTATTCCTACAGTAGATATTACCATTAGGAGTCAGAAAGGTATTCCTACAGTAGATATTACCATTAGGAGACAGAAAGGTATTCCTACAGTAGATATTACCATTATGAGATCGAAAGGTACTCCTACAGTAGATATTACCATTAGGAGACAGTCAGAAAGGTATTCCTACAGTAGATATTACCATTAGGAGTCAGTCAGAAAGGTATTCCTACAGTAGATATTATCATTAGGATACAGAAAGGTACTCCTACAGTAGATATTACCATTAGGATACAGAAAGGTATTCCTACAGTAGATATTACCATTAGGAGACAGAAAGGTATTCCTACAGTAGATATTACCATTAGGAGACAGAAAGGTACTCCTACAGTAGATATTACCATTAGGAGACAGAAAGGTACTCCTACAGTAGATATTACCATTAGGAGTCAGTCAAAGGTACTCCTACAGTAGATATTACCATTAGGAGACAGAAAGGTACTCCTACAGTAGATATTACCATTAGGAGACAGTTAGAAAGGTACTCCTACAGTAGATATTACCATTAGGAGACAGAAAGGTATTCCTACAGTAGATATTACCATTAGGAGTCAGTCAGAAAGGTACTCCTACAGTAGATATTACCATTAGGAGTCAGTCAGAAAGGTAATCCTACAGTAGATATTACCATTAGGAGACAGAAAGGTACTCCTACAGTAGATATTACCATTAGGAGACAGAAAGGTATTCCTACAGTAGATATTACTATTAGGAGACAGACAGAAAGGTACTCCTACAGTAGATATTACCATTAGGAGACTGTTAGAAAGGTATTCCTACAGTAGATATTACCATTAGGAGACAGAAAGGTACTCCTACAGTAGATATTACCATTAGGAGACAGAAAGGTACTCCTACAGTAGGTATTACCATTAGGAGTCTGAAAGGTACTCCTACAGTAGATATTACCATTAGGAGGCAGAAAGGTATTCCTACAGTAGATATTACCATTAGGAGTCAGTCAGAAAGGTATTCCTATAGTAGATATTACCATTAGGAGACAGAAAGGTATTCCTACAGTAGATATTACCATTAGGAGTCAGTCAGAAAGGTATTCCTACAGTAGATATTACCATTAGGAGACAGAAAGGTACTCCTACAGTAGATATTACCATTAGGAGTCAGAAAGGTACTCCTACAGTAGATATTACCATTAGGAGACAGAAAGGTATTCCTACAGTAGATATTACCATTAGGAGTCAGTCAGAAAGGTATTCCTACAGTAGATATTACCATTAGGAGTCAGTCAGAAAGGTACTCCTACAGTAGATATTACTATTAGGAGTCAGTCAGAAAGGTATTAATACAGTAGATATTACCATTAGGAGTCAGTCAGAAAGGTATTCCTACAGTAGATATTACCGTTAGGAGTCAGAAAGGTACTCCTACAGTAGATATTACCATTAGGAGTCAGAAAGGTATTCCTACAGTAGATATTACCATTAGGAGACAGAAAGGTATTCCTACAGTAGATATTACCATTAGGAGTCAGTCAGAAAGGTATTCCTACAGTAGATATTACCATTAGGAGACAGAAAGGTACTCCTACAGTAGATATTACCATTAGGAGTCAGAAAGGTACTCCTACAGTAGATATTACCATTAGGAGACAGAAAGGTATTCCTACAGTAGATATTACCATTAGGAGTCAGTCAGAAAGGTATTCCTACAGTATATATTACCATTAGGAGTCAGTCAGAAAGGTATTCCTACAGTAGATATTACCGTTAGGAGTCAGAAAGGTACTCCTACCTTAGATATTACCATTAGGAGTCAGAAAGGTATTCCTACAGTAGATATTACCATTAGGAGACAGAAAGGTACTCCTACAGTAGATATTACCATTAGGAGTCAGTCAGAAAGGTACTCCTAAGGTAGATATTACCATTAGGAGTCAGTCAGAAAGGTATTCCTACAGTAGATATTACCATTAGGAGACAGAAAGGTATTCCTACAGTAGATATTACCATTAGGAGACAGAAAGGTATTCCTACAGTAGATATTACCATTAGGAGACAGAAAGGTATTCCTACAGTAGATATTACCATTAGGAGTCAGTCAGAAAGGTATTCCTACAGTAGATATTACCATTAGGAGTCAGTCAGAAAGGTATTAATACAGTAGATATTACCATTAGGAGTCAGTCAGAAAGGTATTCCTACAGTAGATATTACTATTAGGAGTAAGTCAGAAAGGTATTAATACAGTAGATATTACCATTAGGAGACAGAAAGGTACTCCTACAGTAGATATTACCATTAGGAGACAGAAAGGTATTCCTACAGTAGATATTACCATTAGGAGTCAGTCAGAAAGGTATTCCTACAGTAGATATTACTATTAGGAGACAGACAGAAAGGTACTCCTACAGTAGATATTACCATTAGGAGACAGTTAGAAAGGTATTCCTACAGTAGATATTACCATTAGGAGACAGAAAGGTACTCCTACAGTAGATATTACCATTAGGAGACAGAAAGGTACTCCTACAGTAGATATTACCATTAGGAGTCAGAAAGGTACTCCTACAGTAGATATTACCATTAGGAGTCAGAAAGGTATTCCTACAGTAGATATTACCATTAGGAGACAGAAAGGTATTCCTACAGTAGATATTACCATTAGGAGTCAGTCAGAAAGGTATTCCTACAGTAGATATTACCATTAGGAGACAGAAAGGTACTCCTACAGTAGATATTACCATTAGGAGTCAGAAAGGTACTCCTACAGTAGATATTACCATTAGGAGACAGAAAGGTATTCCTACAGTAGATATTACCATTAGGAGTCAGTCAGAAAGGTATTCCTACAGTATATATTACCATTAGGAGTCAGTCAGAAAGGTATTCCTACAGTAGATATTACCGTTAGGAGTCAGAAAGGTACTCCTACAGTAGATATTACCATTAGGAGTCAGAAAGGTATTCCTACAGTAGATATTACCATTAGGAGACAGAAAGGTACTCCTACAGTAGATATTACCATTAGGAGTCAGTCAGAAAGGTACTCCTAAGGTAGATATTACCATTAGGAGTCAGTCAGAAAGGTATTCCTACAGTAGATATTACCATTAGTAGACAGAAAGGTACTTCTACAGTAGATATTACCATTAGGAGTCAGAAAGGTAATCCTACAGTAGATATTACCATTAGGAGTCAGAAAGGTACTCCTACAGAGGATATTACCATTAGGAGACAGAAAGGTATTCCTACAGTAGATATTACCATTAGGAGACAGAAAGGTATTCCTACAGTAGATATTACCATTAGGAGACAGAAAGGTATTCCTACAGTAGATATTACCATTAGGAGACAGAAAGGTATTCCTACAGTAGATATTACCATTAGGAGTCAGTCAGAAAGGTATTCCTACAGTAGATATTACCATTAGGAGTCAGTCAGAAAGGTATTAATACAGTAGATATTACCATTAGGAGTCAGTCAGAAAGGTATTCCTACAGTAGATATTACTATTAGGAGTAAGTCAGAAAGGTATTAATACAGTAGATATTACCATTAGGAGACAGAAAGGTACTCCTACAGTAGATATTACCATTAGGAGACAGAAAGGTATTCCTACAGTAGATATTACCATTAGGAGTCAGTCAGAAAGGTATTCCTACAGTAGATATCACTATTAGGAGACAGACAGAAAGGTACTCCTACAGTAGATATTACCATTAGGAGACAGTTAGAAAGGTATTCCTACAGTAGATATTACCATTAGGAGACAGAAAGGTACTCCTACAGTAGATATTACCATTAGGAGTCAGAAAGGTACTCCTACAGTAGATATTACCATTAGGAGGCAGAAAGGTACTCCTACAGTAGATATTACCATTTGGAGACAGAAAGGTATTCCTACAGTAGATATTACCATTAGGAGTCAGTCAGAAAGGTATTCCTACAGTAGATATTACCATTAGGAGACAGAAAGGTACTCCTACAGTAGATATTACCATTAGGAGTCAGAAAGGTACTCCTACAGTAGATATTACCATTAGGAGACAGAAAGGTATTCCTACAGTAGATATTACCATTAGGAGTCAGTCAGAAAGGTATTCCTACAGTATATATTACCATAAGGAGTCAGTCAGAAAGGTATTCCTACAGTAGATATTACCGTTAGGAGTCAGAAAGGTACTCCTACAGTAGATATTACCATTAGGAGTCAGAAAGGTATTCCTACAGTAGATATTACCATTAGGAGACAGAAAGGTACTCCTACAGTAGATATTACCATTAGGAGTCAGTCAGAAAGGTACTCCTAAGGTAGATATTACCATTAGGAGTCAGTCAGAAAGGTATTCCTACAGTAGATATTACCATTAGTAGACAGAAAGGTACTTCTACAGTAGATATTACCATTAGGAGTCAGAAAGGTAATCCTACAGTAGATATTACCATTAGGAGTCAGAAAGGTACTCCTACAGAGGATATTACCATTAGGAGACAGAAAGGTATTCCTACAGTAGATATTACCATTAGGAGACAGAAAGGTATTCCTACAGTAGATATTACCATTAGGAGACAGAAAGGTATTCCTACAGTAGATATTACCATTAGGAGACAGAAAGGTATTCCTACAGTAGATATTACCATTAGGAGTGAGTCAGAAAGGTATTCCTACAGTAGATATTACCATTAGGAGTCAGTCAGAAAGGTATTAATACAGTAGATATTACCATTAGGAGTCAGTCAGAAAGGTATTCCTACAGTAGATATTACTATTAGGAGTAAGTCAGAAAGGTATTAATACAGTAGATATTACCATTAGGAGACAGAAAGGTACTCCTACAGTAGATATTACCATTAGGAGACAGAAAGGTATTCCTACAGTAGATATTACCATTAGGAGTCAGTCAGAAAGGTATTCCTACAGTAGATATTACTATTAGGAGACAGACAGAAAGGTACTCCTACAGTAGATATTACCATTAGGAGACAGTTAGAAAGGTATTCCTACAGTAGATATTACCATTAGGAGACAGAAAGGTACTCCTACAGTAGATATTACCATTAGGAGACAGAAAGGTACTCCTACAGTAGATATTACCATTAGGAGTCAGAAAGGTACTCCTACAGTAGATATTACCATTAGGAGGCAGAAAGGTACTCCTACAGTAGATATTACCATTAGGAGTCAGTCAGAAAGGTATTCCTACAGTAGATATTACCATTAGGAGTCAGTCAGAAAGGTATTCCTACAGTAGATATTACCATTAGGAGACAGAAAGGTATTCCTACAGTAGATATTACCATTAGGAGTCAGTCAGAAAGGTACTCCTACAGTAGATATTACCATTAGGAGACAGAAAGGTATTCCTACAGTAGATATTACCATTAGGAGACAGAAAGGTACTCCTACAGTAGATATTACCATTAGGAGACAGAAAGGTACTCCTACAGTAGATATTACCATTAGAAGTCAGAAAGGTACTCCTACAGTAGATATTACCATTAGGAGGCAGAAAGGTACTCCTACAGTAGATATTACCATTAGGAGTCAGTCAGAAAGGTATTCCTACAGTAGATATTACCATCAGGAGTCAGTCAGAAAGGTATTCCTACAGTAGATATTACCATTAGGAGACAGAAAGGTATTCCTACAGTAGATATTACCATTAGGAGTCAGTCAGAAAGGTACTCCTACAGTAGATATTACCATTAGGAGACAGATAGGTATTCCTACAGTAGATATTTCCATTAGGAGTCAGTCAGAAAGGTATTCCTACAGTAGATATTACCATTAGGAGTCAGTCAGAAAGGTATTCCTACAGTAGATATTACCATTAGGAGACAGAAAGGTATTCCTACAGTAGATATTACCATTAGGAGTCAGTCAGAAAGGTACTCCTACAGTAGATATTACCATTAGGAGACAGAAAGGTATTCCTACAGTAGATATTACCATTAGGAGTCAGTCAGAAAGGTACTCCTACAGTAGATATTACCATTAGGAGACAGAAAGGTATTCCTACAGTAGATATTACCATTAGGAGACAGTCAGAAAGGTACTCCTACAGTAGATATTACCATTAGGAGTCAGTCAGAAAGGTATTCCTACAGTAGATATTACCATTAGGAGTCAGTCAGAAAGGTATTCCTACTGTAGGTATTACCATTAGGAGTCAGTCAGAAAGGTATTCCTACAGTAGATATTACCATTAGGAGACAGAAAGGTATTCCTACAGTAGATATTACCATTAGGAGACAGAAAGGTACTCCTACAGTAGATATTACCATTAGGAGTCAGTCAGAAAGGTATTCCTACAGTAGATATTACCATTAGGAGTCAGTCAGAAAGGTATTCCTACAGTAGATATTACCATTAGGAGTCAGTCAGAAAGGTAATCCTACAGTAGATATTACCATTAGGAGACAAAGGTATTCCTACAGTAGATATTACCATTAGGAGACAGAAAGGTACTCCTACAGTAGATATTACCATTAGGAGTCAGTCAGAAAGGTACTCCTACAGTAGATATTACCATTAGGAGACAGAAAGGTATTCCTACAGTAGATATTACCATTAGGAGACAGAAAGGTACTCCTACAGTAGATATTACCATTAGAAGTCAGAAAGGTACTCCTACAGTAGATATTACCATTAGGAGGCAGAAAGGTACTCCTACAGTAGATATTACCATTAGGAGTCAGTCAGAAAGGTATTCCTACAGTAGATATTACCATCAGGAGTCAGTCAGAAAGGTATTCCTACAGTAGATATTACCATTAGGAGACAGAAAGGTATTCCTACAGTAGATATTACCATTAGGAGTCAGTCAGAAAGGTACTCCTACAGTAGATATTACCATTAGGAGACAGAAAGGTATTCCTACAGTAGATATTACCATTAGGAGACAGTCAGAAAGGTACTCCTACAGTAGATATTACCATTAGGAGTCAGTCAGAAAGGTATTCCTACAGTAGATATTACCATTAGGAGTCAGTCAGAAAGGTATTCCTACAGTAGATATTACCATTAGGAGTCAGTCAGAAAGGTATTCCTACAGTAGATATTACCATTAGGAGACAGAAAGGTATTCCTACAGTAGATATTACCATTAGGAGACAGAAAGGTACTCCTACAGTAGATATTACCATTAGGAGTCAGTCAGAAAGGTATTCCTACAGTAGATATTACCATTAGGAGTCAGTCAGAAAGGTATTCCTACAGTAGATATTACCATTAGGAGTCAGTCAGAAAGGTAATCCTACAGTAGATATTACCATTAGGAGACAAAGGTATTCCTACAGTAGATATTACCATTAGGAGACAGAAAGGTACTCCTACAGTAGATATTACCATTAGGAGTCAGTCAGAAAGGTACTCCTACAGTTTGTCCTTATCTGTTGACCTAACCAGGAAAACTCTGGACCCTATAAGGTATGACAGTGATGAATCAGTTGTAAAAAGGTTTTGTAAGGGCTATGATGGGAACAGTTTGTCCTTTTCTAACCAGGAAAACTCTGGACCCTATAAGGTATGACAGTGATGAATCAGTTGTAAAAAGGTTTTGTAAGGGCTATGATGGGAACAGTTTGTCCTTATCTAACCAGGAAAACTCTGGACCCTCTAAGGTAAGACAGTGATGAATCAGTTGTAAAAGGTTTTGTAAGGGCTCTGATGGAACCAGTTTTAACCTGTTAGGGCTAGGGGGCAGTATTTACACGGCTGGATAAAAAACGTACCCGATTTAATCTGGTTACTCCTGCCCAGTAACTAGAATATGCATATAATTATTGGCTTTGGATAGAAAACACCCTAAAGTTTCTAAAACTGTTTGAATGGTGTCTGTGAGTATAACAGAACTCCTATGGCAGGCCAAAACCTGAGAAGATTTCAAGCAGGAAGTGGCCTGTCTGAGAAGTAGTGTTTCATCTTGGCTCTTTTTATTGAAGACTCAGGATCTGTGCAATAACGTGACACTTCCTACGTCTTCTATAGGGTCTCAGAGCCCGGGAAAAAGTTGAACGATATCGAGGCAGGCTCTGGCTAAAACACTTTATCGCTTTTGGCAAGTGGCCACTCAGAGTACTATGGGCTTAGGCGCGTGCCCGCGTCGACCGAATGCTTTCTTTTCCTTTGTCTGTTTATCTAAACGCAGATTCCCGGTTGGAATATTATCGCTTTTTTATGAGAAAAATGGCATAAAAATAGATTTTAAACAGCGGTTGACATGCTTCGAAGTACGGTAATGGAATATTAGAATTCTTTTGTCACGAATTGCGCCATGCTCGTCACCCTTATTTAGCCTTTAGGATAGTGTCTAGAACGCACGAACAAAACGCCGCTGTTTGGATATAACGATGGATTATTTTGGACCAAACCAACATTTGTTATTGAAGTAGAAGTCCTGGGAGTGCATTCTGACGAAGACAACAAAGGTAATAACATTTTTCTTATAGTAAATCTGACTTTGATGAGTGCTAAACCTGCTGGGTGTCTAAATAGCTAGCCCTGTGATGCCGGGTTATCTACTGAGAATATTGCAAAATGTGCTTTCACCGAAAAGCTATTTTAAAATCGGACATATCGAGTGCATAGAGGAGTTCTTTATCTATAATTCTTAAAATAATTGTTATGCTTTTTGTGAACGTTTATCGTGAGTAATTTAGTAAATTCACCGGCAGTGTTCGGTGGGAATGCTAGTCACATGCTAGTCACATGCTAATGTAAAAAGCTGGTTTTTGATATAAATATGAACTTGATTGAACAAAACATGCATGTATTGTATAACATAATGTCCTAGGGTTGTCATCTGATGAAGATCATCAAAGGTTAGTGCTACATTTAGCTGTGGTTTGGGTTTATGTGACATTATATGCTAGCTTGAAAAATGGGTGTCTGATTATTTCTGGCTGGGTATTCTGCTGACATAATCTAATCTTTTGCTTTCGTTGTAAAGCCTTTTTGAAATCACACAGTGTGGTTAGATTAACGAGAGTCTTATCTTTAAAATGGTGTAAAATAGTCATATTTTTGAAAAATTGAAGTAATAGCATATCTAAGGATTTGAATAACGCGCCACAGGATTCAACTGGCTGTTGAGTAGGTGGGACCTAGCCCATAGAGGTTAACTAAATCAGGGCACATGGTTTTAATAACTCTTAGGGCTCGCGGACCGCTAGCGAAACACCTACGACAACATCCGGTGAAATTGCAGAGCGACAAATTCAAAATAGAAATATATTAAACATTCATGAAAATACAAGTGTCATACATCATTTAAAAGCTTAGAATCTTGGCAATCGAACTGCGTTGTCAGATTTCCAAAAGGCTTTACGGTGAAAGCAAAGCTTTCGATTATATGAGGACAGCACCCCACAATAACATATTTTCCAAACAAGCACAGGCGTCACAGAATCCCAAATAGCACTAAAAAAATCACTTACCTTTGAAGATCTTCCTCTGTTTGCAATCCCAAGGGTCCCAGCTACACAATGAATGGTCGTTTTGTTCGATAAAGTCCTTCTTTATATCCCAAAATAGTCTGTTTAGCAGGCGCCATGACTTCAGAAATCCACTCCTTCAACATGCAGACAAAGAAGTTCTAAAACCTACCAGTAAATTTCGTCCAAACAAGTCAAATAACGTGTCTATATCATCCTCAGGTTGTCTAAAATGTAAATAAACTATAATATTTCATACGGAAAGTACTGTGTTCAATAGGAATGCCAAATTCGCAAGTGTGCACCCTCTCCATCGCGCGCAAAAACACTAATGTGACCCAAGCAGTCAGCTCACTGAAAGTGTAAATATTTATTTATTTTTCAAAATAGAACCCTCAAAACCTTGAATAAATACTGTTGACATCTAGTGGAAGCTATTATGAATTGCAATCTGGGTGACGGACATAGGAGTTTTCAATAGCTTTACAAAATATGAGCCTGTGATTTTATTTATTTATTTTTTTGGTTGGATTTTCTTCGGGTTTTCGCCTGCCATATCTGTTCTTTTATACTCACAGACATTATTTTAACAATTTTGGAAACGTCAGTGTTTTCTTTCCAAATCTACCAATTATATGCATAGCTTCTGGGCCTGAGTAACAGGCATTTTACTTTGGGCTCGCCAGACTCTCCGCACTTCACACAAAATCAAACTAGATCAAAGAAAACTAATACATGTATTTTCATTACATACTTATCAATGACTGTTCTAAGCCTATGTCCAGTCATAACTCTTAGGATTAGGATTTTTGCTATGACCTTCATTTAGAGAAACAGTCTTCCTAAACATTAAAGATGGTCTCGTCTAACATGGGCTCCTCGTAATTGAATGAATCCTCCACCAGGCTCGGCGTTAGGTATTTGTCATCCCACTGGTCTGAACTTGGAATCGGTCCGTATCTCACCATCTGCTCCGTCATCGATCTCTCCAGAGCCCTGGAAATGAGACCTCTCGCACAAGGGACCAAACAACAACCACATAATATCAACACAGTCATACGGGTGAAAGCAGCCCACGACACAGTGATTACAACCTTTTTCCATTTTCCAAACGTACTATCAAACCATCCCGTGAGTGCCGTGTCCACCCCGGAATTTTCTGCTAACTCCTGAGCTAAATTGTTTAGACCGGCATTCAGATCAGAAAATCACACACACACCACCCTTTTCAGCCAGAAGCATATCCAAAGCTATTCTATTCTGCAATACCATCAAAGTGGTCGCAGCTGTCTGTTCTGCTAACCCTTGAATTGCCTCTCTGGTATAGTTGATGAAACGCTGTTGGTTATAATAAATGTAATTTATCCAATCCACATTTTTATTGAGAGTCGAACAGCAAAAAAGACTTGATTCCAATCCAGCCCATATCTGATTCCTAGCTTTAAACTCATCAGGCACCCCCTTTGGAACCCCAATGCTATCAATGTAAATTCTATCATCAAAGGACCCTGACGGAGCACTCCTCCCCTCTCTTTCACCTGGCACTAGGTCTTTGTGTTGTATAAGGGTGAAGGGCATGCCTAACTGTACCAATGCACAAATACCAGTCCATTTTGCAGGCAGGTTTGGCCACAGCTTCATACCTCCACACAATCACCAGACATCCTCTCTCGGCCTTTTTATCTTACTAAAGTCCTCGGAACTCAACCACCCAGTCAGGTCCCTCATTGTCTCGTCAGTTGTAACATTCTCTGTCCTATTGCATGTTCTTACTTCCCCTATGTTCCATCCGTGTGTGTTGTGTCGAGCCACACAATAATAGTCTCCTCCTGCGACTGTGAAAGGGGGAAGTCTGGATCTAATGGGCACATAGGATACAGATAATGCAGATCAGTGCAACTGTCTGGCTTCCTTGCCTTCATGAACAGCTTTACCATACAGGCCATTCCCCTTGGTAAATTAATTCCATGTCCTAACCTCTACTACTCAGAATGGTACCGCAGTGTTGACAATGGTCTGGTCAAGGCCAACATACCAAAACCCTAAATCCTCTTTCTTTATGCTTTTAATGGTCATTCCTATCTTCAAGCAATACTTCACTTGCTCTGGATTGCAGTCAAAAACACTGGCCTTCACTATACTCCATCTGTTTCTATATTGGGTGTGTGGATTGACATAGCCTTCTCGCTCTGTGTGAGCTATAACCTGATTCCATGAGTTACACCGGGATCTACACAGATATCTTCCCCATGAAGTCCGAGTCCTAGACTGCCAGGAGGTTAGGGACCCCATTTGGTCTGCATAGAACTCTATTGAGATCCTTCCCTACCTCTACTCTCACTTCCTTTTTATCCAGATCGAGTGACCTTTTGTACCTAGGCCATAAAAACTCCTCATCTTCTACACTATGGGTCAAGTTACCACTTTCTGACTTCTCGAGTGGTTCATGGTGTATTAGGAATATGGCTCCCACAATCAGACAGCTCAGACTGACCAGTACCCCTGTAAAGCCCCACCCCCTCCCGGAGAATATATCACTGGCTAGAGGCCAAACCACACTTTCACTTCTATGAACGCACACAGTGAGGATCGGGCGGGTTAGGGAATCTTCGTTAGAGAGGTAACCCCCGAACCTTATTGGTATTCGGTTCTTCTCCTAACTCTGTGATTGTTCGACAGTGTCAGTGTGTCTTACCCTCCCGCAATGTGTGATATGAACCCAGGTAGCTCTTTCAGCTATTCTCACTGTGAAGGCTATTACCAGGAACACTTGGTATGGGCCCTCCCACCGTGGCTGCTTCCAGTTCTTTTCTCCTCAGGGACTGGATCCACACCCAGTCTCCTGGTTGGATTGAGTGAATCATCTTCTCCTGTAATTCACCTGTTGGACACAAAGTCGCGACACACGGGTTTGGTTAACCATGTGTTCTGTTAGTATATCTTCAACTTCTATGTCTACCTGTTCTGGCCTCCCTAACTCTGGCATTCTATATGGTTTACCTGATCAGCTAAAATGTAATCTATTATTTAAAGAGATAGATCCTAGTAAACCAACTACCCTAATCATGTCCACCCAGGAAGTTGGGACTGCTTCTTTCCATTTAATATACTTATCTATTATAAAAAATGTTTTTTTAAGTAGTTCGTTATCCAATAGGCCACAAAGTGTTTCCGAACCTGCTCTACTATCCCCCTGTTGACACATGGCTCTGCCCATGTGTCAATCTTGCCGCATCTCGAAACAATGACTTAGGTAGTATTGGTAACTTATCATGATACCAAACACCGTCCTTATATAAATTGCTCCTAACTTCTCCCATTTCGAAATCCCTTTCACTGGTGCTCTAGACTGACAATTTTAATATAGCTTTGTCTATGTTTACTTCCTCTTTTAAGAACTGCTGTGTCGACGGCTGCGGTTTAAGACCTGCCTTTTTCGTTTCCGCATCTGCTTTTCTGTTGTTGTTACTGACACTATCTGTCCCTCTAATGTGGGCCTCACATTTACAAATAGCTAACTTTTCTGGCAAAAGTACAGCATCTAATAGATTCTAAATCAACCGAGCGTGTGTAATAGGTTTCCCAGAAGTGGTTACCATTCCCCTGTTTCTCCATTGGGCTGCAAATATGTGCACTGTGTTAAATGCATAGGCACTGTCTGTGTAAATAGTAATACGTTTTCCTGTCCCTAACTGACACGCACGGGTAAGTGCTACTATTTCTGCTTATTGTGCTGAATAGTTTCTCAGTAACGGCTCCGCTTCCAAGACCTCTGTGTCTGTAACTATAGCATATCCTGTCGCATTAGTGCCATCATGGTTTTTTCTTGATGATCGATCTACAAACATAGTCAGTTCCCCATCAGGTAAAGCTAGATAAGTCAAATCGGGTCTTGGTAGGACAACTTTCTCAGTTTCTGTTACACAATCATGTGGGCTGCCATCTGTTGCAATAGGAACTAATGTTGAGGGGTTCAGAGTAGTACAACATCCTATTGTCAAATTAGGCATGTTCAAAAGAATTATCATACAAGACAAATGTCTAGCTGGTGACCTGTAAGCCATCTTATGTTCTAACAACAGTATGGATACGGCATGAGGAACTTTTAAAGTCAAATCATGATAGAGCACAACAGATGCCGAGTCCTCAACTGCCTGAGCTGCTGTCACCAGACTGCAAACATAGTGGCATGGCTTGGGCTAATTCATCTAATCGGGAGGAATAATAAGCATTAGGCCTATTTCTCTCCCCCCCCCCCCCGTGTCTCTGGGTTAGTACTGACGTCATGAATCCTTCCCTACAGTCTACTGTCTGTGTAAAAGGACAATCATATCTGGGAAACGCTAGGACAGAGCTAGTTGTCAATAACTTCTTTATGGTTACAAACTGGTTCTCAACCTCATCTGTCCACTTGATCTTATCTTTTGCTGCCATAGCTTTACCATATATCAACTCACTAAGCTTCCCTGTATGTAATGCAAAGTGGGGTATCTACGCACGACAATAGTTAATCATTCCAAGAAAACTCATCTGTTTCTTATTGAGTGGTTTAGGTGCTTCTAGAATGGCTGTCTTTCTGGTGGAATTAAGTGTTCTCCGTTCCTGTCTTATTGTGTGTCCCAAATAAATGACCTGTTCCTGCCAGAGCTGTAACTTCCTCTTATTAACTTTATGACCTTGTTCTGCTAAGAACACTAACAGAGCTAGAGTGTTCGCTTTACAGCCCCCCTGGGAGGGATTCGCCACCAATATGTCATCTTCATATATTCAAATGTGGCTCTCCTCTGGAGGGTCAAATCTTCCTAAATTACTCCTAATTACTTTTTAAAAAATCATATAATACCCTTTTATATATCCATTCCCTCCCTTAAAAGGTAAAGCCAAACCAACCTTGGCTATCAGGATATACTACTTATACTAAAATAAAAATACATTAACCAAAATCTGGTACACATAAAGATCCAGGTATTACACTCTAAATCACCTCTTATAGTAGCCGAGTAGATATAACATCCTCCAGTCATTACTCGGCGCTGCTTTCTTTACCAAAAACATTGGAGAATTGCACTATGCTTCATCTCCTTCTCTGATTACTCCCCCTTCTACCCATTCCTCAAATATGGGAGTAATCCCTTTTATTACCTCGGGCTTCATTAAATTTTACTTCTGGTATGGTCTATGATTAGATTTCGGCAATACCTGTATTGGAATTCCCCCTTTAATTAATCCTACATCTGCTGGACCTTGTGACCATAAGTGCTCAGGGACTATTTGTAATTCTAATTCCTGTTCTTCTGTTAACTTCTTGAGGCAAGGCGGGACGAATTCGTCCCACCTACGCAACAGCCAGTCTAATCCAGTGGCGCGATTTTCAAAACCTTAGAAATGCTATTACTTCAATTTCTCAAACATATGACTATGTTACAGCATTTTAAAGACAAGACTCTCGTTAAACAATTATTTTAAGAATTATAGATACAGAACTCCTCTATGCACTCGATATGTCCGATTTTAAAATAGCTTTTCGGTGAAAGCACATTTTACAATATTCTCAGTAGATAGCCCGGCATCACAGGGCTAGCCATTTACACGCCGAACAAGTTTGGCACTCACAGAAATCAGATTTACTATTAGAAAAGTTTCATTACCTTTGATGTTCTTCATCAGAATGCACTCCCAGGACTTCTACTTCAATAACAAATGTTGGTTTGGTCCCAAATAATCCATCGTTATATCCAAACAGCGTCATTTTGTTCGTGAGTTCTAGACACTATCCGAAATGGTAAATCAGGGTTACGAGCATGGCGCGTTTCGTGACAAAAAAATTCTAAATATTCCATTACCGTACTTCGAAGCATGTCAACCGCTGTTTAAAATCAATTTTTATGCCATTTAGCTCGTAAAAAAGCAATAATATTCCAACCGGGAATGTACGTTTCGGTAAAAAGAGGGAAAAACAGAAAGACGGGGGCAGCCAGTGCACACGCCTAAAGCCCAATGTCCCCTGATGAGCCACTTGACAAAGGCGATAATGTGCTTCAGCCTGGGGCTGCAATGACGACATTCTGTTTTTTCCCGGGCTCTGAGAGCCTATTGGAGCCGTGGGAAGTGTCACGTTACCGCAGAGATCTTTTGTATTAGAAAGAGATGTCAAAGAAAGACAAATGGTCAGACAGGCCACTTCCTGTAAAGGAATCTCTCAGGTTTTTGCCTGCCATATGAGTTCTGTTATACTCACAGACACCATTCAAAAAGTTTTAGAAACTTTAGGGTGTTTTATATCCAAACCTGAACAATAATATGCATATTCTAGCTTCTGAGTTGGTGTAGGAGGCAGTTAAAAATGGGCACATATTTTTTCCAAAATTCTCAATACTGCCCCCTAGCCCGTAGAGGTTAACAGGTAACTTCTGTTAACAGGTATGCCTCTCCTCAGTTATACCCTCCTCGGATTATACCCTGATGAAGACAGCTTGGCTGTCGAAACGTTGCATCTGAGCAACGAAACGTTGCATCTGAGCTCCTAGGGTGTGCGGCTCTCCCTTATTTTCATGCCTCTCCTCAGTACCTCCCACATTCACTCAAATGTACCACAGGAACACTATTTGCTCTCCAATATAGCTTCCTATGATATCTATCGGTTGATGGACTATGCTGATCTCCACTCATCATGTCTGCCCAGTCTGTGATTCTCTTTCCCTTAAATATCCACTGACATGTCCTCCCACCCTTCTGAAGGTTCTTTCGCAAGAGAGACATGGGGGCCACACCTTTCCCTGAACAGTCTTTGTGTCTGAGGCTGTGGCTCTACTTCCCCTGCTGCATGTGTACTGTCATAGTGGAACCACTTTAGCCCTATAATTCTCTCTGTGGTTTTAAGTAATGCCTCCTCATAGACTGGATTGGGGCCTGGGTGTCTATTATACCAGAGAGGGCAGTGTAAGTCATTGGGAGGCATCTTAGTGAGGCCTGGTACTGCATCATCCGCAAGTTCCATCAAGGTTTTAGGATTATCCGTTACTCCCCCCCTTAACAGATCTTGACTCTACCAATAGCACGGTTCCCTGCAAACTACCATGTTGTCTTGAACAATGTGTGCCATCATTCCCCATTCAATGGGAGTGACAGCTACATTTAACCTGTCTTGGCTAGGTGCAGTATTTTCACGGCCGGATAAAAAAACGTACCCGATTTAAACTGGTTACTACTCTTTCCCAGAAACGAGAATATGCATATTATTAGTAGATTTGGATAGAAAACACTGAAGTTTCTAAAACTGTTTGAATGGTGTCTGTGAGTATAACCTCTTCGAGTTCGCCTAGGATAGGGGGCGCTACAGCGCGTTTTGGAAAAAAATCGTGCCCATTTTCAACGGCCTCCTACTCAACCTCAGAAGCTAGGATATGCATGTAATTAATATATGTGGATAGAAAACACCCTAAAGTTTCTAAAACTGTTTGAATGGTGTCTTAGTATAACAGAACTCATATGGCAGTCAAAACCCCGAGACCGATCGTAACAGGATGTGGAATTCTGAATTGCGCATTCAACTTCAGCGCTGTGCCTATAACTCACACTGTGAGCAATGGTTCATTGAGCACTTCCTATTGCTTCCACTAGATGTCCCCAGTCTTTACAAAGTGGTTTGAGTCTCCTACTGTCAAAACTGCCTGAAAGAGAGGCTGTGGAACGCAGTGACATGGAGAGGGCCATCACCATTATGACGCTGGCGCCCCTGTCTACCCCCACCTTTCGAAACGTTTTGAAAGACAATGAAATCGTCCCCCTTGAATGTTACAGGATCTGTGGTTGTAAAAGGCCCGAGAGATAAATGTTATACAACGTTTGACATGTTTGAACGAACCTAAATGTAAAAAAATTTTGGTAAGAGAGGTTTCGCGCTCACGACGGTACTTGTGTTGCAGCCTTCAGGATGCCCTAAACAGATCAAGCTATTGGGACATAATGGATTAACTTTTTCGAACGAAAATACATTTGTTGTGGACCTGGGATTCCTGGAAGTGCATTCTGATGAAAATCAAAGGTGAGGAAATATTTTCAAAAATATACAAGACTAGATTTGATATGCGATTGTTCCAAGATGGCGCAGACCTGTAACGTTAGCCTATTTTTCTGAGTATCGCATCCCCTTTCATCGCAAAGTATGATTACCCAGTAAAGTTATTTTTAAATCTGTTATTACAGGTCTTTCAAGAGATATTCATCTATAAATCTTATAATGACAATATTACATTTTAAAATTGTTTTCGAATAGTAATTTAGTAAATTGTAGCGCTGTTTCAAATGATGCATTTGAGGAAAAATAGTTAGTCAACGTCACGCGCCGATGTAAAATGCTGTTTTTATATATAAATATGAACTTGATAGAACAAAAAAGGCATGTATTGTGTAACATGATGTCCTAGGTGTGTCATCTGATGAAGATTGTCAAAGGTTAGTGCTGCATTTAGCTGTTTTTTGGTTATTTGTGATGCATGTGGTTGGTCGGAAAATGGCTATGTGGCTACTTTTATGATACACTCCTCTAACATAATCTAATGTTTTGCTTTTGCTGTAAAGCCTTTTTGAAATCAGACAACGTGGGTCGATTCAGGAGAGGTGTATCTATAAAACGATATAACATAGTCCTATATTTGAAAAGAAAAAAATACGACATTTTGTTATGCTAATGGCGATAGGATTTTTCGATGGATTTCCGTCCCGCAGAAGGGACGGGCCCATGAGGAGGATAACAGAACTCATATGCCAGGCAAAAACCTGAGAAAAATTCAACCTGGAAGTGGCCTGTCTGAGAATTTGTAGTTCTTCGTTGTAGTCCCTTTCAAAACTACAGTATCCCTGGGGTTACGTAGCACTTTCTAAGGCTTCCATTGGATCGCTAAAGCCTTCAGAATGCGGATTGAGGCGTCTCCTGTCTTTGGGCAGAGTATGGTAGCTCAGTTTGTCAGTGGTCTGCCTGGTGACTAAGAGATTGGTGATGCGCGGTCCCGCGAACATGCTGTTTTTTCTTTTTCTTTTTGAATGAATACACTATTGTCCGGTTGGAATATTATCGCTATTTTACGAGAAAAATACCATAAACATTTATTTTAAACAGCGTTTGACATGCTTCTAAGTACGGTAAAGGAACATTTAGAATTTTTTTGTCTCGATATGCATTCGCGCGTTACCCTTTGGATAGTGACCTGAACTATGGATTATTTGGAACAAAAACAACATATCTTGTGGAAGGAGATGTCACGGTTGTCGTAAGGAGTAGAGGACCAAAACGCAGCAGGAATGTGGATGCTCATCTTGATATTTTTTTTAAATAAAGAGAACACCAAAACAACAAAACGAAGAAAGCACGAACAACAAAACGAAGAAAGCACGAACAACAAAACAGTCTTGTCATGCTCACACAGGCAAAACAAGAAGCAATCTCCCACAACACTAAACCAAACAATTACCCATATATAGGACTCTCAATCAGAGGCAACGAGAAAGCACCTCCAATTGAGAGTCCAACCCCCCATTAACCTCTATGGGCTAGGCGGGACGAATTCGTCCCACCTACGTAACAGCCACTTGAAGCCTGTGGCGCAATTTTCAAAACCTTAAAAATCCTATTACTTCAATTTCTCAAACATATGACTATTTTACAGCTATTTAAAAACAAGACTCGCGTTAATCTAACCACACTGTCCGATTTCAAAAAGGCTTTACAACGAAAGCAAAACATTAGATTATGTCAGCAGAGTACCAAGCCAGAAATAATCAGACACCCATTTTTCAAGCTAGCATATAATGTCACAAAAACCCAGAAGACAGCTAAATGCAACACTAACCTTTGATGATCTTCATCAGATGACAACCCTAGGACATTATGTTATACAATACATGCATGTTTTGTTCAATCAAGTTCATATTTATATCAAAAACCAGCTTTTTACATTAGCATGTGACGTTCAGAACTAGCATTCCGGGGAATTCGCTAACATTTTACTAAATTACTCACGATAAACGTTCACAAAAAGCATAACAATTATTTTAAGAATTATAGATACAGACCTCCTCTATGCACTCGATATGTCCGATTTTAAAATAGCTTTTTGGTGAAAGCACATTTTGCAATATTCTAAGTACATAGCCCAGGCATCACGGGCTAGCTATTTAGACACCCGGCAAGTTTAGCACTCACCATAATCATATTTACTATTATAAAAGTTTGATTACCTTTTGTTGTCTTCGTCAGAATGCACTCCCAGGACTTCTACTTCAATAACAAATGTTGGTTTGGTTCAAAATAATCCATAGTTATATCCAAACAGCGGCGTTTTGTTCGTGCGTTCAAGACACTATCCGAAAGGGTAAATAAGGGTGACGAGCATGGCGCAATTCGTGACAAAACATTTCTAAATATTCCATTACCGTACTTCGAAGCATGTCAACCGCTGTTTAAAATCAATTTTTATGCCATTTAGCTCGTAAAAAAGCGATAATATTCCAACCGGGAATCTGCGTTTAGGTAAACAGACGAAAGAAAATAAAGCATTTTTCGACTCGTGCACGCGCCTAAGCCCATAGTACTCTGATCGGCCACTTGCCAAAAGCGATAATGTGTTTCAGCCAGAGGCTGCCTCGATATCGTTCAGCTTTTTCCCGGGCTCTGAGAGCCTATGGGAGCCGTAGGAACTGTCACGTTAGAGCAAAGATCCTCAGTCTTCAATAAAAAGAGCCAAGATGAAACACAACTTGTCAGACAGGCCACTTCCTGCATGGAATCTTCTCAGGTTTTGGCCTGCCATTTGAGTTCTGTTATACTCACAGACACCATTCAAACAGTTTTAGAAACTTTAGGGTGTTTTCTATCCAAAGCCAATAATTATATGCATATTCTAGTTACTGGGCAGGAGTAGTGACCAGATTAAATCGGGTACGTTTTTTATCCGGCCGTGTCAATACTGCCCCCTAGCCCTAACAGGTTAAATTTCACCATTGGATTTTGATGTTTTTTTTTTTATTATGTTCCTTAATTTGACGCAACCGGTGCATAAATAGACTTTCAGGCTTTCTGTCTGTCACGCAGCATAATTTGGAGGTACCTGGCTTCTGGGACTGAGTTAAACCCATTGATGAATGTCTGTTGTGACAGAAAACAACATTCTTAATACAAAGTCTCCACTGTCATTATCTTTCTCTCTCTCTCTCTCTCTCTCTCTCGCTCTCTCGCTCTCTCTCTCGCTCTCTCTCTCGCTCTCTCTCTCTCTCGCTCTCTCTCTCTCGATCTCTCTCTCGCTCTCTCTCTCAATGGGCGATGAAGCCACCTAGTGGTTAAAGTGAGAGATGAACTCACCATAGAGGTAAAATAGTGGTATTACAGACATGCCCATGGGCTTTTCTCAATTCATCCTTCCTTGATTCCTCCTTGCATCCTCTTGGTCTCTTCGCTTCCTTCTCAAAACGCATTGGATAATATTGGCCAATGGGAAGGACCGTAGACTTTTTCCTCTAATAGGGAGATGGGAGTAGAAGAGACAGGAGGAGAGGAGACAGGAGACAGTTGGAGAGGAGGGGAGAATAGGAGACAGGAGGAGAGGAGACCGGAGGAGAGGAGACAGGAGACGGGAGAAGAGGAGATGGGAAGAGAGGAGATGGGAGAAGAGGAGAAAGGAGCCTTAGTGTCAGAGAGAGACATAGAGGAGGAAGAAGAAAATTACAAGAATATCGGAAGAGATAAAAAACAAGACACATAATTGTTGTGTTTAGATTTAGAGGAGAGTATGCAGACATACTGAACACTGTAAAATGATTATTTATTATTTTATTAGAAACATGTCATATGATTTGCCATAGGCTTACGCTTGGTAAAAAAATAAATAGGTGGGACCAATTATTAACCACTTCAATAATAAGTATTCCTAAAAGGTATTCCTACAGTAGATATTACCATTAGGATACAGAAAGGTACTCCTACAGTAGATATTACCATTAGGATACAGAAAGGTACTCCTACAGTAGATATTACCATTAGGATACAGAAAGGTATTCCTACAGTAGATATTACCATTAGGATACAGAAAGGTATTCCTACAGTAGATATTACCATTAGGATACAGAAAGGTACTCCTACAGTAGATATTACCATTAGGAGACAGAAAGGTACTCCTACAGTAGATATTACCATTAGGATACAGAAAGGTACTCCTACAGTAGATATTACCATTAGGATACAGAAAGGTATTCCTACAGTAGATATTACCATTAGGATACAGAAAGGTATTCCTACAGTAGATATTACCATTAGGAGACAGAAAGGTATTCCTACAGTAGATATTACCATTAGGAGTCAGTCAGAAAGGTACTCCTACAGTAGATATTACCATTAGGAGACAGAAAGGTATTCCTACAGTAGATATTACCATTAGGATACAGAAAGGTATTCCTACAGTAGATATTACCATTAGGAGACAGAAAGGTATTCCTACAGTAGATATTACCATTAGGATACAGAAAGGTATTCCTACAGTAGATATTACCATTAGGAGACAGAAAGGTACTCCTACAGTAGATATTACCATTAGGAGTCAGTCAGAAAGGTATTCCTACAGTAGATATTACCATTAGGATACAGAAAGGTATTCCTACAGTAGATATTACCATTAGGAGACAGAAAGGTACTCCTACAGTAGATATTACCATTAGGAGTCAGTCAGAAAGGTACTCCTACAGTAGATATTACCATTAGGAGACAGAAAGGTACTCCTACAGTAGATATTACCATTAGGATACAGAAATGTATTCCTACAGTAGATATTACCATTAGGATACAGAAAGGTACTCCTACAGTAGATATTACCATTAGGAGACAGAAAGGTACTCCTACAGTAGATATTACCATTAGGATACAGAAAGGTACTCCTACAGTAGATATTACCATTAGGATACAGAAAGGTATTCCTACAATAGATATTACCATTAGGATACAGAAAGGTATTCCTACAGTGGATATTACCATTAGGAGACAGAAAGGTATTCCTACAGTAGATATTACCATTAGGAGTCAGTCAGAAAGGTACTCCTACAGTAGATATTACCATTAGGAGACAGAAAGGTATTCCTACAGTAGATATTACCATTAGGATACAGAAAGGTATTCCTACAGTAGATATTACCATTAGGAGACAGAAAGGTACTCCTACAGTAGATATTACCATTAGGATACAGAAAGGTATTCCTACAGTAGATATTACCATTAGGATACAGAAAGGTATTCCTACAGTAGATATTATCATTAGGAGACAGAAAGGTATTCCTACAGTAGATATTACCATTAGGAGACAGAAAGGTATTCCTACAGTAGATATTACCATTAGGAGACAGAAAGGTATTCCTACTGTAGATATTACCATTAGGAGACAGAAAGGTATTCCTACAGTAGATATTACCATTAGGATACAGAAAGGTATTCCTACAGTAGATATTACCATTAGGAGTCAGTCAGAAAGGTACTCCTACAGTAGATATTACCATTAGGAGACAGAAAGGTATTCCTACAGTAGATATTACCATTAGGATACAGAAAGGTATTCCTACAGTAGATATTACCATTAGGAGACAGAAAGGTATTCCTACAGTTGATATTACCATTAGGAGACAGAAAGGTACTCCTACAGTAGATATTACCATTAGGAGACAGAAAGGTATTCCTACAGTAGATATTACCATTAGGAGACAGAAAGGTACTCCTACAGTAGATATTACCATTAGGATACAGAAAGGTATTCCTACAGTAGATATTACCATTAGGATACAGAAAGGTATTCCTACAGTAGATATTACCATTAGGATACAGAAAGGTACTCCTACAGTAGATATTACCATTAGGATACAGAAAGGTAATCCTAGAGTTAGTTAAGATGGATGACTACGTCAACCAACAGGTTATTGAAGAAAACTTGAACAGAGCAACGAGGAGAGTGAAGACTGAGACCAATCGCTCAGGTAAGAACCAAGATAACTATGACACACAGACACACACAGACAAAGACACATGAACAAAAACACTGAGAAATGCCAACTCATAGCAAATTATATTTTTAACCAATGTTTTGAAGCTATACATAGTTTGTTTACAATATTGTTAACATAACAATTACAAAGAAAATATTTTATTTTAAATTCTGATGGGGATCGACTGTTGAACTAAGTTAATGAGGAATTTATAAGTGATCATCTTTAAGAATGGATTGGTAGACTTTCTATCATAAAACAGCTGTTTGAAACAGTCCTACTGTGGCTGATTATGTCACATCCCCACCCTCTTATATGCGCTCGTGTGTGTGTGTGTATACTTGTGTGTATGTATGCTTGTGTGTATGTATGCTTGTGCACGCGTGTGTTTGTGGGTATATGTGTGTGTGTTCTCACATCGGTGTGTATCTCCTCAGGACCTGAGGATTCAGGGATAACACTCTATAGGATGGTTGCTGTAGCTTTGGGATGCTGTGTGTTCTACAAGTCACTCTCAACATCTCCCTGAGACTGGCCTGTGAGTGTCTTGTTATCTAATCATCACACTATATCAGACTATATCAGACTATATCAGACTGTGGTAATTACAATGGCAGACAAACATTATTTTAATTGAGGGTATCACCTTTTTTTTATCAGTCATCTTCAAATAATATTTTTGCAGGAATCTCTTGCGAATGATTTTGCCGAAGATTGTATCTCCGCCGGCCTGGGCAACCTGAGCTTTTGCTATCTCATCTCTTTTGCTATCGCATGTCTTGTATTCAAGATCCTAAATGACCTAGCTCCCCCTCTCCCCCTCCGCTCCCCCTCCACTCAGTATTTTTGTTAAACAGAAAACCCAAACATATGGCAGCAGATTCACAAGGTCTGCCATGAGAGGTGACTGTATAGTTCCCTTAAGGAAAAGCACCTTTAGTAAATCCGCTTTCTCTGTGAGAGCTTCACATGTCTGGAATACACTGCCATCAGACACACATAACTGCACCACATATCACACTTTCACAAAATGCATGAAGACATGGCTAAAGGTCAATCAGACTTGTGAACATAATCACTAGCTGTGTATTGCCACTTTCCATGTTGTCTGGTGTCTGTAGCTTGTGAGGTGTGGAAACACTTTGTTGCTTTTATGGATTTTGTCTTGTTGCTTTTTGTTCTATGTTGCTCTGTCTGTATGCTATGTCTTGCTTGTCCTATGTTGCTCTGTCTTTATGCTATGTCTTGCTTGTCCTATGTTACTCTGCGTGTGCTCACTGTTCAATGATTGTCTATATTGTAATTGTTTTTAATAACCTGCCCAGGGACTAGAAGTTTAAGATGCGATGGAACGGTTGACGAAAAAAAAAAGTCACAGAAAAAATATATTGACTGATATTGATTTATTTAGGGGGGGGGGGGCTAATGAATATTTTAGTACCAGCGATGTCCCTTATTCCTACCCTTTAACTTTTTGTCTGACAAAATTAACATTTTACTCAACTGCGTTACCCACTCCAGTCAGCAGATGGCGGTCTGGGAATTTAACGCGATGCTGTTGGTGTGACGTATAATGTAGTGGACGGAACTCTTCTTTCAACAGCAGCAACAGTTAGTCGGACACCACGGTAGCTTGCTAGACAAAATAGCCGAACCGATAAAGCTCTTTAGACGCGTTAGTGTATATTAGCCACTGTGTTTAAAACCCACTTCTGTCGTCTAGTTAGTTATCCGATTTAATTTCATATTTACAGTGTTTTTGTTATTAGTCAGCTAGCGGGCAGGTTAAGTTAGCATTAGCCTAGCTAGCTAACATCTCCGACCATGCGGTCACTGAGCTACTCTCCTGCTAAAGAAGAGAACATCACAGTAAAACAAGAAGTAGAGGGTGAGGCCGTTACTGTGAAAGAAGAAAAAGACGCGTTCAGAGTGAAAGAGGAGGAGGATGTTACAGTAAAAGAAGAGGAGGATGCAGTTTATGGAGTGAAAGAGGAAGAGGGGGAGATGACTGTTACGTCGATAAAGGAGGAGGAAGAAACTGGATATCTGGGCCCGGTTTCCCAAACGCAACTTAAGGCATCCAATGGTTCTAACGATGAACTTAGCCATAAGATGGGTTTGAGAAACCGTTCCCTGATTAACACTAGTAAGTACTGTCTTAAATACAGAGGTACAAACTCTGCAGTTGTTGAACTGATGTGTGGTGTTAAAGGGGAAATCTGCAATAGCTACATCCATATTGTGACTTTTATATTAGTTATTTATAGCCATTGATTCTTGAAGAATATAACACATGTCTCATGAGCTTAGTTCAACTATTGTTCCCCATCAGAACCACAAATAAGCTTTTTTTTACTCCAACGTCTAGAAAGAATGTAAATCAACACTGTATCAACATGGTTAAAACTATAATGTTGATATCATGGATGGTCAGTCCTTGCATCCATAGGTCTGTCTATGAGTTTGAAAGTAGTTACATTTCTCCAACCCCATCATCTTATTACCAAAACAGTGTTTGAACTGCAGATTTGGTTGATTGATTGCTGTGTGGGTTTTTTAAACAGCAACAAAATGGCTGCTCAGAGACGTGGTTTGGTAAACAGCTGAGGGATGGAGAAATGTAATCACTCAAATTCATAGAGAAAGCTATTGTAGCAACCTTCAGGCTATCCCCTGAATTCACTACACTATGAATACAAAGACTGGCCATCCATTATGTCATAATGATAGTTTAAGCAGGTTTCTAGGCTATATAGTATATTTTAGAATTCATCCATGATGTCATAATGATAGTTTAAGCAGGTTTCTAGGCTATATAGTATATTCTAGAATTCATCCATGAGGTCATAATGATGGTTTAACCAGGTTTCTAGGCTATATAGTATATTCTAGAATTCATCCATGAGGTCATAATGATGGTTTAACCAGGTTTCTAGGCTATATAGTATATTATAGAATTACCAGTGTAGATTTCCTGTGCGGGTCAAATTATTACAGCTGTTGATAAGTCATTGTATAATATTCAGCCAATTTTTTTCATGTCATTACATTAAAGGCGAAACATACCTAGATTCAATAACATTCATGCATTGGTTTGAAACATTTCTTTTAAACCCTTCTCAAATTTGGAGCCTTGACGGGTTTGTAAAAAACGGTTTGTCAAAAAACACTTATTTATTTAAATGTAACCTTTATTTAACTAGGCAAGTCAGTTAAGAAAAAATTCTTATTTCCAATGATGGCCTACCCCGGACGACGCTGGGCCAATTGTGCACCACCCTATGGGACTCCCAATCACGGCCGGTTGTGATACAGCCTGTAGTGACGCCTCTAGCACTGAGATGCAGTGTCTTAGACCGCTGTGCCACTCGGGAGCCTCAAAATCATGTTCTAGTGCTGTCCCCACCTAAAATACATCTTGGTCAACCAAGAGTCATCTGTTCTTTCTACCAATCGCTCCATGTGTTTTAATAAAATCAACTATATGTACGTAACTTGTCTGATGCTTTAAATAAGCCCCTTTCAAAAAATGTAGAACTAAGAACAGATATAGCCCTTGTTCACTCCATACCTGACTGCCCTCGACAAGCACAAAAACATCTTGTGGCGTACTGCACTAGCATTGAATACTGCCCGCGATATGCAACTTTTCAGGGAAGTCAGGAACCAATTCACACAGTCAGTTAGGAAAGCAAAGGCTAGCTTTTTCTAACAGAAAGTTTTGGGACACTGTAAGGTCCATGGAGAATAAGAGCACCTCCTCCCAGCTGCCCACTGCACTGAGGCTAGGAAACACTCACCACCGATAACTCCACAATAATTGAGAATTTCAATTAGCATTTCTCTACGGCTGGCCATGCTTTCCTCCTGGCTACCCCAACCCCGGCCAACAGCTCCCCACCCCCCGCAGCTACTTGCCCAAGCCTCCCCATCTTCTCCTTCACCCAAATTCAGATAGCTGATGTTCTGAAAGAGTTGCAAAACCTGGACCCCTACAAATCAGCTGGGCTAGACAATCTGGACCCTCTCTTTCTAAAATTATCCGCCGCCATTGTGGCAACCCCTATTACTAGTCTGTTCAACCTCACTTTCGTATCGTCCGAGATTCCTAAAGATTGGAACACTTCCGCGGTCATCCCCCTCTTCAAAGGGGGTGACACTCTAGACCCAAACTGTTACAGACCTATATCCATCATGCCCTGCCTTTCTAAAGTCATCAACATCCAAGTTAACCTGTTAGGGCTAGGGGGCAGTATTTGCACGGCTGGATAAAAAAATTTACCCGATTTAATCTGGTTACTAATCCTACCCAGTAACTAGAATATGCATATACTTATTATATATGGATAGAAAACACCCTAAAGTTTCTAAAACTGTTTGAATGGTGTCTGTGAGTATAACAGAACTCATTTGGCAGGCAAAACCCTGAGACATTTTCTGACAGGAAGTGGATACCTGATGTGTTGTATTACCTTTAAACCTATGCCATTGAAAAACACAGGGGCTGAGGAATATTTTGGCACTTCCTATTGCTTCCACTAGATGTCACCAGCCTTTACAAAGTGTTTTGAGTCTTCTGGAGGGAGATCTGACCGAACAAGAGCCATGGAACGATGATGTCCCATTAGACACCTGGCGCGCGAGTTCATGTTGGGTACCCTCGTTCCAATACGTTATAAAAGAGAATGCATTCGTCCACCTTGAATATTATTCATGTTCTGGTTAAAAAAGGCCCTAATGATTTATGCTATACAACGTTTGACATGTTTGAACGAACGTAAATATATTTTTTCCCCTCGTTCATGAAGTGAAGTCCGGCGGGCTTAGATCATGTGCTAACAAGACGGAGATTTTTGGACATAAATGATGAGCTTTTTTGAACAAAACTACATTCGTTATGGACCTGTGATACCTGGAAGTGACATCTGATGAAGAGAATCAAAGGTAATGGATTATTTACATAGTATTTTCGATTTTAGATCTCCCCAACATGACGGCTAGTCTGTATCGCAACGCGTATTTTTCTGGGCGCAGTGCTCAGATTATTGCAAAGTGTGATTTCCCAATAAGGTTATTTTTAAATCTGGCAAGTTGATTGCGTTCAAGAGATGTAAATCTAATTAAATTCTTTAAATGACAATATAATATTTTACCAATGTTTTCTAATTTTAATTATTTAACTTGTGGTGCTGACTTGACTGCCGGTTATTGGAGGGAAACGATTTCCTCAACATCAATGCCATAGTAAAACGCTGTTTTTGGATATAAATATGAACTTGATAGAACTAAAAATGCATGCATTGTCTAACATAATGTCCTAGGAGTGTCATCTGATGGAGATTGTAAAAGGTTAGTGCATCATTTTAGCTGGTTTTATGGTTTTGGTGACCCTGTCTTTGAATTGACAAAACATTACACACAACTCTTGTAAATGTACTGTCCTAACATACTCTAAATTTATGCTTTCGCCGTAAAACCTTTTTGAAATCGTAAAACGTGGTTAGATTAAGGAGATGTTTATCTTTCAAAGGGTGTAAAATAGTTGTATGTTTGAAAAATTTGAATTTTGACATTTATTTGGATTCAAATTTGCCGCTCTTGAAATGCACCTGCTGTTGATGGAGTGCACCACGGGTGGCACGCTAGCGTCCCACCTAGCCCATAGAGGTTAACCTCTCTAGGGTAGGGGGCAGTATTTTCACGGCCGGATAAAAAACGTACCCGATTTAAACTGGTTACTACTCTTTTCCAGAAACGAGAATATGCATATAATTGGTAGATTTGGATAGAAAACACTCTAAAGTTTATAAAACTGTTTGAATGGTGTCTGTGAGTATAACAGAACTCATATGGCAGGCCAAAACATGAGAAGATTTCATACAGGAAGTGCCCTCTCTGACCATTTCTTGTGCTTCTGTGGCATCTCTGTCGAAAATACAGGATCTCTGCTGTAATGTGACAATTTCTAAGGCTCCCATAGGCTCTCTGAAGGTGCCAGAAAGTGGAATGAGATCTCTGCTGTCTCTGGGCTAGGTACAGGAGCGCTGTTTGTGAGGGGTCAGGCTGGTGGCTCAGAGACGGGAGATGCGCGGCCCCGAGAAGTGGCCATGTTTTTCTTTCAGCCTTTGACCGAAAACAACGACGCCCAGTTGGAATATTATCGCTATTTTACGAGAAAAATAGCATAAAAATTGATTTTAAACAGCGTTTGACATGCTTCGAAGTACAGTAATGGAATATTTTGAAATTTTTTGTCATGACATACATCATATGAATCACATAAAGTCATATGTTTGAGAAATTGAAGTAATAGCATTTTTAAGGTTTTTCGTATTTCGCGCCACTCGTTCCACTGGCTGTTGACGAGGTGGGACGATTCGTCCCACATACCCGAGAGAGGTTAACCTGTCTAGGCGAGGTCAACAGCCAGTGGAATCGCGTGGCGCGAAATACAAATACCTCAAAAATGCTATAACTTAAATTTCTCAAACATATGACTATTTTACACCATTTTAAAGACAAGACTCGTTAATCTAACCACATTGTCCGATTTCAAAAAGGCTTTACAGCGAAAGCAAAACATTAGATTGTCAGGAGAGTACCCAGCCAGAAATAATCAGACACCCATTTTTCAAGCTAGCATATAATGTCACAAAAACCAAAACCACAGCTAAATGCAGCACTAACCTTTGATGATCTTCATCAGATGACACTCCTAGGACATTATGTTATACAATACATGCATGTTTTGTTCAATCAAGTTCATATTTGTATCAAAAACCAGCTTTTTACATTAGCATGTGACTAGCATTCCCACCGAAAACTACCGGTGAATTTACTAAATTACTCACGATAAACGTTCACAAAAAACATAACAATTATTTTAAGAATTATAGATGCAGAACTCCTTTATGCAATCGCGGTGTCCGCTTTTCGGTGTAAGCACATTTTGCAATATTCTGAGTAGATAGCCCGGCCATCACAGGCTAGCTATTTTGACACCTACCAATTTTGGCACTCACCAAACTGAGATTTACTATAAGAAAAATTGGATTACCTTTGATGTTCTTCTTCAGAATGCACTCCCAGGACTTGTTCATTACACCCAATGTTGTTTTGGTTCCAAATAATCCATAGTTATATCCAAATAGCGGCGTTTTGTTCTTGAGTTCAAGACACTATCCGAAGGGTGATGCGCTGGCGCGTATCGTGACAAAAGATTTCAAAATATTCCATTACCGCACTTCGAAGCATGTCAAACACTGTTTAAAATCAATTTTTATGCGATTTTTCTCGTAAAATAGCGATAATATTCCGACCGGGAATGTCCATTTAGCTAAACAGAGGAAAGTAAACAAAGCTTTCGGTCGACGCGGGCACGAGCCTGAGTCTCACAGTACTGTAACCAGCCACTACCCAAACGCGCTACTTTTTTTCAGCCAGAGCCTGCAAAGCCACGATTCAGCGTTTTACCGCCTTCTGAGACCCTATGGCAGCCGTAGGAAGTGTCACGGGACAGCTAAGATCCTCACTCTTCAATAAACAGAGACAAGAAGAACGACACCTTGTCAGACAGGCCTCTTCCTGAATGAAACCTTGTCAGGTTTTTGCCTGCCATAGGAGTTCTGTTATACTCACAGACACCATTCAAACAGTTTTAGAAACTTTAGGGTGTTTTCTATCCATATGTAATAAGTATATGCATATTCTAGTTACTGGGTAGGAGTGGTAACCAGATTAAATCGGGTACGTTTTTTATCCGGCGGTGTAAATACTGCCCCCTAGCCCTAACAGGTTAATTTGTCTAATATAATAAGAAACACCGTTTTGAAAGGGTGGTATGACTTTTGACCTCTATCATGGCACCCCTTTGTGGTCTGATCAGCCTCATGGGAGGGCCATTTGGATGATGAATTTAAGGTCATTTGTAATACTGGTTTTAAGGAAATTTGTATAACTGATAATGATGATGGAGTTTAAAGTTCTTAGACACATTGGTAATTTGAACCAATGAGAAGACAGAATGACGATAAGGGTACAATAATGTTTCTTTGTGGAGTAGTTCAGATTAGTGAATTTGATCTGATTATGTTATTTGAATATCTTTTGACCAGTAGTGGTATTTTTATACATTATAAAGCTAAGTTTAGCTGTGGTTGGATGCAGTGTAAGGAATTTAACCCAACAAGGTTGTGAAATTGCCATAATATTAATATTATATTTAGCCAGAATAAGCGTAATAACGGTAGACTTAGGTTAAGTACATAGGATATATTCTAAGCCAACAGGACAGGGATATATGACATCTGTGGTGATCATGAAGAGTATGGAGATACATTTAAGTAGCTATGGAATCATCTCAGGGATTACTATTATAAGACATGTGGATTTTTCTAAAATACATGAGAGCCTTGTGTCAAAAGGGTGGGCCAGGAGGAGAGCAAGATAGAGAGCAGAAGGTAAGATTCCCATAATAAGTCAGGATTGAGAGAAGATAGAAGTGATACAGAATTGTTAGATAACAGTTACTGAGTGGAGAGCAGCATAGTTAAGTTTTAGGCAGGTATAGATGAAAACTGAATTGTAGAACTGAGAACTTAACCTGGGGTCCACTTAGGCGTGGGGCCCGATTAATGTCAGGATGATTTGTTTTTAACCTGTTAGGGCTAGGGGGCAGCATTGACACGGCTGGATAAAAAACATACCCGATTTAATCTGGTTACCACTCCTACTCAGTAACTAGAATATGCATATACTTATTACATATGGATAGAAAACACCCTAAATTTTCTAAAACTGTTTGAATGGTGTCTGTGAGTATAACAGAACTCAAATGGCAGGTCAAAACCTGAGAGATTCCTTTACAGGAAGTGGCCTGTCTGACCATTTCTGGAACTTCTTTGCCATCTCTATCATTTACTAAGGATCTCTGCTCTAACGTGACACTTCCCACGGCTCCAATAGGCTCTCAGAGCCCGGGAAAAAAGAGAATGTCGTCATTCCAGCCCCAGGCTGAAACACATTATCACCTTTCTCAAGTGGCCCATCAAGAGACACTAGCTTATGCGCGTGACCCCGACCGCCCCCGCCTTTGGGATTTTTTCCTCTGTTTGCCGAAAAGGAGATTCCCTGTCGGAATATTATCGCTTTTCTACGAGAAAAATGACGTAAAAATTGATTTTAAACAGCGGTTGACATGCTTCGACGTACGGCAATGGAATACTTTGAATTTTATTGTCAGGAATTGCGCCAAGCGCGCGACACTTCTTTACTATTTCGGATAGTGTCTGGAACGCACGAACAAAACGCCGCTATTCGGATATAACGATGGATTATTTTGGACCAAACCAACATTTGTTATTGAAGTAGACGTCCTGGGTGTGCATTCTGACGAAGACAACAAAAGGTAATGACATTTTTATAATAGTAAATATGATTATGGTGAGTGCTAAACTTGCCGGGTGTCTAAATAGCGAGCCCGTGATGCCTGGGCTATGTACTTAGAATATTGCAAAATGTGCTTTCACCAAAAAGCTATTTTAAAATCGGACATATCGAGTGCATAGAGGAGGTCTGTATCTATAATTCTTAAAATAATTGTTATGCTTTTTGTGAACGTTTATCGTGAGTAATTTAGTAAAATGTTAGCGAATTCCCCGTAAGTTTGCGGGGGGTATGCTAGTTCTGAACGTCACATGCTAATGTCAAAAGCTGGTTTTTGATATAAATATGAACTTGATTGAACAAAACATGCATGTATTGTATAACATAATGTCCTAGGGTTGTCATCTGATGAAGATCATCAAAGGTGAGTGCTGCATTTAGCTGTCTTCTGGGTTTTGGTGACATTATATGCTGGCTTGAAAAATGGGTGTCTGATTATTTCTGGCTTGGTACTCTGCTGACATAATCTAATGTTTTGCTTTCGTTGTAAAGCCTTTTTGAAATCGGACAGTGTGGTTAGATTAACGAGAGTCTTATCTTTAAATGGCTGTAAAATAGTCATATGTTTGAGAAATTGAAGTAATATGATTTTGAAGATTTTGAAAATCGCGCCACAGGATGGCAGTGGCTGTTACGTAGGTGGGACGAATTCGTCCCGCCGGTCCCATAGAGGTTAACTTAGGAACAGGAAGAAGAGTTAAAAGCGGTACCCTCCGTGTTAGGGTCCCAAGGACCCATTGATGTGGGGTTAATTAAAGGAGTTATTTTAGTGTAAGTAGTCCTGAAGTCAAATTATAGATTTTATTAAAATACCTTATTAGTAATTTAGGAAAATTTGAGCCCCGAGGGAAGCTAAATTTTGATTTATGAAAATGATATTTTACGAATCCTTCTCAGGAGGGCTGTAAGGCAGACTGTTAGTATTCTTAGCAGAACAAGGTCATAAAGTCAGCAAGAGGAAGTTGCAACTCTGGCAGGAGGAAGTTATCTATTTGGGGCACACTATAACTCAAGAAGGGAGAACACTTAATTCTACCAGAAAGACAGCCATCGTAGAAGCACCTAAACCACTCAATAAGAAACAAATGATGAGTTTTCTTGGAATGATTAACCTCTTGGGGCTAGGCGGGACGCTAGCGTGCCACCCGTGGTGCACTCCATCAACAGCAGGTGCATTTCAAGAGCGGCAAATTTGAATCCAAATAAATGTCAAAATTCAAATTTTTCAAAAATACAACTATGTTACACCATTTGAAAGATAAACATCTCCTTAATCTAACCACGTTTTACGATTTCAATAAGGTTTTACGGCGAAAGCATAAATTTAGAGTATGTTAGGACAGTACATTTACAAGAGTTGTGTGTAATGTTTTGTCAAGTCAAAGACAGGGTCACCAAAACCATAAAACCAGCTAAAATGATGCACTAACCTTTTACAATCTCCATCAGATGACACTCCTAGGACATTATGTTAGACAATGCATGCATTTTTAGTTCTATCAAGTTCATATTTATATCCAAAAACAGCGTTTTACTATGGCATTGATGTTGAGGAAATCGTTTCCCTCCAATAACCGGCAGTCAAGTCAGCGTAACAAATTAAATAATTAAAATTAGAAAACATTGGTAAAATATTATATTGTCATTTAAAGAATTATAGATTTACATCTCTTGAACGCAATCAACTTGCCAGATTTAAAAATAACCTTACTGGGAAATCACACTTTGCAATAATCTGAGCACTGCGCCCAGAAAAATACGCGTTGCGATACAGACTAGACGTCATGTTGGGGAGATCTAAAATCGAAAATACTATGTAAATAATCCATTACCTTTGATTCTCTTCATCAGATGTCACTTCCAGGTATCACAGGTCCATAACGAATGTAGTTTTGTTCAAAAAAGCTCATCATTTATGTCCAAAAATCTCCGTCTCGTTAGCACATGATGTAAGCCAGCCGGACTTCTCGTCATGAACGAGGGGAAAAAATAGATTTCCGTTCGTTCAAACATGTCAAACGTTGTATAGCATAAATCATTAGGGCCTTTTTTAACCAGAACATGAATAATATTCAAGGTGGACGAATGCATACTCTTTTATAACGTATTGGAACGAGGGTACCCAAGATGAACTCGCGCGCAAGGTGTCTAATGGGCCATCATCGTTCCATGGCTCTTGTTCGGTCAGATCTCCCTCCAGAAGACTCAAAACACTTTGTAAAGGCTGGTGACATCTAGTGGAAGCAATAGGAAGTGCCAAAATATTCCTAAACCCCTGTGTTTTTCAATGGGATAGGTTTAAAGTCAATACAACACATCAGGTATCCACTTCCTGTCAGAAAATGTCTCAGGGTTTTGCCTGCCAAATGAGTTCTGTTATACTCACAGACACCATTCAAACAGTTTTGGAAACTTTAGAGTGTTTTCTATCCATATATAATAAGTATATGCATATTCTAGTTACTGGGTAGGATTAGTAACCAGATTAAATCGGGTACATTTTTTTTATCCAGACGTGCAAATGCTGCCCCCTAGACCCAACAGGTTAATGTTTTGTACACCCAGTTTACATCATCAATATTTGTTTTATTCCAACTGTTTGGTTATTATAACAGCGTCACTGAATGTACAACACATTAAGAACGCCTTCTCTTTCCATGACATTAGACAGACCAGGTGAATCCAGGTGAAACCTACGATCCCTTATTGATGTCACTTGTTAGATCCACTTCAATCAGTGTAGATGAAGAAGGGGAGGAGACAGGTAAAAAAAAAATGCTTGAGACAATTGAGACATGGATTGTGTGTGTGTGTGTCATTCAGAGTGTGAATGGCCAAGATCAAAATACACTACAAAAGTATGTGAACACGTGCTCATCGAACATCTCAATCCAAAATCATGGGCATTGACATGGAGTTGGTCCCCCACTTTGCTGCTAGATGTTGGAACATTGCTGCGGGGGGACTTGCTTCCATTCAGCCACAAGAGCATTAGTGAGGTCGGGTCACTGATGTTGGGGGCAATTAGGTCCTGGCTCGCAGTCGGCGTTCCAATTCATCCCGAAGGTGTTCGATGGGGTTGAGGTGGGTTGAGGTTTGCAGGCCGGTCAAGTTCTTCCACATCGATCTCTGCCGTTGTTGCTCCTAGACGTTTCCACTTCACAATAACAGCACTTACAGTTGATCGGTGGGGGGGGGGGGGGTACCTCTAGCAGGGCAGAAATTTCACGAAATGACTTGTTGGAAAGGTGGCATCCTATGACTGTGCCACGTTGAAAATCACTGAGCTCTTCAGTAAGGCCTTTCTACTGACAATGTTTGTCTATGGAGATTGCATGGCTGTGTGCTCAATTTTATAGACCTGTCAGCAACAGGTGTCTGAAATTGCTGTATCCACAAATTTGAAGGGGTGTTCACATACTATTTGTATATATAGTGTATTTAAGTTCCTTTGAACGGGGGTATGGTTATAGGTGCCAGGCGCACTGGTTTGTGTCAAGAACTGCAACGCTGCTGGGTTTTTTCACACTCAATAGTGTCCTGTGTGTATCGAGAATGGTCCACCACCCAAAGGACATCCAGTCAACCTGCCACAACTGTGGGGAAGCATTGGAGTCAACATGGGCGCAGCATCCCTATGGAACGCTTTCCACACCTTGTAGTGTCCATGACCCAACGAATTGAGACTGTTCTGAATGCAAAAGGGGGGGCGGGGGTAACTCAATATTAGGAAGGTATTGTTAATTTTTTGTACACTCAGTAGAAACAGAATTAGTATCATTCAGTCAGGAAGACAGGGATGTGAATGATCTAGCTACTGCCTGTCTTATTTATCGGTGGACCGTGTCTTCTTCTCTCAGTTGTGGTGTGCCGTGCGAACCCTGGAGAGCGCCCACGAGGGACTCGTGACCCCACAACCCCCCCAAAATACAGCCTCATCGGCACCCTCTCCAACTCGCCAGACTTTGTAGAGCACTTCCAGTGCCCCACTGGCTCCCTTGTGAACTGGGGTCACCGCTGCGTGTCGTGGTAGGGCCTGGCAGAACCACTGGCTCCCTTATGAACTGGGGTCACCGCTGCATGTCGTGGTAGGGCCTGGCAGACCCACAGGCTCCCTTATGAACTGGGGTCACCGCTGCGTGTCATGGTAGGGCCTGGCAGACCCACTGGCTCCCTTATGAACTGGGGTCACCGCTGCGTGTCGTGGTAGGGCCTGGCAGACCCACTGGCTCCCTTGTGAACTGGGGTCACCGCTGCGTGTCGTGGTAGGGCCTGGCAGACCCACTGGCTCCCTTATGAACTGGGGTCACCGCTGCATGTCGTGGTAGGGCCTGGCAGACCCACTGGAGGGCGCTGCCTGCCTGTGGAGGCTACATGGAGAACCAAGAGGAGGAGGAGGAGGAAGAGAACCTCCAACTAATCACCTAATGTTTTTTTCATCTAGTACATTTTTTCTTTGTACATGACGCTGGATTACTTGTGGTTTGTGGGTAGAGCAGGACAGATCCCAGGTGAGCAAGAGGGAAGCGTGCGGAGAGAAACGTTGCTGTCAGCTGATGTGTGTGTAATTCCAGTGTTAGGGGATGGTATATTTCCTCTTCGTCCAAACACCATCACATCCCCCCACCCTACTCACCCGTGGGGTACAAAGGCACGTTTTATTTATTGTTTGCTGGACTTGGTAAGGGGCCGTCGCAGTCCTCACAGTGTACCCTGTTTACAATTCAAACCAGAGCCTCTAATGACTGAGAGCTCTCACTGAAAGCACTGTAACCTCACAGGAAGTGCTCATCTGCCTCTGTGACCTCGCAGGAAGTGCAAAAATCTTGGCTGTGACCTCACAAGAAGTGCAGAAACTTCACTGTGATTGAACATTGCAGGGTTTTTTTCTGGATTAAAACGGGGCTTAGGGTGGTGGGTGTGACAGGGGGCGTGGTAGGGCGCAGCAATTGGCGCAGTCGGCACAGCTGAATTTTTAAAGGCTGCCATCTTTGTGTTTTTTTTTTATCGCCATTTTTAAGACATGCATTTTTGCAGTTTTAAAGTTAATTTCCTGCAATTCTATGCATTTTGCCATGGCAAGTGCTGTGTTATTTTGCTCAAACTTAAAAACAATATCAATATTGTTAAATTCATTCTTTTTGGAATTTCACAAATATTATATTATTAAAACATACATGCTTGTAGGTCCATTGTCTTTTTTACATATTTTATTATAAATAAAATTACAGTTTGGACTTAAAATTATTTTAGGCGGCCCCCCCCCCAAGGGTTTCTGTGGCAGAAAAATCCCTGCATTGTATATGGCTTCATCTCAAATGTATATTTAGTTAAAATTCTATTTCCTAAATGACTTACAGAGCCACATAAGTCATCCACAAGAGAGCACCACTGCTTCCGGTCTGCATTCCCTATATAGTAAACACATAGTACTATGTGGCTCTGGTAAATAGTAGTGACCTACGGGGTGTCAAAGGGTATCATTTGAGGTGGAGCTATATAGACTAATCTCTCCTTTTCTTTCTCCGTTGCTTCACAGGAAGTTGTCGCTGAAATTCTAACCAGAAAGGAAGAGAGAGACAGTAGATTCCTCCAAACAACTATTTAAAAAAAAATAAGATTTGCATAAAAGGGAGCTGGTTAATAATCGCACAACAGGTGCAACAGTCAAAAGCCCAACAAACAAGAGTTGGGTCTCAGCCTTTATAGGAAAATACAACCTCTTTTGTCTATGTGGGAGTTTAGCAGGTGTGTGAGATCATGGTGGGGGCAGAGCGTACAAACAAGTGATAATGCCAGTTTTCTTACTTCTTTCTGCTGATAGAATTGTCGCTGCTGCTCAAGCGAGCCTCTGTTCTCTTCATATCTCCACACAGCTGTACCCTTGAAAGATAGGGAAAGAACAGGATGGACCAAAAAACTGGTCACTCTCAGACGGCCCTTTTGTCTTTGGCCACGTGACTAAGTTACTGAGAAACAAGAGAGGGAAAACACTGGCTTCTTCTTACATGAGAGAAACAGACAGTGGAAATGTTGAGATTTAAGATTTAGATAAATGATGTGCATAATAGAGTTTGTAATTTTACCACTATATTCCACAGTTTTGAGACTAATCTCAACCTAATACAAAATTACAAGTAATCATGTGAGTAATAATTCATAATATAAGTCAATTATGCCATAATCTAAGCAAAACTTAAAGCATTGGGGGGGATTTTTCTTACACTTGTACATTATCTGTGTAAATGGCTTCTGTTGAGCCACTGAGTGTTTTACCTTCACATGGTGCAAAACAGGGAATCATTAACCTCTATGGGCTAGGTGGGACGCTAGCGTGCCACCCGTGGTGCACTCCATCAACAGCAGGTGCATTTCAAGAGCGGCAAATTTGAATCCAAATAAATGTCAAAATTCAAATTTTTCAAAAATACAACTATTTTACACCATTTGAAAGATAAACATCTCCTTAATCTAACCACGTTTTACGATTTCAAAAAGGTTTTACGGCGAAAGCATAAATTTAGAGTATGTTAGGACAGTACATTTACAAGAGTTGTGTGTAATGTTTTGTCAAGTCAAAGACAGGGTCACCAAAACCATAAAACCAGCTAAAATGATGCACTAACCTTTTACAATCTCCATCAGATGACACTCCTAGGACATTATGTTAGACAATGCATGCATTTTTAGTTCTATCAAGTTCATATTTATATCCAAAAACAGCGTTTTACTATGGCATTGATGTTGAGGAAATCGTTTCCCTCCAATAACCGGCAGTCAAGTCAGCGTCACAAATTAAGTAATTAAAATTAGAAAACATTGGTAAAATATTATATTGTCATTTAAAGAATTATAGATTTACATCTCTTGAACGCAATCAACTTGCCAGATTTAAAAATAACCTTACTGGGAAATCACACTTTGCAATAATCTGAGCACTGCGCCCAGAAAAATACGCGTTGCGATACAGACTAGACGTCATGTTGGGGAGATCTAAAATCGAAAATACTATGTAAATAATCCATTACCTTTGATTCTCTTCATCAGATGTCACTTCCAGGTATCACAGGTCCATAACGAATGTAGTTTTGTTCAAAAAAGCTCATCATTTATGTCCAAAAAATCTCCGTCTTGTTAGCACATGATCTAAGCCAGCCAGGACTTCTCGTCATGAACGAGGGGGAAAAAATATATTTCCGTTCGTTCAAACATGTCAAAACGTTGTATAGCATAAATCATTAGGGCCTTTTTTAACCAGAACATGAATAATATTCAAGGTGGACGAATGCATACTCTTTTATAAACGTATTGGAACGAGGGTACCCAACATGAACTCGCGTCGCCAGGTGTCTAATGGGGACATCATCGTTCCATGGCTCTTGTTCGGTCAGATCTCCCTCCAGAAGACTCAAAACACTTTGTAAAGGCTGGTGACATCTAGTGGAAAGCAATAGGAAGTGCCAAAATATTCCTCAGCCCCCTGTGTTTTTCAATGGGATAGGTTTTAAAGTCAATACAACACATCAGGTATCCCACTTCCTGTCAGAAAATGTCTCAGGGTTTTGCCTGCCAAATGAGTTCTGTTATACTCACAGACACCATTCAAACAGTTTTAGAAAACTTTAGAGTGTTTTCTATCCATATATAATAAGTATATGCATATTCTAGTTACTGGGTAGGATTAGTAACCAGATTAAATCGGGTACATTTTTTTTATCCAGACGTGCAAATGCTGCCCCCTAGCCCTAACAGGTTAAACAATGAAAACAGTTCTACAGAAGTACACTCTTCATCTCTCCTGTTAGGGCTAGGGGGCAAGCATTGACACGGCCGGATGAAAAACATACCCGATTTAATCTGGTTACCTCTCCTACTCAGTAACTAGACGGGGGCAGCTACTTATTAGCATATGGACTCGCCATCACTGAGCCAGTTGGCTTGAGCTGTTTGAATGCGTGTCTGTGAGTATAACAGAACTCGTTAGGGCTAGGGGCAGCACCCTGTGACACGTTCTGGACAGGAAGTGGATGTACCCGATGTGTAATCTGGATTGACTTTAATCCTATCCCAGTGAAAAACACAGGGGGCTTAGGAATATTTTGGCACTATCCTTATTGCTATCCACTGGATAGTCACCAGCCTCTACAAAGTGTTTTGAGTCTTCTGGAGGGAGATCTGACCGATACAAGAGCCATGGAACGATGATGTCCCATTAGACACCCTGGCGACGCGAGTTCATGTTGGGTACCCCTCGTTCCAATACGTTATAAAAGAGTATGGCATTCGTCCACCTTGAATATTATTCATGTTCTGGTTAAAAAAAGGCCCTAATGATTTATGCTATACAACGTTTGACATGTTTGAACGAACGGAAATATATTTTTTTCCCCTCGTTCAATGACGAGAAGTCCCGGCTGGGCTTAGATCATGTGCTAACAAGACGGAGATTTTTTGGACATAAATGATGAGCTTTCTTTGAACAAAACTACATTCGTTATGGACCTGTGATACCTGGAAAGTGACATCTGATGAAGAGAAATCAAAGGTAATGGATTATTTACATAGTATTTTCGATTTTAGATCTCCCCAACATGACGTCTAGTCTGTATCGCAACGCGTATTTTTCTGGGGCGCAGTGCTCAGATTATTGCCAAAGTGTGATTTCCCAGTAAGGTTATTTTTAAATCTGGCAAGTTGATTGCGTTCAAGAGATGTAAATCTATAATTCTTTAAATGACAATATAATATTTTACCAATGTTTATCTAATTTTAATTATTTAATTTGTGACGCTGACTTGACTGCCGGTTATTGGAGGGAAACGATTTCCTCAACATCAATGCCATAGTAAAACGCTGTTTTTGGATATAAATATGAACTTGATAGAACTAAAAAATGCTATGCATTGTCTAACATAATGTCCTAGGAGTGTCATCTGATGGAGATTGTAAAAGGTTAGTGCATCATTTTAGCTGGTTTTATGGTTTTGGTGACCCTGTCTTCGAATTGACAAAACATTACACACAACTCTTGTAAATGTTACTGTCCTAACATACTCTAAATTTATGCTTTCGCCGTAAAAACCTTTTTGAAATCGTAAAACGTGGTTAGATTAAGGAGATGTTTATCTTTCAAAGGGTGTAAAAATAGTTGTATGTTTGAAAAATTTGAATTTTGACATTTATTTGGATTCAAATTTGCCGCTCGTGAAATGCACCTGCTGTTGATGGAGTGCACCACGGGTGGCACGCTAGCGTCCCACCTAGCCCATAGAGGTTAAGTCCCACCGTGGGACTATGCTGGTGTTGTATTCTTCAGTTGTATTGTTGTCACTACTCCCAGGGCCCAGACAACAGCTAACAATGAAAAGACTGACCACGAAAGCAAAAGAAATGATGCGTAGAGTCCGGTCCTGGTCCTCCTATGGCCACTGGGGTCACATATGACGATTCATCGGCTGGTACATCTTCGTCTGGGTTGTGGAGCACTTTCCTGCAGTGGCTGGCGTGAACCCACGTCGACTGCTCTGCAACCATCAGGAGTACCTGGAATGGACCAGTCCAGTGCTGTTGGTGCCAAGTCTTTCTGCGGAGTTCCTTGTTGACCACTCAATCTCCTGGCTGCAATTTGTGGAGCTGTCCTCCTTTTGGTTCAGGCAAAGCCACTTTTATCCTGGGGAAAATAGACTTCAGAACATTGTTGAGTGCAGCACAGTAGCTTACCATTTGATCCTCGCAACCCGTCAGTGTCAACCTGTTCTGTGGGAACGGGGTGTTTAGGATTCTCATGGGTCTTCCTGTGAGTATTTCATGAGGTGCTAAACCAGGGGGTACGATGCGCACGTCCATGCATGTACATCCGAGCCAGAGGCATTACTGTTACCTATGACAATGTAACGCTTGATGTAGTGGGTGTAGAGTCAGGTGCAGGAAACAAGAGTGTTTGCTATAGTGCTTTAATAAATGCACCATCAAAGAGAGTATACACCAAAATTACAACAGGGTGTAATCAAAATACAATGACCCAAAACACGTTCCAACCAGATTATACGCGCTCCTGAGATCCAGTTTCGTGAAAAAACGCGCTCCGTGAAATGATTCCACCGCCGTAGCGATGAGAGGTAGCGGGTAACTGAACCGCACTGTAATGGAATTGAGACCTCTATAATCAATGCACGGACGCAGACCTCCCCCTTTTTCTTCACGAAAAAGAAACTCGAGGAGACGGGTGAAATGGAGGGCCGAATGAACCCCTGTCTCAGAGATTCCGTGACATATGTCTCCATAGCTAACGTCTCCTCCTGGGACAATGGGTACACGTGACTCTTGGGAAGTGCAGCGTTTATCTGGAGGTTTATTGCACAATCCCCCTGTCGATGAGGTGGTAATTTAGTCGCCTTCTTCTTACAGAAAGTGATCGCCAAATCGGCATATTCAGGGGGATAGCGCACGGTGGACACCTGGTCTGGACTCTCCACCGACGTGGCACCTATGGAAACTCCTAGACACTTCCCTGAACACTCCTCTGACCACCCCTGGAGAACCCCCTGGGGATTGTGATCAGATAGCCAGGGGACCACCAGCACCACCGGAAACGCAGGCGAATCAATAAGGAAAAAACGAATCCATTCCTTATGATTCCCCTGCGTCACCATGTCCAGTGGAACCGTAGACTCCCTGACTAGCCCCGACCCTAATGGTCGGCTATCTAGGGAGTGCACGGGGAAGGGAGAATATATCAGCACTCGCGGAATGCCCAGCTTAATGGCAAGTCCGCGATCCATAAAGTTCCCAGCTGCACCTGAATCGACTAGCGCCCTATGCTGGGAAGAGGGGAAAAAAATCAGAAAACAAAATAGGTAAGAACACGTGACCAACAGGGGGATCTGGGTGAATCTGGTGCTGACTCACTTGGGGTGACCGAGAAGTGTTCTGCCTGCCCTCTCGACTCCCAGACTGGCTCCTCCAGCACCGGTCGGCCGTGTGTCCTCTCCGACCACAGCTGGTGCAGGAGGAGCCACCTCCTCCGGTGCCCCTTGGCACAGCCCCTCCCCCCACCTCCATCGGAGTAGGGGCGGGGGTGCACGGGGGTGGAACGGACAGGACCCTTTCCGAACGCCCGCGGGCAGCCAGCAGATTGTCCAGACGGATGGACATATCGATAAGCTCATCCAGGGACAGAGCGGTGTCTCGACAGTTTAGCTCCCTGCGGATGTCCGCCCGGAGACTGCACCGGTAATGGTCTATAAGGGCCCTGTCGTTCCACCCCGCCCCAGCAGCCAAGGTCCTGAACTCCAGCGCGAAGTCCTGTGCGCTCCTCGTCTCCTGCCTGAGGTGGAACAGCCGCTCACCCGCCGCTCTTCCTTCCGGAGGGTGGTCGAACACGGCCTGAAAGCAGCGGGTGAACTCTAGGTAGTGGTCCCTCACCGAGTCTGGACCATTCCAGACAGCATTTGCCCACTCCAGAGCTCAGCCCGTCAGGCAGGAAACGAGGGCACTCACGCTCTCCTCTCCCGAGGGAACAGGTCTAACGGTGGCCAGGTACAGCTCAAGCTGGAGCAGAAATCCCTGGCACCCAGTCGCCGCTCCATCATACTCCCTCGGGAGCGCTAGACGAAAGCGCGCCAGAGCCAGACGCAGTGGGAGGTGGGCCTGCATCGGAGGAGCCGGAGGTGGAGAGAGGAGACCACTCCTCTCCCATCTTTCCATACTCTCCATCATCTGGTCCATCGCGGATCCGATTCGGTGGAGGACAGTAGTGTGGTGGAGCACGCGTTCCTCCATCGAGGGAAGGGGGTTGGCCGCTGCTCCTGCTGACTCCATAGTGGAGGTGCGGGATTCTGTAAGGCGTGGGTGTTTGCTGACGAGGAATCAAGTGCAGGAAGCAGCCATTCAGGGTATTGGCTTTAATAGGCACAATGGCTAAACGACAAGCCAACCCAAACAGCGCACAGAGCGCACTACCAAACAAAGTGCCCCAAACACAAGGGACAAAACACAGCTTGCGCAAAACACACGCACCACTGAAAATGTACAACAAACAGCGTGTCACCACGCACAGCATACAATGAAATAAACGCAATCCCGCACAAAGAAAAGGCGGACCAGCTAATATAAATAGCCCCGCCAACAGATGGCAGCCCACATGATTGTGTAACAGAAACTGAGAAAGTTGTCCTACCAAGACCCGATTTGACTTATGTAGCTTTACCTGATGGGGAACTGACTATGTTTGTAGATGGATCATCAAGAAAGAACCATGATGGCACTAATGCGACAGGATATGCTATAGTTACAGACACAGAGGTCTTGGAAGCAGAGCCGTTACCGAGAAACTATTCAGCAAAATAAGCAGAAATAGTAGCACTTACACGTGCGTGTCAGTTAGGGACAGGAAAACGTATTACTATTTACACAGACAGTGCCTATGCATTTAACACAGTACACATATTTGCAGCCCAATGGAGAAACAGGGGAATGGTAACCACTTCTGGGAAACCTATTACACACGCTCAGTTGATTTTGAATCTATTAGTATGCTGTACTTTTGCCAGAAAAGTTAGCTAATTGTAAATGTGAGGCCCACATTAGAGGGACAGATAGTGTCAGTAACAACAACAGAAAAGCAGATGCGGAAATGAAAAAGGCAGGTCTTAAACCGCAGCCGTCGACACAGCAGTTCTTAAAAGAGGAAGTAAACATAGACAAAGCTATATTAAAATTGTCAGTCTAGAGCACAAGTGAAAGGGATTTCGAAAAGGGAGAAGTTAGGAGCAATTTATATAAGGACGGTATTTGGTATCATGATAAGTTACCAATACTACCTAAGTCATTGTTTCGAGATGCGGCAAGATTGACACATGGGCAGAGCCATGTGTCAACAGGGGGATAGTAGAGCAGGTTCGAAACACTTTGTGGCCTATTGGATGACGAACTACTTAAAAAAACATTTTTTATAATAGATAAGTATGTTAAATGGGAAGAAGCGGTCCCAACTTACTGGGTGGACACGATTAGGGTAGTTGGTTTACTAGGATCTATCTCTTTAACCTGTTGGGGCTCGGGGGCAGTATTGAGACATTTTGAAAAAAATATGTGCCCATTTTTAACTGCCTCCTACACCAACTCAGAAGATAGGATATGCATATTATTAACACATTCGGATAGAAAACACTCTGAATTTTCTAACACAGTTTGAATGGTGTCTGTAAGTATAACAAAACTCATATTGCAGGCAAAAACCTGTGAAAAATAGATCCAAAAAAAATTGAATTTTGTGACTGTACTATTTAGTGTCATTGTTTTATAGATACCATAGTGAGAAAGGATTCATTTCGCAACACCTACGGCTTCCACTAGATGTCAACGATCTTTATAAAGTTGTAAAGGCTCTCCATCTGCTTCATTCAACCAGAATCTTACACCCTCTGGGGGGCAGACTGAGTAGTTTAATTGAAGTTCGGTTTATGAACATTGGGAACAGAATTCCCATGACAGAAGGTAGAAACTAGGGCAGGTAGGACCTGCCTTGTTGATAGTGTTGTTAATTTACACGTTATTCATTACGAGATGAACAGGTGAGCAGTACGCATCTATGAAATGAGAGCATGAACAGTGTGAGGACCGTTAAAACGTCTTAGGGCTAGGGGGCTAGTTTTCGGAAGTGCGGAGAGTCTGGCGGGGCCCAAAGTAAAATGCCTGTTACTCAGGCCCAGAAGCTATGCATATAATTGGTAGATTTGGAAAGAAAACACTCTGACGTTTCCAAAATTGTTAAAATAATGTCTGTGAGTATAACAGAACAGATATGGCAGGCGAAAACCCGAAGAAAATACAACCAAAAAAATAAATAAATAAAATAACAGGCTCATAGTTTGTAAAGCTATTGAAAACTCCTATGTCCGTCACCCAGATTGCAATTCATAATAGGTAGATGTTAACAGTATTTATTCAAGGTTTTGAGGCTTCTATTTTGAAAAATAAATAAATATTTACACTTTCAGTGAGCTGACTGCTTGGTCACATCAGTGTTTTTGCGCGCGATGGAGAGGGTGCACACACTTGCGAATTTGGCATTCCTATTGAACACAGTACTTTCCGTATGAAATATTATAGTTTATTTACATTTTAGACAACCTGAGGATGATATAGACACGTTATTTGACTTGTTTGGACGAAGTTTACTGGTAGCTTTTAGAACTTCTTTGTCTGCATGTTGGAGGAGTGGATTTCTGAAGTCATGGCGCCTGCTAAACAGACTATTTTGGGATATAAAGAAGGACTTTATCGAACAAAACGACTATTCATTGTGTAGCTGGGACCCTTGGGATTGCAAACAGAGGAAGATCTTCAAAGGTAAGTGATTTATTTTATCGCTATTTGGGATTCTGTGACGCCTGTGCAAGTTTGGAAAATATGTTATTGCGGGGTGCTTGTCCTCAGATAATCGAAAGCTATGCTTTCACCGTAAAGTGTTTTTGAAATCTGACAACGGAGTTCGATTGCCAAGATTTTAACCTGTTAGGGGCTAGGGCGGCAGCATTTGCACGTCTGGATAAAAGAAATGTACCCGATTTAATCTGGTTACTAATCCTACCCAGTAACTAGAATATGCATATACTTATTATATATGGATAGAAAACACTCTAAAGTTTCTAAAACTGTTTGAATGGTGTCTGTGAGTATAACAGAACTCATTTGGCAGGCAAAACCCTGAGACATTTTCTGACAGGAAGTGGATACCTGATGTGTTGTATTGACTTTAAACCTATCCCATTGAAAAACACAGGGGTTTAGGAATATTTTGGCACTTCCTATTGCTTCCACTAGATGTCACCAGCCTTTACAAAGTGTTTTGAGTCTTCTGGAGGGAGATCTGACCGAACAAGAGCCATGGAACGATGATGTCCCATTAGACACCTGGCGTGCGAGTTCATGTTGGGTACCCTCGTTCCAATACGTTATAAAAGAGTATGCATTCGTCCACCTTGAATATTATTCATGTTCTGGTTAAAAAAGGCCCTAATGATTTATGCTATACAACGTTTGACATGTTTGAACGAACGGAAATATATTTTTTCCCCTCGTTCATGACGAGAAGTCCGGCTGGCTTAGATCATGTGCGAACAAGACGGAGATTTTTGGACATAAATGATGAGCTTTTTTGAACAAAACTACATTCGTTATGGACCTGTGATACCTGGAAGTGACATCTGATGAAGAGAATCAAAGGTAATGGATTATTTACATAGTATTTTCGATTTTAGATCTCCCCAACATGACGTCTAGTCTGTATCGCAACGCGTATTTTTCTGGGCGCAGTGCTCAGATTATTGCAAAGTGTGATTTCCCAGTAAGGTTATTTTTAAATCTGGCAAGTTGATTGCGTTCAAGAGATGTAAATCTATAATTCTTTAAATGACAATATAATATTTTACCAATGTTTTCTAATTTTAATTATTTAATTTGTGACGCTGACTTGACTGCCGGTTATTGGAGGGAAACGATTTCCTCAACATCAATGCCATAGTAAAACGCTGTTTTTGGATATAAATATGAACTTGATAGAACTAAAAATGCATGCATTGTCTAACATAATGTCCTAGGAGTGTCATCTGATGGAGATTGTAAAAGGTTAGTGCATCATTTTAGCTGGTTTTATGGTTTTGGTGACCCTGTCTTTGACTTGACAAAACATTACACACAACTCTTGTAAATGTACTGTCCTAACATACTCTAAATTTATGCTTTCGCCGTAAAACCTTTTTGAAATCGTAAAACGTGGTTAGATTAAGGAGATGTTTATCTTTCAAATGGTGTAAAATAGTTGTATTTTTGAAAAATTTGAATTTTCACATTTATTTGGATTCAAATTTGCCGCTCTTGAAATGCACCTGCTGTTGATGGAGTGCACCACGGGTGGCACGCTAGCGTCCCACCTAGCCCATAGAGGTTAAGATTTTAAATGATGTATGACACTTGTATTTTCATGAATGTTTTATATGTTTCTATTTTGAATTTGGCGCTCTGCAATTTCACCGGATGTTGTCGTAGGTGTGTCGCTAGCGTTCCGAGAGCCCTAAGAATTATTAAAACCATGTGCCCTGATTTAGATAAAACTGGTTCCATCAGAGCCATTACAAAACCTTTTACAACTGATTCATCACTGTTATACCTTATAGAGTCCAGAGTTTTCCTGGTTAGGTCAACAGATAAGGACAAACTCTGGGCCCCAGGACAAAAAAATTCCCCCCCCCCCACTCTGGGACCTATGGTTGCCACCAGTCTGCTTGCCATTCTCAGTTATCGTCAGGTACTGTATGTGCATGATCAGGGCTTTATTCAGAAAAAGTTTCTTGGGCTACTTTGGTTTGTCAAGTGGGCGAGATGTGAATTCCGTGTTTATCTTCATGGACAAACTTGGAGCTACCTACTCACATGAACTGGAAGCCACGTCTCATGTGGCCCACTCAACCACTGGCACATTGAATGTTTCCTCTCCAAGCACGGTGAGGGAACCCCTGTCAATTTTTCTCTCATTACTTTATGTAGAGTCAATCACAATCACATTATTACACATCTATGATTTGACTCCTTGCTTGGACTAACTCATTCTTAGCTCTTTGGTCTCACTGTGTAGTGTTTTTGTGTTATTGTCTTCCCAGTCAAATCCTGCCCTAGACTGGTCAAGCCTCTGAACACCTCAACTCATGCCTCATACCCTCATTCAATCACTGCTGTGATCCCTTCCCAAAATGGTGTAAGTAGCCCTCTCATTCCTATTCCCCATAATATTGTACTATAAGTGTCTTTAAACCTCTTACATCTAGACGTTCCGCTAGCGGAACACCTTCTCCAATATCCAATGATGGGCGTGGCGCGAAATACAAAGTCCTCGAAAATCCGAAAACTTCCATTTTTCAAACATATGACTATTTTACACCATTTTAAAGACAAGACTCTCCTTTATCTAACCACACTGTCCGATTTCAAAAAGGCTTTACAGCGAAAGCAAAACATTAGATTATGTCAGCAGAGTACCCAGCCAGAAATAATCAGACACCCATTTTTCAAGCTAGCATATAATGTCACAAAAAACTAAACCACAGCTAAATGCAGCATTAACCTTTGATGATCTTCATCAGATGACACTCCTAGGACATTATGTTATCCTGTTAGGGCTAGGGGGCAGTATTGACACGGCTGGATAAAAAACATACCCGATTTAATCTGGTTACCACTCCTACCCAGTAACTAGAATATGCATATACTTATTACATATGGATAGAAAACACCCTAAAGTTTCTAAAACTGTTTGAATGGTGTCTGTGAGTATAACAGAACTCAAATGGCAGGTCAAAACCTGAGAGATTCCTTTACAGGAAGTGGCCTGTCTAACCATTTCTTGAACTTCTTTTCCATCTCTATCTTTTACTAAGGATCTCTGCTCTAACGTGACACTTCCTACGTCGTCCATAGGCGCTCAGAGCCCGGGAAAAAACAGAATGTCGTCATCCCAGCCCCAGGCTGAAACACATTATCGCCTTTCTCAAGTGGCCGATCAAGGGACACTGGGCTTAGGCGCGTGACCCAACCGCCCCCGCCTTTGTGATTTTTTCCTCTGTTTGCCGAAAAGGAGATTCCCTGTCGGAATATTATCGCTTTTCTACGAGAAAAATGTCGTAAAAATTGATTTTAAACAGCGGTTGACATGCTTTGAAGTACGGTAATGGACTATTTAGAATTTTTTTGTCACGAATTGCGCCATGCGCACGACCCTTCTTTACCATTTCGGATAGTGTCTGGAATGCACGAACAAAACGCCGCTATTCGGATATAACGATGGATTATTTTGGACCAAACCAACATTTGTTATTGAAGTAGCAGTCCTGGGAGTGCATTCTGACGAAGACAACAAAAGGTAATCAAACTTTTATAATAGTAAATATGATTATGGTGAGTGCTAAACTTGCCGGGTGTCTAAATAGCTAGCCCGTGATGCCTGGGCTATGTACTTAGAATATTGCAAAATGTGCTTTCACCAAAAAGCTATTTTAAAATCGGACATACCGAGTGCATAGAGGAGGTCTGTATCTATAATTCTTAAAATAATTGTTATGCTTTTTGTGAACGTTTATCGTGAGTAATTTAGTAAAATGTTAGCGAATTCCCCGGAAGTTTGCGGGGGGTATGCTAGTTCTGAACGTCACATGCTAATGTAAAAAGCTGGTTTTTGATATAAATATGAACTTGATTGAACAAAACATGCATGTATTGTATAACATAATGTCCTAGGGTTGTCATCTGATGAAGATCATCAAAGGTGAGTGCTGCATTTAGCTGTCTTCTGGGTTTTGGTGACATTATATGCTGGCTTGAAAAATGGGTGTCTGATTATTTCTGGCTTGGTACTCTGCTGACATAATCTAATGTTTTGCGTTCGTTGTAAAGCCTTTTTGAAATCGGACAGTGTGGTTAGATTAACCTGTTAGGGCTAGGGGGCAGTATTTGCACGGCTGGATAAAAAAAATGTACCCAATTTAATCTGGTTACTAATCCTACCCAGTAACTAGAATATGCATATACTTATTATATATGGATAGAAAACACTCTAAAGTTTCTAAAACTGTTTGAATGGTGTCTGTGAGTATAACAGAACTCATTTGGCAGGCAAAACCCTGAGACATTTTCTGACAGTAAGTGGATACCTGATGTGTTGTATTACCTTTAAACCTATCCCATTGAAAAACACAGGGGCTGAGGAATATTTTGGCACTTCCTATTGCTTCCACTAGATGTCACCAGCCTTTACAAAGTGTTTTGAGTCTTCTGGAGGGAGATCTGACCGAACAAGAGCCATGGAACGATGATGGCCCATTAGCCTCTATGGGACCGGCGGGACGAATTCGTCCCACCTACGTAACATCCACTGCCAGCCTGTGGCGCGATTTTCAAAATCTTCAAAATCCTATTACTTCAATTTCTCAAACATATGACTATTTTACAGCCATTTAAAGATAAGACTCTCGTTAATCTAACCACACTGTCCGATTTCAAAAAGGCTTTACAACGAAAGCAAAACATTAGATTATGTCAGCAGAGTACCAAGCCAGAAATAATCAGACACCCATTTTTCAAGCCAGCATATAATGTCACCAAAACCCAGAAGACAGCTAAATGCAGCACTCACCTTTGATGATCTTCATCAGATGACAACCCTAGGACATTATGTTATACAATACATGCATGTTTTGTTCAATCAAGTTCATATTTATATCAAAAACCAGCTTTTTACATTAGCATGTGACGTTCAGAACTAGCATACCCCCCGCAAACTTACGGGGAATTCGCTAACATTTTACTAAATTACTCACGATAAACGTTCACAAAAAGCATAACAATTATTTTAAGAATTATAGATACAGACCTCCTCTATGCACTCGATATGTCCGATTTTAAAATAGCTTTTTGGTGAAAGCACATTTTGCAATATTCTAAGTATATAGCCCAGGCATCACGGGCTCGCTATTTAGACACCCGGCAAGTTTAGCACTCACCATAATCATATTTACTATTATAAAAATGTCATTACCTTTTGTTGTCTTCGTCAGAATGCACACCCAGGACGTCTACTTCAATAACAAATGTTGGTTTGGTCCAAAATAATCCATCGTTATATCCGAATAGCGGCGTTTTGTTCGTGCGTTCCAGACACTATCCGAAATAGTAAAGAAGTGTCGCGCGCTTGGCGCAATTCCTGACAATAAAATTCAAAGTATTCAATTGCCGTACGTCGAAGCATGTCAACCGCTGTTTAAAATCAATTTTTACGTCATTTTTCTCGTAGAAAAGCGGTAAAATTCCGACAGGGAATCTCCTTTTCGGCAAACAGAGGAAAAAATCCCAAAGGCGGGGGCGGTCGGGGTCACGCGCATAAGCTAGTGTCTCTTGATGGGCCACTTGAGAAAGGCGATAATGTGTTTCAGCCTGGGGCTGGGATGACGACATTCTCTTTTTTCCCGGGCTATGAGAGCCTATGGACGACGTGGGAAGTGTCACGTTAGAGCAGAGATCCTTAGTAAATGATAGAGATGGCAAAGAAGTTCCAGAAATGGTCAGACAGGCCACTTCCTGTAAAGGACTCTCTCAGGTTTTGACCTGCCATTTGAGTTCTGTTATACTCACAGACACCATTCAAACAGTTTTAGAAAATTTAGGGTGTTTTCTATCCATATGTAATAAGTATATGCATATTCTAGTTACTGAGTAGGAGTGGTAACCAGATTAAATCGGGTATGTTTTTTATCCAGCCGTGTCAATGCTGCCCCCTAGCCCTAACAGGTTAGACACCTGGCGCGCGAGTTCATGTTGGGTACCCTCGTTCCAATACGTTATAAAAGAGTATGCATTCGTCCACCTTGAATATTATTCATGTTCTGGTTAAAAAAGGCCCTAATGATTTATGCTATACAACGTTTGACATGTTTGAACGAACGGAAATATATTTTTTCCCCTCGTTCATGACGAGAAGTCCGGCTGGCTTAGATCATGTGCTAACAAGACGGAGATTTTTGGACATAAATGATGAGCTTTTTTGAACAAAACTACATTCGTTATGGACCTGTGATACCTGGAAGTGACATCTGATGAAGAGAATCAAAGGTAATGGATTATTTACATAGTATTTTCGATTTTAGATCTCCCCAACATGACGTCTAGTCTGTATCGCAACGCGTATTTTTCTGGGCGCAGTGCTCAGATTATTGCAAAGTGTGATTTCCCAGTAAGGTTATTTTTAAATCTGGCAAGTTGATTGCGTTCAAGAGATGTAAATCTATAATTCTTTAAATGACAATATAATATTTTACCAATGTTTTCTAATTTTAATTATTTAATTTGTGGTGTTGACTTGACTGCCGGTTATTGGAGGGAAACAATTTCCTCAACATCAATGCCATAGTAAAACGCTGTTTTTGGATATAAATATGAACTTGATAGAACTAAAAATGCATGCATTGTCTAACATAATGTCCTAGGAGTGTCATCTGATGGAGATTGTAAAAGGTTAGTGCATCATTTTAGCTGGTTTTATGGTTTTGGTGACCCTGTCTTTGAATTGACAAAACATTACACACAACTCTTGTAAATGTACTGTCCTAACATACTCTAAATTTATGCTTTCGCCGTAAAACCTTTTTGAAATCGTAAAACGTGGTTAGATTAAGGAGATGTTTATCTTTCAAAGGGTGTAAAATAGTTGTATGTTTGAAAAATTTGAATTTTGACATTTATTTGGATTCAAATTTGCCGCTCTTGAAATGCACCTGCTGTTGATGGAGTGCACCACGGGTGGGACGCTAGCGTCCCACCTAGCCCATAGAGGTTAACGAGAGTCTTGTCTTTAAATAGCTGTAAAATAGTCATATGTTTGAGAAATTGAAGTAATAGGATTTTTAAGGTTTTGAAAATCGCGCCACAGGCTTCAAGTGGCTGTTACGTAGGTGGGACGAATTCGTCACGCCTAGCCCAGAGAGGTTATACAATACATGCATGTTTTGTTCAATCAAGTTCATATTTATATCAAAAACCAGCTTTTTACATTAGCATGTGACTTTCAGAACTAGCATTCCCACCGAACACTTCCGGTGAATTTACTAAATTACTCACGATAAACGTTCACAAAAAACAGAACAATTATTTTAAGAATTATATATACAGAACTCCTTTATGCAATCGCGGTGTCCGATTTTAAAATAGCTTTTCGGTGATTGCACATTTTGCAATATTCTGAGTAGATAGCTCGCCATCACGGGCTAGCTATTTTGACACCCACCAAGTTTGGTACTCACTAAACTCAGATTTACTATAAGAAAAATTGGATTACCTTTGCTGTTCTTCGTCAGAATGCACTCCCAGGACTTCTATTTCAACAACAAATGTTGGTTTGGTTCCACATAATCCATAGTTATATCCAAATAGCGGCATTTTGTTCATCCGTTCAAGACACTATCCGAAGGGTAACGAAGCGTGACGCGCGGACGAGTATCGTGACAAAAAATTCAAAATATTCCATTACCGTACTTTGAAGCATGTCAAACGCTGTTTAAAATCAATTGTTATGCGATTTTTCTCGTAAAATAGCGATAATATTCCGACCGGGAGTCGTTGTTTTCGTTCAAAGACTGAAAGAGTAAAATGGACTCTTCACGTGCATGCGCACGCCCGTCTCATTGTTCTCAGATCGACCACTTAGCAAATGCGCTACTGTTTTTCAGCCAGTAACTGCAGAGTCATCATTCAACGTTCTGGCGCCTTCTGATAGCCTATGGGAGCCTTAGAAAGTGTCACGTTACAGCAGAGATCCTTTGTTTTGGATAGAGATGACAAAGAAGGCCAAGAAATGGTCAGACAGGGTACTTGCTGTTTGGAATCTTCTCAGGTTTTGGCCTGCCATTTGAGTTCTGTTATACTTACAGACACCATTCAAACAGTTTTAGAAACTTTGGAGTGTTTTCTATCCAAAGCTACTAATTATATGCATATTCTAGTTTCTGGGCAGGAGTCATAACCAGATTAAATCGGGTACGTTTTTTATCCGGCCGTGAAAATACTGCTCCCTATCCTAAACAGGTTAAACCGCAGCCATCGACACAGCAGTTCTTAAAAGAGGAAGTAAACATAGACAAAGCTATATTAAAATTGTCAGTCTAGAGCACCAGTGAAAGGGATTTCGAAATGGGAGAAGTTAGGAGCAATTTATATAAGGACGGTATTTGGTATCATGATAAGTTACCAATACTACCTAAGTCATTGTTTAGAGATGCGGCAAGATTGACACATGGGCAGAGCCATGTGTCAACAGGGGGATAGTAGGGCAGGTTCGGAAACACTTTGTGGCCTATTGGATAACGAACTACTTACATTTTTTTTTATAATAGATAAGTATATTAAATGGGAAGAAGCGGTCCCAACTTACTGGGTGGACATGATTAGGGTAGTTGGTTTACTAGGATCTATCTCTTTAAATTATGGATTACATTTTAGCTGATCAGGTAAACCATATAGAATGCCAGAGTTAGGGAGGCCAGAACAGGTAGACATAGAAGTTGAAGATATACTAACAGAACACATGGTTAACCAAACCCGTATGTCCGAGACTTTGTGTCCAACAGGTGAATTACAGGAGAAGATGATTCACTCAATCCAACCAGGAGACTGGGTGTGGATCCAGTCCCTGAGGAGAAAAGAACTGGAAGCAGCCACGGTGTGAGGGCCCATACCAAGTGTTCCTGGTAATAGCCTTCGCGGTGAGAATAGCTGAAAGAGCTACCTGGGTTCATATCACACATTGCGGGAGGGTAAGACACACTGATACTGTCGAACAATCACAGAGTTAGGAGAAGAACCGAATACCAATAAGGTTCAGGGGTTACCTCTCTAACAAAGATTCCCTAACCCGCCCGATCCTCACTGTGTGCGTTCATAGAAGTGAAAGTGTGGGTTGGCCTCTAGCCAGTGATATATTCTCCGGGAGGGGGTGGGGCTTTACAGGGGTACTGGTCAGTCTGAGCTGTCTGATTGTGGGAGCCATATTCCTAATACACCATGAACCACTCGAGAAGTAAGAAAGTGGTAACTTGACCCATAGTGTGGAAGATGAGGAGTTTTTATGGCCCAGGTACAAAAGGTCACTCGATCTGGATAAAAAGGAAGTGAGAGTAGAGTTAGGGAAGGATGTCTCAATAGAGTTCTATGCAGACCAAATGGGGTCCCTAACCTCCTGGCAGTCTAGGACTCAGACTTCATGGGGAAGATATCTGTGTAGATCCCGGTGTAACTCATGGAATCGGGTCATAGCTCACACAGAGAGAGAAGGCTATGTCAATCCACACACCCAATATAGAAACAGATGGAGTATAGTGAAGGCCAGGGTTTTTGACTGCAATCCAGAGCAAGGGAAGTATTGCTTGAAGATAGGAATGACCATTAAAAGCATAAAGAAAGAGGATTTAGGGTTATGGTATGTTGGCCTTGACCAGACCATTGTCGACACTGCGGTACCATTCCGAGTAGTAGAGGTTAGGACAGGAGATAGTTCTACCGCCAGCCAGAATACCAGTAGTACCCCTGATAAAACGGACATTACCCGTGTAGTCATCCAGAGCCAAGGACCGGTGAGGATAGTTCAGACGAAAGATCTTACCTAAACGGAGATTCCCGGTCGGAATATTATCGCTTTTTTACGAGAAAAATGGCATAGAAATGGATTTTAAACAGCGGTTGACATGCTTCGAAGTACGGTAATGGAATATTTAGAATTTTTTTGTCACGAATTGCGCCATGCTCGTAACCCTGATTTACCATTTCGGATAGTGTCTGGAACGCACGAACGCCGCTATTTGGATATAACGATGGATTATTTTGGACAAAACCAACATTTGTTATTGAAGTAGCAGTCCTGGGAGTGCATTCTGACGAAGACAACAAAGGTAATCAAACTTTTGTAATAGTAAATCTGATTTTGGTGAAGGCTAAACTTGCTGGGTGTCTAAATAGCTAGCCCTGTGATGCCGGGCTATCTACTGAGAATATTGCAAATGTGCTTTCACCGAAAAGCTATTTTAACCTCTATGGGCTAGGCGGGACGAATTCGTCCCACCTACGTAACAGCCACTTGAAGCCTGTGGCGCGATTTTCAAAACCTTAAAAATCCTATTACTTCAATTTCTCAAACATATGACTATTTTACAGCTATTTAAAGACAAGACTCTCGTTAATCTAACCACACTGTCCGATTTCAAAAAGGCTTTACAACGAAAGCAAAACATTAGATTATGTCAGCAGAGTACCAAGCCAGAAATAATCAGACACCCATTTTTCAAGCTAGCATATAATGTCACCAAAACCCAGAAGACAGCTAAATGCAGCACTCACCTTTGATGATATTCATCAGATGACAACCCTAGGACATTATGTTATACAATACATGCATGTTTTGTTCAATCAAGTTCATATTTATATCAAAAACCAGCTTTTTACATTAGCATGTGACGTTCAGAACTAGCATACCCCCCGCAAACTTCCGGGGAATTCGCTAACATTTTACTAAATTACTCACGATAAACGTTCACAAAAAGCATAACAATTATTTTAAGAATTATAGATACAGACCTCCTCTATGCACTCGATATGTCCGATTTTAAAATAGCTTTTTGGTGAAAGCATATTTTGCAATATTCTAAGTACATAGCCCAGGCATCACGGGCTAGCTATTTAGACACCCGGCAAGTTTAGAACTCACCATAATCATATTTACTATTATAAAAGTTTGATTACCTTTTGTTGTCTTCGTCAGAATGCACTCCCAGGACTGCTACTTCAATAACAAATGTTGGTTTGGTCCAAAATAATCCATCGTTATATCCGAATAGCGGCGTTTTGTTCGTGCGTTCCAGACACTATCCGAAATGGTAAAGAAGGGTCGGGCGCATGGCGCAATCCGTGACAAAAAAAATCTAAATATTCCATTACCGTACTTCGAAGCATGTCAACCGCTGTTTAAAATCCATTTTTATGCCATTTTTCTCGTAGAAAAGCGATAATATTCTGACCGGGAATGTCCATTTAGCTAAACTGAGGAAAGTAAACAAAGCTTTCGGTCGACGCGGGCACGAGCCTGAGTCTCACAGTACTGTAACCAGCCACTACCCAAACGCGCTACTTTTTTTCAGCCAGAGCCTGCAAAGCCACGATTCAGCTTTTTACCGCCTTCTGAGACCCTATGGCAGCCGTAGGAAGTGTCACGGGACAGCTAAGATCCTCACTCTTCAATAAACAGAGACAAGAAGAACGACACCTTGTCAGACAGGCCACTTCCTGAATGAAACCTTCTCACATTTTTGCCTGCCAAATGAGTTTTGTTATACTCACAGACACCATTCAAACAGTTTTAGAAACTTTAGGGTGTTTTCTATCCATATGTAATAAGTATATGCATATTCTAGTTACTGGTAGGAGTGGTAACCAGATTAAATCGGGTACGTTTTTTATCCAGCCGTGTCAATACTGCCCCCTATCCCCAACAGGTTAACAGTTTCATAAATTCATTGTAATTAACTTAATCATTATGACACACCCCTCTCTATTGTCATTGGTTGCACTAATTGCACTGTTTGTCTACATAACCTGGTTGAAGTATTGATGACATCACCCTGAAGAAGTCACAGTGATGCTGAAACGTTGGTAAATACCCAATAAATTACTGGGAGTTTATATATGGAGTGTGGGATTCTCTTTATTTTGATAGTTTATAACTCTTATGTAGTTGCCATCTTTTTGTGTTTTTCAGGCAGCCTGGGAAAGAACTGAAAAAACTCACTAAAGAGTCAAGACAGAGACACCAGAAAGACCAAAGAAGACTTGGACGCAACATCAGAGGACAGAGAGGGATGTTCAGAACACACTCAGTCTGGTCAGTTGGTGAGGGTAGACTTGGAGGCTGCTTACCTGACATGGAGGAAGTCCCCCCTCCTCTCCCCTACCTTCCCTATGCCCCCACTCCTCTCCCCTACCTTCCCTATACCCCCCTCCTCTCCCCAACCTTCCCTATACCCCCTCCTCTCCCCTACCTTCCCTATACCCCCTCCTCTCCTACCTTCCCTATACCCCCTCCTCTCCCCTACCTTCCCTATACCCCCCCTCCTCTCTCCTACCTTCCCTATACCCCCTCCTCTCACCTACCTTCCCTATGCCCCCTCCTCTCCCCTACCTTCCCTATCCCCCCCTCCTCTCCCATACCTTCCCTATACCCCCCCTCTCCCCTACCTTCCCTATACCCCCTCCTCTCCCCTACCTTCCCTATACCCCCCTCCTCTCCCCTACCTTCCCTATAACCCCCTCCTCTCCCATACCTTCCCTATACCCCCCTCCTCTCCCCTAACTTCCCTATACCCCCCACCTCCCCCTACCTTCCCTATACCCCCCTCCTCTCCCCTACCTTCCCTATACCCCCCTCCTCTCCCCTACCTTCCCTATACCCCCCTCCTCTCCCCTACCTTCCCTATACCCCCCTCCTCTCCCCTACCTTCCCTATACCCCCTCCTCTCCCCTAACCCTAACCCTAACCCTAACCCTAACCCCTAACCCTAACCCTAACCCTAATCCCGATACCCCCTCCTCTCCCCTACCTTCCCTATACCCCCCTCCTCTCCCCTACCTTCCCTATACCCCCTTCCTCTCCCCTACCTTCCCTATACCCCCCTCCTCTCCCCTACCTTCCCTATACCCCCTCCTCTCCCCTACCTTCCCTATACCCCCCTACCTTCCCTATACCCCCTCCTCTCCCCTACCTTCCCTATACCCCCTCCTCTCCCCTACCTTCCCTATACCCCCTCCTCTCCCCTACCTTCCCTAAACCCGCCTCCTCTCCCCTACCTTCCCTATACCCCCTCCTCTCCCCTACCTTCCCTATACCCCCCTCCTCTCCCCTACCTTCCCTATACCCCCTCCTCTCCCCTACCTTCCCTATACCCCCTCCTCTCCCCTACCTTCCCTATACCCCCCTCCTCTCCCCTACCTTCCCTATACCCCCTCCTCTCCCCTACCTTCCCTATACCCCCTCCTCTCCCCTACCTTCCCTAAACCCCCCTCCTCTCCCCTACCTTCCCTATACCCCCTCCTCTCCCCTACCTTCCCTAAACCCCCCTCCTCTCCCCTTTCTTCCCTATACCCCCTCCTCTCCCCTACCTTCCCTATACCCCCTCCTCTCCCCTACCTTCCCTATGCCCCCACCTCTCCCTACCTTCCCTATACCCCCCTCCTCTCCCCTACCTTCCCTATACCCCCTCCTCTCCCCTACCTTCCCTATACCCCCTCCTCTCCCCTACCTTCCCTATACCCCCTCCTCTCCCCTACCTTCCCTATACCCCCCTCCTCTCCCCTACCTTCCCTCTACCCCCCTCCTCTCCCCTACCTTCCCTATACCCCCCTCCTCTCCCCTACCTTCCCTATACCCCCTCCTCTCCTCTACCTTCCCTATACCCCCCTCCTCTCCCCTACCTTCCCTATACCCCCTCCTCTCCCCTACCTTCCCTATACCCCCTCCTCTCCCCTACCTTCCCTATACCCCCTCCTCTCCCCTACCTTCCCTATACCCCCTCCTCTCCCCTACCTTCCCTATACCCCCCTCCTCTCCCCTACCTTCCCTATACCCTCCTCCTCTCCCCTACCTTCCCTCTACCCCCCTCCTCTCCTCTACCTTCCCTCTACCCCCCCCCCCCTATTATGTTGGACCATCATGTTTATTTGTTTGAATCTTGTCTTTGTTTGTGATCAGGTTAGAAGAGAATGACTCCTCAACCCAAGAGGCCCTGGAGCAGCTGTGATCAGGTTAGAAGAGAATGACTCCTCAACCCAAGAGGCCCTGGAGCAGCTGTGATCAGGTTAGAAGAGAATGACTCCTCAACCCAAGAGGCCCTGGAGCAGCTGTGATCAGGTTAGAAGAGAATGACTCCTCAACCCAAGAGTCCCTGGAGCAGCTGTTATCAGGTTAGAAGAGAATGACTCCTCAACCCAAGAGGCCCTGGAGCAGCTGTGATCAGGTTAGAAGAGAATGACTCCTCAATCCAAGAGGCCCTGGAGCAGCTGTGATCAGGTTAGAAGAGAATGACTCCTCAACCCAAGAGGCCCTGGAGCAGCTGTGAGAGAGCATCAGTGTGGAAGCATTTGGGAACATTTAAAGAAGGTGTCACGTCCTGACCAGTATAAGGGTTATTTGTGTTTGTATTTTGGTCAGGACGTGGCAGAGGGTATTTGTTTTATGTGGTTCGGGGTGGTGGTTTGCTTAGAAGGGTGTTTGATTTATTATTTCCGGGTTTTGGGTTATGTTCTATGTTTTTTGTATTTCTATGTTCTCTCTAGTTTAGTATTTCTATGTTAGGTATTTGGGTGTTGGACTCTCAATTGGAGGCAGGTGTTTGTAGTTGCCTTTGATTGAGAGTCCTATATATTGGTATGTGTTATGTTTGTGTTTTGTGGGAGATTGTTCTGTGTGCCTTGTGCCTTACCAGACTAATTCGTCGTCGTTGTGTCTTTTTGGTGTATGTGTTTATTTTTGGTTCACCTTCTTTGCCAATTAAATAAAAAAAGAAGATTAGTGCACATTTCCCCGCTGCGTCTTGGTCCGCTTTATCCGACAGCAACCATTACAGAAGGTTCCTGGCAAAGAGGATTGACTGTTACGTAAAGGGTCAGAGCCACTGAGTGGACAAAATATTAAGGATACCTTCCTAATATTGAGTTACGCCTGGTCAGTTTGTCATGGAAAGAAAAGTGTCCTTAATGTTTTGTGTAAATTACATAATTATACATTTATGGATTGTTTTATGTAGCCTATTGTTTTCTATTTATTCAACCTGCCATCTACCCACCTGGGGACTGAGGGTTATGAGAGAACCCCCACATCACTAGCTTCTCTTTATTCAACCTGCCATCTACCCACCTGGGGACTGAGGGTTATGAGAGAACCCCCACATCACTAGCTTCTCTTTATTCAACCTGCCATCTACCCACCTGGGGACTGAGGGTTATGAGAGAACCCCCACATCACTAGCTTGCATGTTCTGCAGCCTTGTAAAGATAAGGAGGGGACGACTGGGAGGCAGGTTGGCATTTATTGTCATGAATCTTGCCCTGGAGGCAGGTTGGCATTTATGGTCATGAATCTTGTCCTGGAGGCAGGTTGGCATTTATTGTCATGAATCTTGTTCTGGAGGCAAGTTGGCATTTATTGTCATGAATCTTGCCCTGGAGGCAGGTTGGCATTTATTGTCATGAATCTTGCCCTGGAGGCAGTTCAGCAAAGTATCCCCTAGCTGGCACAGGCACAAAGTAATACAATCACATTTTAATCCTAATCTCAACCCTAACCACACTGCTAATCCTTCCCTTAAATTAAGACCATAAAACAACATTATTTTCAACAGCCAATTCTGACTTTGCAGCTGACATATCTAGAGGAAATCGCACAGGTCTGCCTCCAGGTCAAGATTCATGACAAACGTCAACATGAGACAGGGAGAAGCAATGTAAAAATCAATAACGAAATTGTTTTCACAATTAACATGCTTTTTCTTGTTTCAAGTATGTTTATTATGAAAAGTACAATATATTCATGTATACTTGTACAACTATGGAGCGTATGTCCACATATAATTGTACAATTTGTTTTTCCAACATAAAAGACAAGAAATTATCACATTGGTATTTTAACGTTGTTATTGTAAGAGTTTAAATGTTTAAACAGAGGATACATCTAAAACAGGATAAAATAAGTGCAGTATGTTGTGAGAATGTTACTTTAACGTCGACTCATAACGTCACACTATAACTTCATGGGAGTCTTGTGGAAAGACTGCATGTTATTTTGGGTGGATTGAGTGACGTCTTCATCAACATTTTGCAGAATATTCCGGTAATATTTTCACCTCTTGTCGGCTGCAGACATTCATAAGGAGTTCCAGTAGTTTATTTGCCATTTGCAGGTATTAAAAGTAATACATACATTGTAATTCCTTGTTGGAGCTCTCTCACATACAGGACAGTACATACCAGAGGAGGCTGCTGAGGGGAGGACGGCTCATAATAATGTCTGGAACAGAGTGAATGAAATGGAACACATGGAAACGTGTTTGATACCATTCCACTTATTCCACTCCAGCCATTACAAGCCTGTCCTCCCTAAATAAGGTCCCACCAACCTCCTGTGGTACAAACACAAACAGTAAAATATATCATAAAAAATGCAAAGTGGTAAAAGATCAGAAAAGGAACCCAAAAGGTTCAGTCATGTTGTAATAGTCTGATGACAACAGTTTAGGTTGATGATTTAACAGGCAGATAGAACTGGGATAGAAGCTGTTCTAGAACCTGTGGTCCAGAAACTGATTTAACAGGCAGATAGAACTGGGATAGAAGCTGTTCTAGAACCTGTGGTCCAGAAACTGATTTAACAGGCAGATAGAACTGGGATAGAAGCTGTTCTAGAACCTGTGGTCCAGAAACTGATTTAACAGGCAGATAGAACTGGGATAGAAGCTGTTCTAGAACCTGTGGTCCAGAAACTGATTTAACAGGCAGATAGAACTGGGATAGAAGCTGTTCTAGAACCTGTGGTCCAGAAACTGATTTAACAGGCAGATAGAACTGGGATAGAAGCTGTTCTAGAACCTGTGGTCCAGAAACTGATTTAACAGGCAGATAGAACTGGGATAGAAGCTGTTCTAGAACCTGTGGTCCAGAAACTGATTTAACAGGCAGATAGAACTGGGATAGAAGCTGTTCTAGAACCTGTGGTCCAGAAACTGATTTAACAGGCAGATAGAACTGGGATAGAAGCTGTTCTAGAACCTGTGGTCCAGAAACTGATTTAACAGGCAGATAGAACTGGGATAGAAGCTGTTCTAGAACCTGTGGTCCAGAAACTGATTTAACAGGCAGATAGAACTGGGATAGAAGCTGTTCTAGAACCTGTGGTCCAGAAACTGATTTAACAGGCAGATAGAACTGGGATAGAAGCTGTTCTAGAACCTGTGGTCCAGAAACTGATTTAACAGGCAGATAGAACTGGGATAGAAGCTGTTCTAGAACCTGTGGTCCAGAAACTGATTTAACAGGCAGATAGAACTGGGATAGAAGCTGTTCTAGAACCTGTGGTCCAGAAACTGATTTAACAGGCAGATAGAACTGGGATAGAAGCTGTTCTAGAACCTGTGGTCCAGAAACTGATTTAACAGGCAGATAGAACTGGGATAGAAGCTGTTCTAGAACCGGTGGTCCAGAACCTGATTTAACAGGCAGATAGAACTGGGATAGAAGCTGTTCTAGAACCTGTGGTCCAGAAACTGATTTAACAGGCAGATAGAACTGGGATAGAAGCTGTTCTAGAACCTGTGGTCCAGAAACTGATTTAACAGGCAGATAGAACTGGGATAGAAACTGTTCTAGAACCTGTGGTCCAGAAACTGATTTAACAGGCAGATAGAACTGGGATAGAAGCTGTTCTAGAACCGGTGGTCCAGAAACTGATTTAACACGTGTGAGTGTCCAGTGTCCAGTGTGTGTGTGTGTGTGTGTGTGTATGTGTGTGTATCCAGTGTGTGTCCAGTGTGTGTGTGTGTGTGTCCAGTGTGTGTGTGTGTGTATCCTGTGTGTGTGTGTGTATCCAGTGTGTGTGTGTGTGTGTGTGTGTGTATCCAGTGTGTGTGTGTGTGTGTGTATCCAGTGTGTGTGTGTGTATCCAGTGTGTGTGTGTGTATGTGTGTGTGTGTATCCAGTGTGTGTGTGTGTATGTGTGTGTGTGTATCCAGTGTGTATGTGTGTGTATCCAGTGTGTGTGTGTGTGTGTGTGTGTGTGTATCCAGTGTGTGTGTGTGTGTGTGTGTGTGTGTATCCAGTGTGTGTGTGTGTGTATCCAGTGTGTGTGTGTGTGTGTATCCAGTGTGTGTGTATCCAGTGTGTGTGTGTGTGTGTATCCAGTGTGTGTGTATCCAGTGTGTGTGTATCCAGTGTGTGTGTATCCAGTGTGTGTGTATCCAGTGTGTGTGTGTGTGTGTGTGTGTGTGTGTGTGTGTGTGTGTGTGTGTGTGTGTGTGTGTGTGTGTGTATCCAGTGTGTGTGTGTATCCAGTGTGTGTGTGTGTGTGTGTGTGTGTGTGTGTGTGTATCCAGTGTGTGTGTGTATCCAGTGTGTGTGTGTGTGTGTGTGTGTGTATCCAGAGTTTGTGTGTGTGTCTGTGTGTGTGTGTGTGTGTGTGTGTATCCAGTGTGTCTGTGTGTGTGTGTGTCCAGTGAGTGTGTGTGTGTGTGTGTCCTGTGAGTGTGTGTGTGTCCTGTGAGTGTGTGTGTGTGTCCAGTGTGTGTGTGTCCAGTGTGTGTGTTTGTGTGTGTGTGTGTCCAGTGTGTTTGCCCAGTGTTTGTGTGTATGTGTGTTTGTCCAGTTTGAGTGGCCAGCGTGTGTGTGTCTGTGTCCAGTGTGTGTGTGTCCAGTGTGTGTGTGTCCAGTGTGTGTGTGTCCAGTGTGTGTGTGTCCAGTGTGTGTGTGTCCAGTGTGTGTGTGTGTGTGTTCAGTGTGTGTGTGTGTGTGTTCAGTGTGTGTGTGTTCAGTGTGTGTGTGTGTGTGCGTGTGTGTGTGTCCAGTGAGTGTGTGTGTGTGTGTCCAGTGAGTGAGTGTGTGTGTGTGTGTGTCCAGTGAGTGAGTGAGTGTGTGTGTGTGTCCAGTGAGTGAGTGAGTGAGTGAGTGAGTGAGTGAGTGAGTGAGTGAGTGAGTGAGTGAGTGAGTGAGTGAGTGAGTGAGTGTGTGTGTGTGTGTGTGTGTGTGTGTGTGTGTGTGTGTCCAGTGAGTGTGTGTGTGTGTGTGTGTGTGTGTGTGTCCAGTGAGTGTGTTTGTGTGTGTCCAGAGTGTGTGGGTGTGTGTCTAGTGTGTGTGTCTGTGTCCAGTGTGTGTGTGTCCAGTGTGTGTGTGTGTGTGTGTGTGTGTGTGTGTGTGTGTGTTCAGTGTGTGTGTGTGTGTGTTCAGTGTGTGTGTGTGCGTGTGTGTGTTCAGTGTGTGTGTGTGCGTGTGTGTGTCCAGTGTGTGTGTGTGCGTGTGTGTGTCCAGTGAGTGTGTGCGTGTGTGTGTCCAGTGAGTGTGTGTGTGTGTGTCCAGTGAGTGTGTGTGTGTCCAGTGAGTGTGTGTGTGTCCAGTGAGTGTGTGTGTGTGTGTGTGTCCAGTGAGTGAGTGTGTGTGTGTGTGTGTGTGTGTGTGTCCAGTGAGTGTGTGTGTGTGTCCAGTGAGTGTGTGTGTGTGTGTGTCCAGTGAGTGTGTGTGTGTGTGTGTCCAGAGTGTGTGTCTGTGTCCAGTGTGTGTGTGTCCAGTGTGTGTGTGTGTTCAGTGAGTGTGTGTGTGTGTGTGTTCAGTGAGTGTGTGTGTGTGTGTGTCCAGTGAGTGTGTGTGTGTGTTTCCAGTGAGTGTGTGTGTGTGTGTCCAGAGTGTGCGTGTGTGTCCAGAGTGTGTGTGTGTGTGTGTCCAGAGTGTGTGTATGTGTGTCTGTGTCCAGAGTGTGTGTCCAGTGTGTGTGTGTGTCCAGTGTGTGTGTGTTTCCAGTGTGTGTGTGTGTGTGTCCAGTGTGTGTGTGTGTTCAGTGTGTGTGTGTGTGTGTGTGTGTGTGTGTCCAGAGTGTGTGGGTGTGTGTGTCCAGAGTGTGTGTGTGTGTGTGTGTGTGTCCAGAGTGTGTGTCTGTGTCCAGTGTGTGTGGGTGTGTGTGTCCAGAGTGTGTGTGTGTGTCCAGTTTGTGTGTGTCCAGTGTGTGTGTGTGTCCAGTGTGTGTGTGTGTGTGTGTGTGTGTGTGTGTGTCCAGTGTGTGTGTGTGTTCAGTGTGTGTGTGTGTGTTCAGTGTGTGTGTGTGTTCAGTGTGTGTGTGTGTGTTCAGTGTGTGTGTGTGTGTCCAGTGAGTGTGTGTGTGTGTCCAGTGAGTGTGTGTGTGTGTGTGTGTTTGTGTGTGTGTCCAGTGAGTGTGTGTGTGTGTGTTTCCAGTGAGTGTGTGTGTGTGTGTGTGTGTGTCCAGAGTGTGTGTGTGTGTCCAGAGTGTGTGTCCAGTGTGTGTGTGTTTCCAGTGTGTGTGTGTGTGTCCAGTGTGTGTGTGTGTTCAGTGTGTGTGTGTGTCCAGTGAGTGTGTGTGTGTGTGTGTTTCAGTGTGTGTGTGTGTGTCCAGTGAGTGTGTGTGTGTGTGTTTCCAGTGAGTGTGTGTGTGTGTGTTTCCAGTGAGTGTGTGTGTGTGTGTGTGTGTGTGTGTGTGTGTGTGTGTGTCCAGAGTGTGTGTGTGTGTCTGTGTCCAGAGTGTGTGTCCAGTGTGTGTGTGTTTCCAGTGTGTGTGTGTGTGTCCAGTGTGTGTGTGTGTTCAGTGTGTGTGTGTGTCCAGTGAGTGTGTGTGTGTGTGTGTTTCAGTGTGTGTGTGTGTGTGTGTGTGTGTGTGTGTGTGTGTGTGTGTGTGTGTGTGTGTGTGTGTGTGTGTGTGTGTGTGTGTGAGAGTATGTGCCCAGTGTGTGTGTGTGTGTGTGTGTGTGTGTGTGTGTCCAGTGTGTGTGTGTGTGTGTGAGAGTATGTGCCCAGTGTGTGTGTGTGTGTGTGTGTGTGTGTGTGTGTCCAGTGTGTGTGTGTGTGTGTGTGTGTCCAGTGTGTGTGTGTGTGTGTGTGTGTCCAGTGTGTGTGTGTGTGTGTGTCCAGTGTGTGTGTGTGTGTGTGTGTGTGTGTGTGTGTGTGTGTTCAGTGTGTGTGTGTTCAGTGTGTGTGTGTCCAGTGAGTGTGTGTGTGTGTCCAGTGAGTGTGTGTGTGTGTGTCCAGTGAGTGTGTGTGTGTCCAGTGAGTGTGTGTGTGTGTGTGTGTCCAGTGAGTGAGTGTGTGTGTGTGTGTGTGTGTGTGTGTCCAGTGAGTGTGTGTGTGTGTGTGTGTCCAGAGTGTGTGTCTGTGTCCAGTGTGTGTGTGTCCAGTGTGTGTGTGTGTTCAGTGAGTGTGTGTGTGTGTGTGTGTCCAGTGAGTGTGTGTGTGTGTTTCCAGTGAGTGTGTGTGTGTGTTTCCAGTGAGTGTGTGTGTGTGTCCAGAGTGTGTGTGTGTGTGTGTCCAGAGTGTGTGTGTGTGTGTGTCCAGAGTGTGTGTGTGTGTGTCCAGAGTGTGTGTGTGTGTGTCCAGAGTGTGTGTGTGTGTGTCCAGAGTGTGTGTATGTGTGTCTGTGTCCAGAGTGTGTGTCCAGTGTGTGTGTGTGTCCAGTGTGTGTGTGTTTCCAGTGTGTGTGTGTGTGTGTGTCCAGTGTGTGTGTGTGTTCAGTGTGTGTGTGTGTGTGTGTGTCCAGAGTGTGTGGGTGTGTGTGTCCAGAGTGTGTGTGTGTGTGTGTGTCTAGTGTGTGTGTCTGTGTCCAGTGTGTGTGGGTGTGTGTGTCCAGAGTGTGTGTGTGTGTGTGTGTCTAGTGTGTGTGTCTGTGTCCAGTGTGTGTGTGTCCAGTGTGTGTGTGTCCAGTGTGTGTGTGTGTGTGTTCAGTGTGTGTGTTCAGTGTGTGTGTGTGTGTCCAGTTTGTGTGTGTGTGTGTGTGTGTGTCCAGCGTGTGTGTGTGTGTGTGTGTTCAGTGTGTGTGTGTGTGTGTGTTCAGTGTGTGTGTGTGTGTGTGTGTCCAGTGTGTGTGTGTGTTCAGTGTGTGTGTGTGTGTTCAGTGTGTGTGTGTGTGTCCAGTGAGTGTGTGTGTGTGTCCAGTGAGTGTGTTTGTGTGTGTGTGTGTGTCCAGTGAGTGTGTGTGTGTGTGTCCAGTGAGTGTGTGTGTGTGTGTGTGTGTGTCCAGAGTGTGTGTGTCTGTGTCCAGTGTGTGTGTGTCCAGTGTGTGTGTGTGTGTTCAGTGTGTGTGTTCAGTGTGTGTGTGTGTGTGTCCAGTGAGTGTGTGTGTGTGTGTTTCCAGTGTGTGTGTGTGTGTGTGTGTGTGTGTGTGTGTGTGTGTCCAGAGTGTGTGTGTGTGTCTGTGTCCAGAGTGTGTGTCCAGTGTGTGTGTGTGTCCAGTGTGTGTGTGTGTGTGTCCAGTGTGTGTGTGTGTGTGTGTGTGTGTATGTGTGTGTGTCCAGTGTGTGTATGTGTCCAGTGTGTGTGTGTGTCCAGTGTGTGTGTGTGTCCAGTGTGTGTATGTGTCCAGTGTGTGTATGTGTCCAGTGTGTGTATGTGTCCAGTGTGTGTGAGTGTGTGAGTGAGTGAGTGTGTGAGTGAGTGAGTGAGTGTGTGTGAGTGTGTGTGAGTGTGTGTGAGAGTGTGTGAGTGTGTGAGTGTGTGAGTGTGTGAGTGAGTGTGTGTGAGAGTGTGTGTGAGTGTGAGTGTGTCCAGTGTGTGTATGTGTGTGTTCAGTGTGTGTGTGTGTCCAGTGTGTGTGTGTGTCCAGTGTGTGTGTGTGTCCAGTGTGTGTATGTGTCCAGTGTGTGTGTGTGTCCAGTGTGTGTATGTGTCCAGTGTGTGTATGTGTCCAGTGTGTGTATGTGTCCAGTGTGTGTGAGAGTGTGTGTGTGTGTGTGTCCAGAGTGTGTGTGTGTGTGTCCAGAGTGTGTGTGTGTGTGTCCAGAGTGTGTGTGTGTGTGTCCAGAGTGTGTGTATGTGTGTCTGTGTCCAGAGTGTGTGTCCAGTGTGTGTGTGTGTCCAGTGTGTGTGTGTTTCCAGTGTGTGTGTGTGTGTGTCCAGTGTGTGTGTGTGTTCAGTGTGTGTGTGTGTGTGTGTGTCCAGAGTGTGTGGGTGTGTGTGTCCAGAGTGTGTGTGTGTGTGTGTGTCTAGTGTGTGTGTCTGTGTCCAGTGTGTGTGGGTGTGTGTGTCCAGAGTGTGTGTGTGTGTGTCTAGTGTGTGTGTCTGTGTCCAGTGTGTGTGTGTCCAGTGTGTGTGTGTCCAGTGTGTGTGTGTGTGTGTTCAGTGTGTGTGTTCAGTGTGTGTGTGTGTGTCCAGTTTGTGTGTGTGTGTGTGTGTGTGTGTCCAGTGTGTGTGTGTGTGTGTGTGTTCAGTGTGTGTGTGTGTGTGTGTTCAGTGTGTGTGTGTGTGTGTGTCCAGTGTGTGTGTGTGTTCAGTGTGTGTGTCCAGTGAGTGTGTGTGTGTGTCCAGTGAGTGTGTTTGTGTGTGTGTGTGTGTCCAGTGAGTGTGTGTGTGTGTGTCCAGTGAGTGTGTGTGTGTGTGTGTGTGTGTGTCCAGAGTGTGTGTGTCTGTGTCCAGTGTGTGTGTGTCCAGTGTGTGTGTGTGTGTTCAGTGTGTGTGTTCAGTGTGTGTGTGTGTGTGTCCAGTGAGTGTGTGTGTGTGTGTTTCCAGTGTGTGTGTGTGTGTGTGTGTGTGTGTGTGTGTGTGTGTGTGTGTGTGTGTGTGTGTCCAGAGTGTGTGTGTGTGTCTGTGTCCAGAGTGTGTGTCCAGTGTGTGTGTGTGTCCAGTGTGTGTGTGTGTGTGTCCAGTGTGTGTGTGTGTGTGTGTGTGTGTGTATGTGTGTGTGTCCAGTGTGTGTATGTGTCCAGTGTGTGTGTGTGTCCAGTGTGTGTGTGTGTCCAGTGTGTGTATGTGTCCAGTGTGTGTATGTGTCCAGTGTGTGTATGTGTCCAGTGTGTGTATGTGTCCAGTGTGTGTGAGTGTGTGAGTGAGTGAGTGTGTGAGTGAGTGAGTGAGTGTGTGTGAGTGTGTGTGAGTGTGTGTGAGAGTGTGTGAGTGTGTGAGTGTGTGAGTGAGTGTGTGTGAGAGTGTGTGTGAGTGTGAGTGTGTCCAGTGTGTGTATGTGTGTGTTCAGTGTGTGTGTGTGTCCAGTGTGTGTGTGTGTCCAGTGTGTGTGTGTGTCCAGTGTGTGTGTGTGTCCAGTGTGTGTATGTGTCCAGTGTGTGTGTGTGTCCAGTGTGTGTATGTGTCCAGTGTGTGTATGTGTCCAGTGTGTGTATGTGTCCAGTGTGTGTGTGTGAGAGTGTTATTATTTACAGGGACAATGAGTCCCAAATCCTAAACCCTGGATAGAGGGGCTCAGTGAATGTGGAGGTGAATGTGATCAGGTGGGTCAGTGTGTCAGAGGAGGCTCTATAGAAGGACAGAGTGCCGGCTGACCAGTCCAGATACACTCCTATTCTGTGGGAGCTGGAGGAGGGGACGTCTATGGTAGTGGAGTTATTATTATGCCTGGCAGAGTAACTGTCGTCAGAGCAGAACAGACTCCAGGACTTGTCATTGTATCCAAGACCACAGTCATCAACCCCTCCTCTCCTGCTGATTCCTTTATATGTCACTCCTATACCAGCCCCCATTATCCCACTCCACTCTACCTCCCAGTAACAGCGCCCAGTCAGACCCTCTCTACACAGCACCTGTCTCCAGTCCTCAAATCTCTCTGGGTGATCAGGATACGGCTGCTCCTCTCTCCTACATGTCACCTTTCTGTTCTCCTCAGACAGAGAGAGGTGTCTGTTTACTGTGTTTGGGTCCAGTGTGAGATCACAGACATCTGATGGATGAAACCAGACACATTATTAGAAATCATCATCATTCACATTAGAATGTTAACTCACTTTTCACTAATTCATTTAATGTAGATGTTTCTAGGTATCAAAAGGAGAAGTTAAGGTAACTTGAGACTTGTTGAATGATCATATGTTATACTGTATGGTAATATAAAACACACTTATTCACATTAATTACACACACACACACACACATCAACTCTTTGTAAACGTTGGTGTCCCTGATTTCTGCTTCTGTAGAACTACAGCTGATATTTAATATGACCAAGTCAGTAATGATGGTGGTCTTTGACTTAACTTGAATTAAGACTTATTCTTAGTCATATTCTTCACAGCAGTCAACACTCACATTTTCTAAGTCCAGGTTTCATTCTGTTCTCTCCACCATGTTCCACACTGTAGCGGTAAGCAGAAGAACAGACAGTCATTGAGGGATACACCTGAACTCTCACACACACACACACACACACACACACACACACACACACACACACACACACACACACAGCATATAGCTTTGTCCAAGTGGTGGTCAGAATGTTTGTATTAACTAGCCTGAAAAGTCAAACATGTCTGATATGAACATTGACATAAACCCTCCACATACTTGAGTTTCTCCAGTCTGCAGTGTGGATCCTCCAGTCCAGCAGAGAGCAGTCTGACTCCTGAGTCTCCTGGGTGATTGTAGCTCAGGTCCAGCTCTCTCAGGTGTGAGGGGTTTGACCTCAGAGCTGAGACCAGAGAAGCACAGCCTTCCTCTGTGACTAGACAGCCTGACAGCCTGCAAAGAGTCAAATCATATTAAAACCACACTGATATTCTTTGGTGGTGAAAATAGTGGCAGTATATTTCTTCAACATATTCAGATATATCAGTCATGAAACCTTCCATATCTATTCAGAAATGAATGTATCATATTATAAATTACAAATTATCAATGTGTTACCTGCAGATAGAAACATATATAGTACAAATATTTGAGTAGACTGACCAGACCAGTTTAAAAGCAGTATCAGTCAAAAGACAGACAGTGAGGTATCAGATTTAGATTGTATTGAGTATACAGTCCTCACCATATCTATTTTGACAGTGAAGATAACAATTTAAATGTGGTTCTAAACTCTAACATTTTGGATTTCAGATCAAATGTTTCATATGAGGTGACAGTATATAATGTCACCTTTTATTTGAGGATATTTTCATACATATCTGTTTCATTATTTAGAAAAATGAAAGCACTTTATGTATCTAGTCCCCCTATTTAAAGAAGTCATATGTTTTCTGACCAATTCACTCATAGTGGCTTAAAGTAGTCACAAGTTGAGTATTTGATCCGATATTCCTTGAACGCAGCGACTACATCAAGCTTGTGACTCAAACTCGTTGATTGATTTTTCAGTTTGTTTTGGTTGTGTTTTGGGTTGTGTTTTGCCCAATATTAAAATGGTGGATGGTGTAACGTCTGCTTCCAGCTCACACTCTCAAACACGTAGATCCCCCTGAACGCAGCTCACTCTCCAGATCCCAGTCACCTGAATTCTGATCACCTGTTCACACACCTGTATGTCATTATCAAACTCTATTTAGTTCAGTTCTTTGCACCCCCATCATTGTGATGTAATGTTTGATTTGCGACACACGGCTATTCGGAGCGCTGAGTTTCCTTTAATTTACTCCTCCCGTGTATGATAGTTTTTGCCTGCCTCCCTGCCTCCCTAACGACGCCTTTTGCCTATTCCCTGCCTGTACCTTAGCCCATTGGATTTCCTGTTATCAACCTATTCCCTGCCTGTACCTTAGCCCATTGGATTTCCTGTTATCAACCTATTCCCTGCCTGTACCTTAGCCCATTGGATTTCCTGTTATCAACCTATTCCCTGCCTGTACCTTAGCCCATTGGATTTCCTGTTATCAACCTATTCCCTGCCTGTACCTTAGCCCATTGGATTTCCTGTTATCAACCTATTCCCTGCCTGTACCTTAGCCCATTGGATTTCCTGTTATCAACCTATTCCCTGCCTGTACCTTAGCCTATTGGATTTCCTGTTATCAACCTATTCCCTGCCTGTACCTTAGCCTATAGGATTTCCTGTTATCAACCTATTGCCTGATCTCCCGGACCACGGCCTTTTCCCTGCCTGTTGCATTTTTGGACCCTTTTTGATCTTCTGCCTGCCCCTGGACCTGTGGTCCTTTACAATAAACACCTGCTGAGCCCTGCACTTGAAACCAGCTCTCTGTCTCCCATCGTGTTCATTACAGATGGTGACTGGAGTCATTTTATTTATAAGTGAGTAGATAACATGTTTCTAAACACTACTAAAAGCATCCTGATGATGCCATGATTAAGAAAAATCATAAATGAATCATGAATAATAGTGAGAAAGTTACAGAAGCTACAATAAAACATGCTAACCTCTCACCATTAGCAATAACAGAGGCTACAACAAAACATGCTAACCTCTCACCATTACCAATAACAGAGACTACAACAAAACATGCTAACCTCTCACCATTACCAATAACAGAGACTACAACAAAACATGCTAACCTCTCACCATTACCAATAACAGAGACTACAACAAAACATGCTAACCTCTCACCATTACCAATAACAGAGACTACAACAAAACATGCTAACCTCTCACCATTACCAATAACAGAGGCTACAACAAAACATGCTAACCTCTCACCATTACCAATAACAGAGACTACAACAAAACATGCTAACCTCTCACCATTACCAATAACAGAGACTACAACAAAACATGCTAACCTCTCACCATTACCAATAACAGAGGCTACAACAAAACATGCTAACCTCTCACCATTATCAATAACAGAGGCTACAACAAAACATGCTAACCTCTCACCATAACCAATAACAGAGGCTACAACAAAACAGGCTAACCTCTCACCATTACCAATAACAGAGGCTACAACAAAACATGCTAACCTCTCACCATTACCAATAACAGAGGCTACAACAACACATGCTAACCTCTCACCATTACCAATAACAGAGGCTACAACAACACATGCTAACCTCTCACCATTACCAATAACAGAGACTACAACAAAACATGCTAACCTCTCACCATCACCAATAACAGAGGCTCATTCCTCATTATTCACAATTAATTCCTGATTATTCATAATCATGGTAGCATCCACATGAATGTAGAAGTGTTCAGAAACATCTATTCTTACTGACAATACAAGTGAAGTGACTCCAAAATGACAGGACATTATTCACCATTCAGTTTCTATTAGGAAAAACATCATCCAAAACACAACCAAGACAAACTGTAAATGAATTCAACAAGTTAGTAGAATCACAGGCTTGATGTAATCACTGCAGGCATGGAATATGGGACTAAATACTAAACTTATGATTAAATAAATTTGTCCAAATAATTAAGACTTCTTCAAATGGGAGAACTAAACTCAGCAATAAAAGAAACGTCCTCTCACTGTCATTTGCGTTTATTTTCAGAAAACTTAACATGTGTAAATATTTGTATGAACATAACAAGATTCAACAACTGAGACATAAACTGAACAAGTTCCACAGACATGTGACTAACAGAAATGGAATAATGTGTCCCTGAACAAAGGGGGGGGGGTCAAAATCAAAAGTAACAGTCAGTATCTGGTGTGGCCACCAGCTGCATCAAGAACTGCAGTGCATCTCTTCCTCATGGACTGCACCAGATTTGCCAGTTCTTGATGTGAGATTACCCCACTCTTCCACCAAGGCACCTGCAAGTTCCTGGACATTTCTGGGGGGAATGGCCCTAGCCCTCACCCTCCGATCCAACAGGTCCCAGATGTGCTCAATGGGACTGAGATTTCGGGCTCTTCGCTGGCCATGGCAGAACACTGACATTCCTGTCTTGCAGGAAATCACGCACAGAACATGCTGTATGGCTGGTGGCATTGTCATGCTGGAGGGTCATGTCAGGATGAGCCTGCAGGAAGGGTACCACATGAGAGAGGAGGATGTCTTCCCTGTAACGCACAGCATTGAGATTGCCTGCAATGACATCAAGCTCAGTCCGATGATGCTGTGACACACTGCCCCAGACCATGACGGACCCTCCACCTCCAAATCAATCCCGCTCCAGAGTACAGGCCTCGGTGTAACGCTCATTCCTTCGACGATAAACGCGAATCCGACCCTCACCCCTGGTGAGCCAAAACCTCGACTCGTCAGTGAAGAGCACTTTTTGACAGTCCTGTCTGGTCCAGCAACGGTGGGTTTGTGCCCATAGGCGACGTTGTTGCCGGTGATGTCTGGTGAGGACCTGCCTTACAACAGGCCTACAAGCCCTCAGCCCAGCCTCTCTCAGCCTATTGAGGACAGTCTGAGCACTGATGGAGGGATTGTGCATTCCTGGTGTAACTCGGGCAGTTGTTGCCATCCTGTACCTGTCCCGCAGGTGTGATGTTCAGATGTACCGATCCTGCGCAGGTGTTGTTACACATGGTCTGCCACTGTGAGGACGAACAGCTGTCCGTCCTGTCTCCCTGTAGCGCTGTCTTAGGCGTCTCATAGTACGGACATTGCAATTTATTGCCCTGGCCACATTTGCAGTCCTCATGCCTCCTTGCAGCATGCCTAATGCACGTTCACACAGATGAGCAGGGACTCTAGGCATCTTTCTTTGGGTGTTTTTCAGAGTCAGTAGAAAGGCCTCTTTAGTGTCCTAAGTTATCATAACTGTGACCTTCATTGCCTACCGTCTGTAAGCTGTTAGTGTCTTAAGGACCATTCCACAGGTGCATGTTCATTAATTGTTTATGGTTCATTGAACAAGCATGGGGAAACAGTGCTTAAACCCTTTTCAATAAAGATCTGTGAAGTTATTTTGATTTTTACGAATTATCTTTGAAAGACAGGGTCCTGAAAAAGGGATGTTTCTTTTTTTGCTGAGTTTAGATGCCGAAAGTGCTTTCATATCTAAAACGGTAAAAAATACAGTCTTGGCCAAAAGTTTTGAGAATGACACAAATATTAATTTTCACAAAGTCTGCTGCCTCAGTTTGTATGATGGCAATTTGCGTATACTCGAGAATGTTATGAAGAGTGATCAGATCAATTGCAAATAATTGCCAAGTTCCTCTTTGCCATGCAAATGAACTGAATCCCCCAAAAACATTGCCACAAAAGGACCAGCTGACATCATGTCAGTGATTCTCTCGGTAACACAGGTGTGAGTGTTGACGAGGACAAGGCTGGAGATCACTCTGTCATGCTGATTGAGTTCGAATAACAGACTGGAAGCTTCAAAAGGAGGGTGGTGCTTGGAATCATTGTTCTCCCTCTGTCAACCATGGTTACCTGCAAGGAAACACGTGTCGTCATCATTGCTTTGCACAAAAAGGGCTTCACAGGCAAGGATATTGCTACCAGTAAGATTGCACCTAAATCAACCATTTATTGGATCATCAAGAACTTCAAGGAGAGCGGTTCAATTGTTGTGAAGAAGGCTTCAGGGCGCCCAAGAAAGTCCAGCAAACGCCAGGACTGTCTCCTAAAGTTGATTCAGCTGCGGGATCGGGGCACCACCAGTACAGAGCTTGCTCAGGAATGGCAGCAGGCAGGTGTGAGTTTTTCGGAGGATGGCCTGGTGTCAAGAAGGGCAGCAAAGAAGCCACTTCTCTCCAGGAAAAACATCAGGGACAGACTGATATTCTGAAAAAGGTACAGGGATTGGATTGCTGAGGACTGGGGTAAAGTCATTTTCTCTGATGAATCCCCTTTCCGATTGTTTGGGGCATCCGGAAAAAAGCTTGTCCGGAGAAGGCAAGGTGAGCGCTACCATCAGTCCTGTGTCATGCCAACAGTAAAGCATCCTGAGACCATTCATGTGTGGGGTTGCTTCTCAGCCAAGGGAGTGGGCTCACTCACAATTTTGCCTAAGAACACAGCCATGAATAAAGAATGGTACCAACACATCCTCCGAGAGCAACTTCTCCCAACCAGTCAGGAACAGTTTGGTGACGAACAATGCCTTTTCCAGCATGATGGAGCACCTTGCCATAAGGCAAAAGTGATAACTAAGTGGCTCTGGGAACAAAACATCGATATTTTGGGTCCATGGCCAGGAAACTCCCCAGACCTTAATCCCATTGAGAACTTGTGGTCAATCCTCAAGAGGCAGGTGGACAAACAAAAACCCACAAATTCTGACAAACTCCAAGCATTGATTATGCAAGAATGGGCTGCCATCAGTCAGGATGTGGCCCAGAAGTTAATTGACAGCATGCCAGGGCAGATTGCAGAGGTCTTGAAAAAGAAGGGTCAGCACTGCAAATATTGACTCATTGCTTCAACTTCATGTGATTGTCAATAAAAGCCTTTGACACTTATGAAATGCTTGTAATTATACTTCAGTATTCCATAGTAACATCTGACAAAAATATCTAAAGACACTGAAGCAGTAGACTTGTGAAAATTAATATTTGTGTCATTCTCAAAACTTTTGGCCACGACTGTATATGTATGAATACCTTTAAATAAAAGGTGACATTCTGTACTGTCACCTAATATGAAACATTCGATCTCAAATCCAAAATGCTGGAGCATAGCACCACATTTAAAACTGTAAGCTTCACTGTCCAAACATATATGGTGTGGACTATGTGTGTCTGGTAAACACATGTGGATCTGGTGAACAGTTATCACTTGTTGACCAACTACAGGAATACTGACCTCAGAGTCTCCAGTCTGCAGTGGGGATTCCCCAGTCCAGCAGAGAGCAGCTTCACTCCTGAATCCTTCAGGTCATTGTTACTCAGGTCCAGCTCTCTCAGGTGTGAGGGGTTTGACTCCAGAGCTGAGACCAGAGAAGCACAGCCTTCCTCTGTGACTCCACAGCCTGACAGCCTGCAAAGAGTCAAATCATATTAAAATCACACTGCTATGCTTTGGTGGTGAAAATAGAAGCAGTATATTTTTATTAACATATTCAGATACATCAGTCTCCTGAAACCTGCCATATATATTCATAAATTAATGTATCATTATTAGAAATGACAAATTATCAAAGTTTTGCCTGCAGATAGAAACATGTATAATACAAATATTTGAGTAGACTGACCAGACCAGTTTAAAAGCAGTATCAGTCAAAAGACAGACAGTGAGGTATCAGATTTAGATTGTATTGAGTATACAGTCCACACCATATCTATTTTGACAGTGAAGATAACAATTTAAATGTGGTTCTAAACTCTAACATTTTGGATTTCAGATCAAATGTTTCATGTGAGGTGACAGTATATAATGTCACCTTTTATTTGAGGATATTTTAATTCATATCTGTTTCACCATTTAGACAAATAAAAGCACTTTATGTATCTAGTCCCCCCATTTGAAGAAGTCATAAGTATTCTGACCAAATCACTCATAGTGTATTAAAATAGTCAAACGTTTAGTATTTGGTCCCATATTCCTTTAATGCAACAACTACATCAAGCTTGTGACTCAAAGTCGTGTGTTGCATTTGCAGTTTGTTTTGGTTGTGTTTTGGGTTATGTTTTGCACAATATTAAAATGGTGGATGTTTTCTGTCTAAGTGAGAAGATACATGCTGGAGCATAGCACCAAATTTAAAACTTTAAGCTTCACTGTCCAAACACATATGGTGTGGACTATGTGTGTCTGGTAAACACATGTGGATCTGGTGAACAGTTATCACTTGTTGACCAACTACAGGAATACTGACCTCAGAGTCTCCAGTTTACAGTGGGGATCCTCCAGTCCAGCAGAGAGCAGCTCCACTCCTGAATCCTTCAGGTCATTGTTACTCAGGTCCAGCTCTCTCAGGTGTGAGGGGTTTGACTCCAGAGCTGAGACCAGAGAAGCACAGCCTTCCTCTGTGACTAGACAGCCTGACAGCCTGCAAAGAGTCAAATCATATTAAAACCACACTGATATTCTTTGGTGGTGAAAATAGTAGCAGTATATTTTTTCAACATATTCAGATATATCAGTGTCCTGAAACCTTCCATATCTATTCAGAAATTAATGTATCATATTATAAATTACAAATTATCAAAGTTTTGCCTGCAGATAGAAACATGTATAATACAAATATTTGAGTAGACTGACCAGACCAGTTTAAAAGCAGTATCAGTCAAAAGACAGACAGTGAGGTATCAGATTTAGATTGTATTGAGTATACAGTCCACACCATATCTATTTTGACAGTGAAGATAACAATTTAAATGTGGTTCTAAACTCTAACATTTTGGATTTCAGATCAAATGTTTCATATGAGGTGACAGTATATAATGTCACCTTTTATTTGAGGATATTTTAATTCATATCTGTTTCACCATTTAGACAAATAAAAGCACTTTATGTATCTAGTCCCCCCATTTGAAGAAGTCATAAGTATTCTGACCAAATCACTCATAGTGTATTAAAATAGTCAAACGTTTAGTATTTGGTCCCATATTCCTTTAATGCAACAACTACATCAAGCTTGTGACTCAAAGTCGTGTGTTGCATTTGCAGTTTGTTTTGGTTGTGTTTTGGGTTATGTTTTGCACAATATTAAAATGGTGGATGTTTTCTGTCTAAGTGAGAAGATACATGCTGGAGCATAGCACCAAATTTAAAACTTTAAGCTTCACTGTCCAAACACATATGGTGTGGACTATGTGTGTCTGGTAAACACATGTGGATCTGGTGAACAGTTATCACTTGTTGACCAACTACAGGAATACTGACCTCAGAGTCTCCAGTTTACAGTGGGGATCCTCCAGTCCAGCAGAGAGCAGCTCCACTCCTGAATCCTTCAGGTCATTGTTACTCAGGTCCAGCTCTCTCAGGTGTGAGGGGTTTGACTCCAGAGCTGAGACCAGAGAAGCACAGCCTTCCTCTGTGACTAGACAGCCTGACAGCCTGCAAAGAGTCAAATCATATTAAAACCACACTGATATTCTTTGGTGGTGAAAATAGTAGCAGTATATTTTTTTAACATATTCAGATATATCAGTGTCCTGAAACCTTCCATATCTATTCAGAAATTAATGTATCATATTATAAATTACAAATTATCAACGTTTTGCCTGCAGATAGAAACATGTATAGTACAAATATTTGAGTAGACTGACCAGACCAGTTTAAAAGCAGTATCAGTCAAAAGACAGACAGTGAGTTATCAGATTTAGATTGTATTGAGTATACAGTCCACACCATATCTATTTTGACAGTGAAGATAACATTTTAAATGTGGCTCTAAACTCCAACATTTTGGATTTGAGATCAAATGTTTCATTTGAGGTGACAGTATAAAATGTCACCTTTTATTTGAGGATATTTTCATACATATCTGTTTCACGTTTAAAAATGAAAGCACTTTATGTATCTAGTCCCCCTATTTGAAGAAGTCATAAGTATTTTGACCAATTCATTTATAGTGTATTAAAGTAGTCAATAGATTAGTGTTTGGTTGTAAACTAGTTGGTCTTATTTGCAGTTTGTTTTGGTTGTGTTTTGCACCAATAATAAAATGGTGGATGATGACTGGATAATTTTCTGTCTAAGTGAGTAGATAACATGTTTCTAAACACTAAATTAATCCTGATGATAACATGATTAATACAAATCATGAATGAATCATCAATAATAATGAGAGAGAAAGTTACAGAGTCTACAACAGAACATGCTAACCTCTCACCATTACCATTAACAGAGGCTACAACAGAACATGCTAACCTCTCACCATTACCAATAACAGAGGTTACAACAAAACATGCTAACCTCTCACCATTACCAATAACAGAGGTTACAACAAAACATGCTAACCTCTCACCATTACCAATAACAGAGACTACAACAAAACATGCTAACCTCTCACCATTACCAATAACAGAGACTACAACAAAACATGCTAACCTCTCACCATTACCAATAACAGAGACTACAACAAAACATGCTAACCTCTCACCATTACCAATAACAGAGGCTACAACAAAACATGCTAACCACTCACCATTACCAATAACAGAGGCTACAACAAAACATGCTAACCTCTCACCATTACCAATAACAGAGACTACAACAAAACATGCTAACCTCTCACCATTACCAATAACAGAGGATACAACAGAACATGCTAACCTCTCACCATTACCAATAACAGAGGCTACAACAAAACATGCTAACCTCTCACCATTACCAATAACAGAGGATACAACAGAACATGCTAACCTCTCACCATTACCAATAACAGAGACTACAACAAAACATGTTAACCTCTCACCATTACCAATAACAGAGGCTACAACAAAACATGCTAACCTCTCACCATTACCAATAACAGAGGCTACAACAAAACATACTAACCTCTCAACATTACCAATAACAGAGGGGGTTTGATCTTTGTTAGTAGAATCACAAGCCTCACTGCAGGTGTCAGGAATCCCACTTCCTGAGTCTGTTTCTGCCTGAGCTGACTGTTTTCTGTTTGGAGTCTAAGGGTGCGTTCAGAAACCTATCTGGTTGCCAGGCGACGAAGTTAGGCGGGAGATCTAGTGATATTATTACCCTGTCTGGTTGCTAGGCGACGAAGTTAGGCGGGAGATCTAGTGATTACCCTACACCTGCATCTCATCAACCTTCTGCACACCTGGTCCTGATCATCACCTCTTCATAAGCCCTGAGCTGACATCTATTCCCTGCTGGATCGTTAGCAACGAACAGCCTCATGTTTCCTGAGCTAGTCTTGTTGTTTTGTTCTTGTTACTGGTTACTCCCCCCCCCGTTTACTCTGTCTACAGTCATCCTCCCGGAACATTCAACTCCCTTACCTGGCCGTCGGTGGATACAGTGACGTCATTGAATCCACCCATCTACTCTCATCAACTCACCTCCGCTGTCGCTCCGTCTCCTGGCTCACTCAAATTACACATCAAGACTACCAATAAATACTCACCTTCATTTTACTCACCTTGTCCTGGTCTGCTTCTGGGTTCTGTCTTAGAGAAACGTGACAGCAGGCATGGAATATGGGACAACATGCTAAACTTATGACTATTTTAATACACTATAAGTAATATGTCCGAATAATTACGACTTTTTCAAATGGGAGAACTACATGCATAAAGTACTTTCATATCTGATAATACTGACCTCAGAGTCTTCAGTTTACAGTGGGGATTCCCCAGTCCAGCAGAGAGCAGCTTCACGCCTGAATGCTTCAGGTCATTGTTACTCAGGTCCAGCTCTCTCAGGTGTGAGGAGTTTGAACTGAGAACTGAGGCCAACACTTTACAGGATGTGTCTGTGAGTTTACAGCCAGTGAGTCTGCAAACACAGAAGAAATACAATGACAGACAGGTTGTATTAAAATGATACGCTTAGCTTTCTCTGTTTACGCTGTTACCCATTTACAAATAATGTGTTGGGTTTGACCTCAGAGCTGAGACCAGAGAAGCACAGCCTTCCTCTGTGACTCCACAGCCTGACAAAGAGATCATGACTTCAAACACATTGTTAATTTAGTGTAGAAGGACAATGGCAGATGCATTTGGTTAATTCTCCCAAACAACATATAGATTCTTCTTCTGTCTCCTAGAGTTGTATGGTCATATTGTTATACTAATGTGAAAATCAATGCGTTTATTCAATGTTTTCAATATAATATTAAACACATATTATAATGCATATTTTTCTTTAACCTGAATATTTCTTCCTGATGATTAGTTTTTATATGTCATTTTATGTACTCACAGAAATGCACTGGAGGCTTTGAACACTGGCAGCAGCCTCAGAAGACCTTCCTCTGATCTGGAGTATTTCTTCAGGTCAAACACATCCAGCTCCTTTTCTGAAGTCAGCAACACAAAGACCAGAGCTGACCACTGTGCAGGTGACAGGTTGGGTTCTGAGAGACTTCCTGAGCTCAGGAAGCTTTGGATCTCCTCCACTAGAGAATGGTCATTCAGTTCATTCAGACAGTGGAACAGATTGATGCTCCTCTCTGGAGAGGGATTCTCCCTGATCTTCTCCTTGATGTACTTGACTGTTTCTTCATGGCTCTGTGAGCTGCTTCTTGTCTTTGTCAGTAGACCTCGTAAGTACTTCTGATTGGACTCCAGTGAGAGGCCCAGAAGGAAGCGGAGGAAAAGGTCCAGGTTTCCCGTCTCACTTTGTAAGGCTTTATCCACAGCACTCTTGTAGAAAGTAACTTCAGGTTCGTCTTTTGTTTTCGGTTTGTCCATTAGATTCTCATTGTTGTTGATGAATGAGAGGAACACATACACAGCAGCCAGAAACTCCTGAATGCTCAGATGAACAAAGCAGTACACCTTGTCCTGGTACAGCCCACAATCCTCTTTAAAGAGCTGTGTGCACAATCCTGAGTACACTGAGGCTTCATTGACATCAATGCCAGCCTCTTTCAGGTCTTCTTCATAGAAAATCAGATTGCCCTTCACTAGCTGTTGAAAAGCCAGTTTTCCCAGTGACAGAATGCTCTCGTTATTCCAGTGTGGATCTGTCTCTTCTTTCCCAAGATACTTTTCATTCTTCTGTTTGGTATGAAACACCACAAGGTGTGTGTACATCTCAGTCAGAGTCTTGGGCATCTCTTCTCTCTTATGTTTCAGCATGTGTTCGAGGACTGTTGCAGAAATCCAACAGAAGACTGGAATGTGGCACATGATGTGGAGGCTCCTTGATGTCTTTATGTGTGAGATGATTCTGCTGGCCAGGTCCTCATCACTGAATCTCTTTCTGAAGTACTCCTCCTTCTGTGGGTCATTGAACCCTCGTACCTCTGTCACCTGGTCAACACACCCTGAAGGGATCTTATTGGCTGCTGCAGGTCGGGTAGTTATCCAGAGGAGAGCAGAGGGAAGCAGATTTCCCTTGATGAGATTTGTCAGCAGAACATCCACTGAGGTTGACTCTGTGACGTCCCAACAGATCTTGTTCTTCTGGAAGTCTAGGGGCAGTCGGCACTCATCCAGACCATCAAAGATGAACAGAACTTTGTACTTGTCGTAGTTGGAGATTCTTGATTGTTTGGTTTCCATTGAGAAGTGATAGAGAAGTTCAATCAACGTGTTTTTGTCCCCTTTCATCAAATTCAGCTCCCGAAAAGGGAATGAAAACACAAATTGAACATCCTGATTTGCTTTTCCTTCAGCCCAGTCCAGAATGAACTTCTGCACAGAGACTGTTTTTCCAATGCCAGCAACTCCCTTTGTCAGCACAGTTCTGATACGTTTGTCTTGTCCAGTTAAGGGTTTGAAGATGTCGTTACATTTGATTGCAGTCTCTGGTCTTGCTTGTTTCCTGGTTGTTGTCTCAATCTGTCTCAGCTCATGTTCATTATTGACCTGTCCTGTTCCACCCTCTGTGATGTAGAGCTCTGTGTAGATCTTATTGAGAAGTGTTGGGTTTCCTTGTTTAGCGATCCCCTCAAATACACATTGAAACTTCTTCTTTAGATTTGATTTGAGTTCACGTTGGCAAATCACAGCAAGCTCATCTGAATGAAGAAATAGCACAGAGGATATTAATATTACGTCTGTTTTAATGCCTACAGTATTGTAGGACTGTTATAACATTTTAAATTATAATCATTTATTCTCTTAACTGAATGTATTGTCATGACGTTGCCCTCACTCTGGGAACAGGGAGCACAGTTGACCCCCTCCCCCTTGCACCATCCCCCTACCTACCTCTCCCTACCCAGGCCCTGTCAAGGCTGTCGTAAATTCCAAAGGAAATGTCCTGCCTAACAGGCCCAGTTGAGACTGAGAGGGGTTTCATTGAGAGACAAGGAAATTCTTCCAACTCACAGAATTGGGGAACCGAACGACATTTATGTTCTGGAGAAGGTATAAAAGATCGGTGAAGAATCCAGCTACGAACTGGTCAGCTTGGTACAATTGTGTGATACTCAGAAGAGACCACAGTATTACCATAAAACTGTTTATATAATAGCCTCAGCTATGGGACTTGCATCTAAATGGTTGTATAAAATGTATTAATAAGGATAAAGCTATTTGGAATACGTTGAGATGCTATGTACTGATGTTAATGTGATAGAATGTAGTTCTGTTCAAAGCTTAAATCAGTCATCGGCACGCCCCAGGGACACAGACAGGACCAGGCGTCATGTGACAAGCCTGTTCTATGTTCACGTATAAAACCCCCACCCTGATTTTCTTTCATGAGACCAGCTTACCTCAGAAGAGAGAGCGAAGGTTTGACCATCCAATTCCTCTACTGAAAGTTAACTATACCACGT